>NC_088605.1:12495505-12809255 GCF_036013475.1 Columba livia | reverse complement strand
TTCTGATGTCAGGAGGGTTTTGAACCCTGCTGTCTCATCTCTTGAGCTAATGTCATGATTTGTAGCAGCAGTCACCTGTCACTCCATGCTGTGATTTTCTGATTATATTACACAACTCAGCTTGTGCAGACTTGATGAGAAATAGTTAGGCATTGCCCATGTGCTGCTGGCCACAGTTTCATGGGTGTTGCTTCCTTCCCATAGTACATTTTATTCCTTCCGTCTTGTGTATGTGCAGGATTATCTGACTTCATTCATAGGATTCAGTGCTCTGACAGGCTTAGTCCTAATGTTTTGTGCTGCTGACAAGATGAACAAAAGAATTGTGCGTTGGCGTGCCCTTGTAACTAACTTTTCATCACTCTGCCTCTTGGGTGTTCATCTGGATTTGTTCTGGAGAGACACTGGTAAAGGGTTTCATGCCTGTTTGCTGGTGACACAAAACTGACAAGCTTCTGAGAGTCTCTTACTTGAGATGCCTCAGGTTTGGGAAAGGGTGGATGTACAGGCTGTGCTGCCTGCTTGAGCTCGACACTGCCCTTCCTCTTCCAGTTCCCACCTCTTGCTGATGCTGGACATTACTGGGGTACTTGAAACAGGGCTTGTTTATTGAGCAAGAGCCTTTCCATTCTCTGGCTGCTTAGGCTTGGCTTACTGATCCTTTTCAAGTCAAAAAAACCCAAACGTATTCCTACCTTTCTTCCTGCAAATTGTCTGTTCGCAGTGATGTTACTGTCTACCTGGTAAAATGCTCATTAGCCCACAGGTAGTAGACTCGGTCTGCCTGGCTACAGAGGCTCTTGAGTCGTGTTTCTGTTAGCAAAATCTTGGTCTAAGTTAATTCGGGAAGGCAACTTAGAGGAGAGGTGATCAATTCTTTGTCATGATTTTTACTTGACCGTGGTTTCCCATCTTGGGCAATGTAACTTGTTTAGACTGTTAAAAATCCTTTGGATTTTCTAAGATGCTACAAAATAGCCTGACTGTAGTACTAGCTACCGTTATCAATTTCTGTTTGTATCTGTCCTCAAGTTTCACATCTGACCATTAGTGCTTGTTATGAAGCTCTTGGTGCACAGGAATAAGGTGACTGAGCCACCAAGTAATCCTTTCTCAAGTCAACTTCTTTGACTTCTGGACAGACATCAAAGAAATCTATTGTGCAGGTCGCTAATTAGAGCCCTGTGACTATGCAGTTAATTTGGCTGTAGACTCCCATAGTGAGTTAATTGGTATATTCGTGGTTCCATATTTTGATACCTTTATATTTTTTTTCACAGAATGAGATGAACAAAGTTAAATGCAAACTTAATATTCTAAAAAATAAGGATGTTTGTGTGCAGAATTAAAAAAAAAAAAAGAAGTAGGGAATTAAAACTATATGAAGGGAAAAATCTTTAAATACATTCACATTCTATATTATTCTGGTACTTCCCCTGTTATAAAATTTGTAAGAAATAATGCAATAGTAAGGTGTGTGTTTATGTAAAGCACAAAAGAGAGGGGGGAGGAAAAGTAATTGAACTCTGAACTGGTTTAAGATTGTTCATATAAATACCAGTTCTTATTTCCTTCTGGCTGCCTACTTAATAAATAAATGCTGAAAACTGCAGACCCTCAGACTTCAGTTGCCATTAACAAACTGAATATAATTATAGCCCAGCTGAAGATGGTTGTACATACACAGCTGAGGCCAGACGCACTATGTAAGGAGCAGTTGCATTGTTTTCTGTCTGACCTCCCACCAAAAGAATGGTCAAACAGGTTTTTGAGCGCATAAACCTTTTCTCAAGTCCCATAAAAACTTCTAAATAGCTCTCACTTGTTCAACTGGTATGTGTAAGACATGGCATCATACTCTGTTTTAACAATATGGGATTAAAGTCACTCCGGCTAAGTTGGTGTTTGGCCGGCTTTTACTGCTGACAGGATACGTGATAAAGAATCAGTATTGGCATACGCTAAGGCTGGGCTGCTTGTGTGATCACCAAGAGATTTTATACGGTTTTTATCCAGTTGAATGTTTTAAAGCTTAAAAGCTGTCAGCAGAAGTAACTCCTCTGAGAAGCTACAAGTGCATTTGCAGTGGAGGTTTGCATGGTTACTTTTTTGTATCAATTATCTTCAGGAATCCTGCTTAAATAGAACTGGTTACGCCAGTTGCTTTTGTAATTGATGTGTGAAAATGCATTAGAAGTCAGATGATAGTACCTCACTGAGAGCAGTAACTGAAGTTAGATTATCTTCCTTTCTCGATAGACTGTAGAGCTGAGCTGGGTTCTGCAGCCGCTGTTGCTTTCAGGAAGTCTTTCCAGGATTGCCAGGAACAGCAGGTGTAAATACCATGTGTTTGCAACTTCTTTTTTATTCCTTTCAGTGGTTTTGTTAGTGAATGCCCTTGAAAAAGAAATTCCTTTAAAAATTCAAGAAGAGTTACTATTGTTCTCAGGACATCCTTTGGTTGTCTCCTCTCATGTGATCAGTCTTCACAGAACTTATTTGCAGCTGCCCAGTCAAGATCTTGTGTACTAAGAGACTAATGTGTATAGAGGAAAGTCACATTTTAGGTATATCCTGCAGATGCATTACAGCTATCTTCCCTAAAGGAGCAGCTTAAATTAAAATACTTTATGGTGTATTTATCTTCCTTTTTTTTTCTGTAATGTGAAAATCCATTTTTTAAAAACATTGCATATTTTTTTCCCTTCCAAATGCTCTATGACCCTATGAAGACTGCTCAATTTAACTTCAACTGTATAAATTCCATTAAGAGCACAATGGGATATGTTCATTTTCCTTGAGTTTCAATACCAGTAAAATTCAGCATATATAACAGTTGAGGCCTTTCAATAACAATCTTAACTCAAAAATTCTAAACTCTAAAACTCTAAAAAAAAAACTCTAAATATTATATTATTTTGTTTGCTGACATTCCATATCAGAATATTTAGAATTCCTAATGGTGGTTCCTTAATAATAAAAAGTAACTATGAGTTTTAACCTAGGGCTTTTCACTTTTCCAAACTTAAAAAGATCTCAGACTGTTTTAGGGTTTATTTGATCCTTTCCCCCCCAGTCATTCCTGTATTTGTTTCCTTTGAGGAGGGAGGGAGGTGGAATAGTCTAATTTCTTTTTTGGTACCAATGATAACATTTCCCAGCTGGGCTGTCTTCAGATGGAGACACAACAGGCTTGCTTTTAGGAAATGAATCAATATGATTTACCAGTTATGTTTTTCTGTAATAATTAGATCATGACAATATGTGGGTTCAGTTAAATTCAATTGTACTTAAGCTTACTTTGTAGCATGCGATATGGTGAAAATGAGCCCTTGAAAGAGCTAAATACATTGCTTGGCTCATAGGTAATCCTTTTTTGTGGGATGAATGGTTAAGTTTTTAATAGCACTCAATGAAAAACCTGTGTAAGTTGATTTGGATCAGTTATCATTCAAGTCAATCTTCACTTGATTTTGTTTTCCATTAAGCTATTACCCCAGTTGATTAAAAAAAAAATCACTTTACTCAACACCTAGTGTTTGGTTCAAATCTATTATGTGGAAAAGAGTTGCAGAGCAGCAGCACCCAGCAAGAATTACTGAAAGAAATTACTACAACTCATGCTTCAGGCAGACAGTGATAAGTGCTGAGAGCAGTGTGTTCTATCCAGTTAAAAAACAAAGAGAGAAGTCCAGCGTCTGCTGCCGTGTGGAGGTTCTGGTGCAGGCCCATGAGCAGCAGCACGGCTGTGCCGCCACGTGTGCTGCTTCCCCTGGCCCTCTGCTGAGGGGCGGCCGGTGTCTGGAAACACCCAGCTTTGGTGAGCATTTGCGTTGAGCACACGCTGTGCTGTGTTCAGATGGTCCGTTCGGGGCCTCGTGAAGGGGAAGTGCTTGGTTCAAGCTGGCTGCAGATTCTGAAAGGAGCTAGATCTCTCCAATTTTGGATAGAGCATTGTCTTCTGCTCATACTGACTTTGCTTCGGATAGATCACTGGTAAAATTGTTGTGTCTAATAATGTAGCTGATAATGGCGAGGGGGCTGTTTACGTGTAGAGTTCATTCACAGTTTAAAGCATTCTAGGTATTAAACTGTCTAGTGCATTTTTTCTGTTCTGCAGTAGAAGTCCAGGGGTGTTAATGAGTAATTTCCTGGTTTTTTCCTCCTCTGGGTTCCTTTCTACTTGTCGGCCATCAAAAACACAGGATTTCAATCTGTTGTGCTGTGCCCGAGTTCCTTTTTCTTCCCAAGAATAAAGAAACAAAAGCTCATTTGCAGTGCAAGAAGACATAGTTACTGTGGTTACTCTAAAACTAACCTATGCTTATTCTTGTTGCGGTCTCTAGAAATAAAGGTGTAACTCTTATTTTGCCACTTAAGAGTTATAACCCTAAACTTGCAAGTTGCCTTAATGCACTGCTATCTCACGTCTTTCCTTCTCATCCAGTTATAAATATTTTATCATAATAATTTGTAAAAGGCATCTATTTTTTCATAAATAAAAACAAGTAAAGAAAAGAAATGTTTTGCAACTGAAGTCCTAAAACATCTCTTGTTCTCCAATATCCAGAAATGTACTAAACAGATTATTCAGCAATTCCAGTTGGCTGTATTACTCTACAGAGCGTGTGTTGCAGTTGTCCTGACTTGAAAATTACCTGCCTCAAACAAATCTGCTATCATATTTAAAGAGATAAAGCAAGCTTCTATCCACAGTAAATGAAAGGGTAATTGAATACTATGGCAAAAGGATTGTTCTTGAGTATTTTAATAATAAAAGAATGTAATGAGACCCACCCTGGTGTTATAATCTAGCAGAGTCTAGCTGTCAAAGTGCTGCTTTTGATGCTCTTGGAACTTCTTCCCTTATGTTATGAACATGTGAAAGCACAGAATATGTTACGAACATTAAGGTAATAGGAAATAATAGGCTTTGAGTATCAGTTTTAACAGTTATGGCAAGCTACGAAGTATTTTTTTAAAGTGAGAGGGTTCCCCCCAACCCTTTCCAGTTTTAAAGCTTTTATTTGAGTTTTATCACTCTTTAACACTCCTCATAAATTGTCTTGGTCAAAAGCCCTGGAAGCTGGAGGGATCCTAAATAGGTATAACAGGCAGGTTTTAAGGATGAGTATCTCCTTTCTGGAATAAAGATACTAAATAGTTATAAGTATAAGCTTTGTTAGTTGTTATTGAAGTTAAGATGTCAGCTGCTGGTCTCTACTGAAGGGTCTGTTTCAGTGCTAGTAGTATGTTTTAGAGGAGATGCAGTAAGTTTAAAGTTGTCCATTGAGATGGTAAAATTTCTCTGTCTTAATTGAATTAGTTACTTTGTAGCCCTAGTTGATGCTTACCATTAGAAGGAGTATAAATTGGCATGGCACAAGATTATTTTTAAATGCAGGAAAGCACAAATTCATTGAAAAATACTTGACTTGTTAGAATGACATAAACAGCTCTTCCTGCCCCACAGTTTCAAGGCCAGGGAAGGCAACTTTTCAGAAGACCTGACACATCGGTTTAAGTTCCTTCTCATTTGCTGTTAAATGAGGATCCAAGATGCAGGTGGGATCTATGTGTCTGATAGTCCTTTTAGGTAGATACTGGAACACTCACATCTTGGTGTCAGTGTAGAAACCTTCCACCATGCGTGCTGAACAGCAACACACAGAAGGCGTTTGGATTTTTTGTTTCCACATGTGTTTTAAAATGAAAATAGAAGTCTGTAGAGAGCAAGCCTGGAAGTACTGGCGCGTAATTTTGAACACTTAGAAAAACATTGCTGTGAAGCAAAGCTGGAGAGAAATCATTAAAGGCAGGTGTGTTAGTTTCTGAATACTGTGGTGGAACTGTCTATCCTAACAGGAGACTAGAACTTGCATCAGTAAATGTAAAATTGATGAAGTTTTGCTAGACTTCAGTATGTTATTTCTGTGTTAAACAGCAGTAAGCTCACAAGAAACCTGACCCAGAGGTTTTCTTTGTCTGTCTTCCAGTTTATACATCTCCATCTAAATTAAAGAATAGGGAGGAGGTGGAGGTTTTGAAAGGCCAACTCTTACCATGCTCACTAGCAACAACAAACAAAGCTGATGTTCTTTGGCTCTGCAAAATGAATGGAGTTACCATATGTGTGTTAGTGGAAAGCCTGAGGATCTGGATGTATGGATTTTAAAACACCCAGACTGGTACTTTTTCATTAAATATCTTTCTGAAAAAAAAAACTGGGAAAATATTTCTTCAAATTTAATATTCTCATTCTCACTCTCTGTCTCTTAGAGGACACTCGATCTCATTTTTCACATGATTTTATTACACATTTTTTGTGCCTATTAGTAATTTTCACATAATGCTGCACCTTATATTGTAAAGAAGGTTGTATTCTGGAAGATTTCCATGTTGATACAATTTTTTGTAAAATACAGAATGCACACCACCAAATGATGAGAGATAATATGAAGCACAGCATCAGTGTGAGTACAAAAGAAACTTTTATTTGGATGTCTAAGAAATTGGCTTCAGTAACTGCTTCAAGGGTAATTTCAGGGATCAGAGAAGCAAACATGGATGTAGGAAAACACTGAGTGGCTTTAGTGCAATAGACTGGTCACGTTGTTTTTCCGTAATTTCTAAGGGCAGACAAGTGTCCACCTTGGAAAAGTCAGAGATCCTTAGAAATGCACGAATTTTGATGAGGAAGCAGATTAGAAATTGGCAGAGGGGTCTGAAAAGGGGGGGGGGAAGTGAATTGTGGTTAAAAGTATCATGTGAAGTACCTTTTCTCACACTAGTTTGATGTACGTACTGAAGTCATGTAGCTAAATACAAGCCTGCACATACTTATCTATAAGACAGCTGTTTGCAAACAAAAATAGTAACTGTGTGCTGCTGTGAGTGTAAACGGCATAATGCTACGAGTTGCTGTGCATTGCAAAGTAGATGGCATTCCTGGGTGGCTTGTACGCTGTCTTGAAGACTGCGAGTATTCTACATCATATTTGCAACTGATTTGAGAACTTGGAAGATAAAATGCCTTACTTCTGTGACTCCTTTTCTCTATCCCAGAGTTTACCTGGTGCATTGGCCATTTCAGCAGCTGATGTGACATGGAGAGTGCTTGTATTTCTGTGTCAGGTGAGCGGGACAGCTCTGACACGCTCTTCAGCCAGACTGAAGAGCGTGTTATTTGAGAATAGATCAGAAAGATAAGTTTTCTTTTGCAACATCAGCACTGATGTGAAATGTCAGAAGAAAAAGTTGCTGAGAGACGATTTGGAAGGGTATGGTGCTGAAGCTATATAGAAGACTGAGGTGGACAGATCAGTGACCAGACATGTAGTTTATGTGAAATTGTTTATATGTGAAGCTCACATCCAGTGCTACCTTGGTCTCTGAAAGTGACATTTAAGGGGTATGCTGAAACCAGATGTTGATAGTATTTTATTCTGGCAGATATTAAAAAAAAAAAAAACACAAACAAAAAACAACAACAAAAAAAAAAAAAACAAAAAAAAAAAAAAAACAACAAAAAACCCACAGCATTTAGCTCGTATTCTCTTGCTCAAGCACTTATCAGATGCTTGCTGTGCTGGAAGACTTTCTTACAGATGTTTCCACTTGTTTGATACTGCAGTGTATCAGATACTATCAGTATATAGGGAAACTGTGCACATGTTTGTATATGCAGATTAAATTACATCCTTTTCAGTGTTCTAAGCAGCAGGGAGGTTTTTTTGTGACTGTGACTCATGCTGGAGTCACTGGTAGCAGTATGCTGGTTACAATAAAGAGCTGTTTGTAAGCCACACAGTTCATAGGTATGCTTTGTCTCGGAGTACTTCCAATATAGGGAACTATTCTAGCTTCCTTTTTAAAAAATAAAGCGTGCCACTCTACATGAACCAAAAAGCACTTAAATTATTAACATATAGCACAAATGAAACATGAACCCTGAGGGTGAGAACCATCTGATACGTAGCGTGTTACGTGACAGACTCCGAAACGGCAAACTGTTATTCTTTCTTGGAAGACCTACCTTGGCCTTACCTAGTGTTAGGTTTTAAGTGTTTCTTAATTTGATGCCTCCATTGCTCAAAATACAATTGTATAAAATACAAATATGTGCTTTTTTAAAAATAATCCAGTGGCTGGAGCACAGGGCTTCAAAGCAGAGGATGTGGCTTCTACATCTTTCTCTGCTGTTACCCTTTTTGAAGATGTGTGTGTTGTTTTATTCTTTTTGCTTCAGTGCAATTGTGTGGGACCAAAGTTGCAAGCCCAAGTTCTGTCTCACCTCTAATCAGAAGAGAAAAGTAGATACTTTTCAGGGCAAAAGAGGGAAATTTCAGAGCACTAGATGCCTAGAAGCAGGTAGTGTGGGGTTTTCCTCGTCTGAACTGGATGTAGTCTTTTACCCTTAATTGCTTAAGCATTCCTAATTTGTTAAGTATGGAACAGAAGAATACTGTGCTACTACAGACAAGAAGGTTGTCCTGGTGGAAGATAAAACTTTACGTCCATAACATTACGTCAGTCAAGTTGTGTCATCATGTTGCTATTTTCTGCTCTAGTGTCCTTTCTATAGCATAAGAGGTTTACATATATATATATATATGTGTGTGTGTGTGTGTATGTATATATATATGTATGTGTATATTGTGTGTATATATATGTATGTATGTGTGTATGTATGTATGTGTGCATGTATATATATGGGTAAAGCAAGTAGGGGCGATGGATCTTGAACCATTAATTAACTATGGAACTTGTCAGATCACTTTGGCAAAGCGTGCAGGTTGAGTGCACAACTCTGATTTCTCAGGTTGTCAGATCACTAACTAATAAACTAAACACATTTCAGAATAGTTCTGTATTGGTTTTGGAGTTTAAAAAAGCCTCCATATATGTTTGCAAGTTTAATATCTGAGCTCAGCAGTTTGTATTCTCTTTCTGTTGAGTTTTGAAGGATATTTTCGTAATTCAACAGTTGCCAGTTTCAATTAAGCTTCTGAAAGAACAGTCCTGCTGCTTACTCCTTTTCCTTCCATTTACTTCCACATTCACGTTGCCCCGCAGCAGGCATTGCCAGAGTAACCGCACTAATCCAACAAAACCAAAGGTACTACTTTTAGCAGTATCATTTCCCCAATCTAGTGTGTTGTGCAGTCACACAACTACGTATGGTAATACAAAAAACTGGTGTGAGGGGCCAGAAAGGCAGGGGAGGGCACTGAAGTGCTGAGTGTGTACCAACCTAAGTTTATCTGGTAAACCACTTTATAAAGAAAAGGCAAGAGGTTGCAGATGGACATGCAGTTAGAAAACTATGAAGCAAGAGAAGGGAACGTTGAAGCAAAATTTAGGTAGCAGTGAGACTCAAAAAAACAGGAAAAACCAATTTTCAGTTTGCTTGTGCAATCCTGGTCCAGTTCCTATCTTGTATGCTGAATTGAGGCGAGGATTCCAGTGGAAAAAATATGTAATTAAAGCATGTGCGCAGATTGTTCAGGTAGCCTCAGGTGCTCTTATAATTGAAGCAGCCTAAAAATAGTGACTGTTACTGTCTGTGTAACGTGTGGCTGGGTACGGCTTGAGTTGCAGATCTTCCCATGTCACCAGAAATCACTCTCCAAATCAGTGTTTTGCAGAGTTAGTTGTTTGAGCTCCTCTTAATGTGAATTGATACACGACTATTTCCTACATCCAGAAGAGCTGCAGTTTCCTTCTGTTTTCATCATGTGAAACCAGAGAGATTTACCACAGGATTACTATTGTCCACCTAAGGTTGCTCTTCCTCATGATCTGAAGGGGGTTTTTGTGTTAGTAGCGATAATTTTACATAAATGTATTTTAATATGTGCGATAATTTACTGCTTCAGATAAGTTATGAGGAAAAGTGTTATCAGTGGAGGCTGGAGTGCTTTCCATTAACTATATTGACTTGCCATCATGGTAATTATTAGTGCTCTGACACTAGATGCTTGGATGGCAGATGTCTGTAATTAATTGGTGATGGCGGGAATGAAGCCAAAATACTTTTAAACAGTGAGCTCTTCCTCATTTGGTATAATAGCGCTCCATCTGTGAATTAGATGAGAAGTTGTGAGTTGAACACATTAGCTAACTCAACAGTTAGAAATTTTGAGAAAATAAGTTATCTCAGCTCTTGCAAAGCCACCTCTTGAGAGCAGAATGCTGAGGTGACTTTGGTTGTTTTCGAGTCCATCTTTGCTGCTCGTCTTGTGGTTCACGATCAGGCCTCGAGCAGGGCAGCCTGGCAGCTGCAAACTGCAGTCAGTGAGACGAAGGACTGTGAAATCCTGAGGAAGGGACAACTGACGGCTGCAGGTTAACGGTGAACAGCTTAAAAAGTGGGTCTGCCAACGATGGTGCCACTGCAAGTTGGCTACCTCCCCGGAGTTAGATATTGGGGTTCTGGACGAAGGAAAAGTCGCAAACCTAATTCGTCTAGATTGGGGCAAACTATTTAACGAGATGTGATGTGGAATTTGTCCGAACTGTGGAAGAAAGATTTGTATCTCTTATATTTTAGCGCTGTCTGGAGAGGACAGGGTGGGAGTTGTGGTGATAAGATGCTTGTGCTGTAGGGGTATTTCAGCGTGACACCGCTGCTGTTCCCTCTGGACGGGTTTGAGCGCGGGTGAGCTGTGGCTGCCCCTGCCCGCAGAGCCGGGCCGGGCTGTCCGGGGGTCGGTACCGCTGCCCTTGGCCGCAGGGTTGTGACGGGCCAGCCGGGGGTCGGTACCGCTGCCCGTGCCCGCAGGGTTGACGGGCCAGCCGGGGGTCGGTACCGCTGCCCGTGCCCGCAGGGTTGACGGGCCAGCCGGGGGTCGGTACCGCTGCCCTTGGCTGCAGGGCCGGGCCGGGCTGTCCGGGGGTCGGTACCGCTGCCCGTGCCCGCAGGGTTGACGGGCCAGCCGGGGGTCGGTACCGCTGCCCTTGGCCGCCGGGCCGGGCTGTCCGGAGGTCGGTACCGCCGCCACCGGGCGCGCCGTGCGTGCTCAGGCAGCGCTGGCCGAGGCGGAGAGAACCGATCGGCTGCGCCGGCTCCGCGGGTGATTACGGAGGCTGGCGGGGCGGGGCGGGCGGAGGCGCCGCGGTGGGCGGCCCGGGCAGGGCAGGGTCGGGGCGGGCGGCCCGCGAGGCCGTGCGGGCCCGGGCGGCGCCGCGGCGGGAGCCAGGCCCGCGGTGCGGGGCGGGCATGGGGCTCCGGGGCCGCCGCCTGTGACAGGCCGCAGCTTTCATGGTGAGTGAGGGGCAGCTGGGTGCGCGCAGCCGTGCCGCCGGGCAGGGCAGGGCAGGACGGGCGGCTGCTGGGCGCTTGGGTTCGGGGAGACGGGATGGGTGGGCGCGGACTCTAAAGCTTATCGGTAAAACCGGCCTTGTCTTCTCCTAACTCGCCTTGCCGGGTCCGGTAGCAAATCCCTTCCCGGGAAGGGGCTCCCTTTGTGTGAGGCGTCAGGGCGGCGGGACCCTACTGTGGGAGGCGGTGGCTCGGAGCGGCCCCCTGGGCTGGGGCCGCTCCCGCCGGGGCCGCTGGCGGAACCGAGAGCTGTGCCGGCCCCGCCGCCTCCGTCCCGAGCGGCGCTGCCGGCGCTGGAGCGCTCTGGCGCCTGCCGCTCTGTCCCCGGGCAGGAATATTTCATCTTCGGCTGCCTCGGAGGGTGGTTACCTCCAAATACACAGGGCCAAGGCGAGATGACCTTGGTAGAGCAGTCGGTGTGTTGCAGGTTCGGTTGTTCCCGGTCCCCGGAGGCTCGGTGGGTGTGTGGAGGCACACAGCCGCCTCCCGCCCGGTGCCCTGGGTCCTGTGGCACTTGCCCTGCTTTCTGGTGGGTTATTTGTGTTTCTCCTTAAAGATGGCTTAGGATCCCTTTGCAGATTAGCGTCTCTTTAAGAACTACAGGGGGTCACCACAGCTTGAGCTTTTTGCATCTCAACTGCAAAGCTGTCAGGTTCCACCTACAGTTAAACTTGGTTTCGGGGGTGTGTGCTTCTGTGGAGTTTTTTGTTTGTTTGCTTTGGGTTTTTTAAATCCGTGCTTTGATCTACAGCACACTATCATAGAACATCTTCAAACCCTAGTTCAGCTGTTGTGCCTGAATGCTGAATAGCTTAAGACAGAAACCTGGAAGACAGCCTAAGTGATCTCAGTGATAACAATGTATTTTAAATTGTAAACGATCAGCTCATCCTAAATTGATCCTAAAATTAATTTGCAACCATATCAGGTTGGTAACCCCTAATCACAGTATAGAATTATTTGTACCCGTGAGAGATTTGAGTGTGAATTAAAAAAAAAGAAAGCTTAAAATGAGCTATTGTGTGGCTCAGCCTATCGCAGTGTGCCTGGATGTGCAAATACTTCCACTTGCTCAGTCAGCACATACTCTTTAACATGAGTTTGTGGAGGCTTCATTGTCCTTCACTGCTGTATCATACGTTGTTCTCGGTTCAAACTGCATTCTTTTCTTACTGGAATAAAATATCATTTTCATGAGCTTTTGTCATCTGTGAATTTTGGTGGCTTTTTGTTAGGGTTTTTTTGGCGGTGGAGTGTGGTTTTATTGTTGTCAGGTTTTTCTGTTTGTTTGTTTTTTCCCTAATTAAAACCAGCCTTGTGGATAACAACTGTCACCAACAGACATTTTTATTCTGTTTTTTTGGCTACTGGTGAAAAGGATGATATTGCTACAAAAGACTCATACTTGTAATCGGATAAAATGTGCCACTCCCATTTTTGTGCTGCTCTGGCTTCTTTACCATAGGTAGTGCTGAGTGGAACACGTCAGTGAATACTTGCTGAGGTACAGGGTGGGCTTTTGCTCTTTAAGAGGTCTCAATAACTGTACTAATCTGCCAGTACTGTAACTAGCCATCCGTATTTGAAAATGAAGCATTCCTTAACCAAGAAATTCTTGGAAGAATGATATCCATCTGTAGTGCTGGTCTGGAAAACATTGTGCTTGGCCGAATGAGCTATCCAAGATAATCCTACTGTAAGGAATAACATCCCCATTGCAGCCGGGTGTGTACAGTTTTTCTCGTCTTCCAAAAGCAATTTTGCTCACTAGTTGGCTTTCAGTGAAAGAAGGCCCAGAAAAGAATTTTCATAAGCAAAATTAAGCAGCTTTTCTGGAACTTCTACTGTAATAGGCATTGGGTACATGTCTTTTAATGTCAAGTTCTGTGATGCTTCAGGGAGATCGATATATGAGGATTTCTGCATATTGGCAGTTGGATGCTGGATGGTTTTTCATTCACCAGCAGTCTCTCAAAGGAGTAAAAACGTTAGATTTAGGGACAAAGTTCACTTTGTCCGTTGAAGCAGCAATGGAGGTTAATATTTGACTGTGTTAATTTGTGAAAAATAGCTAATAAAAAAGTCAGTCTCCTCATTGAAACTGGGAAAAAGAAAAACCATTAGCCTCATTCCTGCCCACACTGTATTTCTTTCCTTATTTTCTCAATAGAGGTTTTTTTAGTGAACATCTTTGTCAGCACGAGCACTAGCCCTTCATTAAACAAAGCTAAGTATTATTCAGTAGTCGCAATGCGTTTTTCTTGGTTCTTTTCCTTGTTTTCAAACTGATGTCATGCATAGCAGCATTAACTGGTATTAATGAGCCAGACATTCCCAATTTGTGACAGTGTTTCCTGTCACAGCAATGCAGGCATCACAGGATTGATTATTGAGGCAGTGCCCAGTTAACACACAAGGAGAAGGAGGGTTTTTCTGTGTCCCAGGAGCTTTGCAGACCTGCCCCTGTGAGTCCCACAAAACCTAGCGTGAACTAGAATTGAATTGTATGACTTAGAGTAGAAAACCACGGCTGTGTTGCTTGGCATTTGTATGTATTTTTCACCTATCCCCTTTTTTCTAAGGTGGGGTTGGAGGAGAAGACCTTTCTGGAAGTGGTAGGGAGCCTGTTTTAGTTTCTGAATGATCCAGGCTGTTCTGACTGTGTTGGAAAGGCTGGATCTGTTGCCCAAGGAAGTTTTGACCTGATTGACAGGTTAGGTCGAGAGAAAGAGATCAGAACCATTTGAGGAGCTGTTTGTGCTAATGGGACACCGTCCATGGCTGGAACACTGTTCGTAGGGCTCATTTATAATGATTAGTTCTCACAGTATTGTTTCTTTTATTTTAATAGAAATTGCATAAACAAGCTACACATGAGAACAGGTGGGTCTGGGAAGTGGCAAAATTCATTATGAAGTAGGTTGTAGAAGTATATATAATATGGATTTTTTTTCCTGTATTACTGTTTGACTGTGCTGTTTTTTTATACATCACACTTTGAATACTTTATGTTTGCTCTAGTATTTCAAGCATTGGAGTAGATGGTAGTTGTGTAAAGTTGTTTTGTCCTGCTAGGCTATGTTTTTGATACATTTTGTTCCAAAATGATGTTTGTAGGAAAAATAATAATAGCATGGTACATGTAACGCCAAGTCCTCTAATGTAGATTGTGGTGATACAGTAACTAAGGGTGAAAGGACCTCTGAGTCTCAGGGTTCATCCACTTGGATTTTGAATGCCTTCGAGGTCAGAGGTTCCACCACTTCTCAGAAACTTGTCCCAGTGTTTGACTACCTTCCTAGTGTTTGTTGTTTTGTTGTCTTTTTGGTTTTTTTCCCTAAGAGCAGAATTCTCCTTGTAGCAGTTTGTGCCTGTTGTCTTCACGTTCTTTACGCAAGCTCCTCAGAGACTCATGCTCAGCCTTCACTGTCCCATTCCTGCTGCCTACCAAAGATCCTGCGCAGCCTCGTCCTCCGAAGGCTGAACAAGCCCAGTTCTCTCAGCCTCTCCTCGTGTGTCACTTGCCCCAGACCCCAGTCATCTTGGTGCCTCTTCACTCATCCTGCTCTGCTGTGTCAGCATCTGTATTACAAACACAGTACCTTGTGCTCTGTTAGGCTTTGGGATTGTCGTACTTCAAGACGTCATAACAAGTGTGGGGTTTGTGTCTAACTGTGATTTTAACCTCCCCCTCCAGTCCTTGAAAGGTTGCATCCTAAAATAGCTCAAGTTGGAGAAATCTTACCATGAGATTTTAAGATAAGGAGCTTATGGCTGGTTTTGGCTTCAATTTCAAAATCATGTAAATGAAAACAATAATATTTTAAATAGGTCTCAGTTTATACCTCAGATAGTATGTGCTGTTTGTAAGCTCATTCAGTACTGCTAAGTCAGAGGAACTTTAGATGTTGCTACAAACAGAAGGAATGGAAAAAAACATCAAATCTCACTCCTGAACATAAACTGAAAAGCTTTAAGTGGACTGCAGTTGGGAAGAGATGTGAAAGCACTATCTTGAAGAATTTTGTAGGCCCTGTTTAAATTTTTATGTGCATTATATTGGTGTTCTCCACTCTTGTAACCTGCCCTGTCTTTTGCTTCTCTAGGAATATGAAGAAAAAACTGGACGAGCTCACAGACCACTCTCTCCTAAACAGAATGTGAGGAAGAATCTTGATTTTGAACCCCTCTCCACTACAGCACTCATTCTAGAGGACAGACCAGCGTAAGTTTTGGGAAATACCACAGTGAAGGTGCCTTTAAAACTAGACGAGCAAAGCTTTTCTTACCGTGTGTATTTACTTAGCTTAAACAGATGATTTAAAATTTAAAATAGATTTTTTCTTTTTCAGGCTAGTGAATATGAAAGTGTGCTGATTATGAGAAAAAAATATTCCAACAAAAGTACCCTTATTTTATAATAAAAGCATCAGATTTGTATGAAAGGAGGAAATTAGGAGAGCAGAGCTCTAGATTTGAGTAATTCTAACTTCTAAACATGAATAAGGGGTTTTTATTTTCTCTGAGAGAACATAAGCATAGACGCGAAGCTGGTATATGCTAAAGAAATTGAGAAGCCAGGGTACAGTGTCCTGTTTACACAGAGAAAGACCACACTTCCATAAATAATGAAACAACATAATGATTGTTCTGCAGTGGGTTCAGCATTGCATTTTAGAGGTTGTCCAGTACTTGCTAAGTTGTTTCATGCTGTTACTGTAAGGAGATTCTTGCAAACACAGATGAACTCCATAGCGATTTACTGGCAGCTGTTCTACCACGGTTTGCTGCTGAAGCACACAAAGTCATGTTTAGTCCATTTATGAATGGTACCCAGCCTTAAAGGCATGGCATCTGCGTTTTTAATAGAGCTGTGCATTGCTGTAAAGAACTGACATAAGTCTGTATTTTCATCAACAAGCTGGATGAAGAATGCTCATCAAAGTAGGGTCATTTAGAACAGTTTTTTACTTGACTGGTGGCTGTGACAAGAGTTCTTGGTATATCTAGAGCAATATAAGAGTCATTATTTGTTATAGCAGGTTTTATTGTATGCAGCTGCAAGCAATACGTACTAGCTTATTTGTTGTATTTAAAACGTGTCTGTTAAAAATAATTTTTTATGTGAGATGGTCTGAGAAGTACAGTGCTCGGGTTGAGTTAGTGATACATTAGAGGATAACATTCAGATTTTGCTTTCTTATTTTTCTACTGTTGATAGACTGAGGAACTCCCAGCACAAAAAGTACTTTTTAAGATTCTGTAAAATTGAATTTTCATTTCTTCTGTCTAGTAGGGAAAAGTGCTCTGGACAACAGTGCTGTCCTTTGACCTATCTTTCTAAATAATCTTTTTTAATTGTTTACTTACAGTTACTGTACACTTTTTTAACATATTAGGCTTTAATTATTTTTTTTTTTAAATTTCCTATGGCAAAAATATTTAAAACTTCTGTATGAAAAATGTAGTGAGATTTTTTTCACTTGTAGGGTTTGGGTAAAACTGTATAGAAAAAAAATCAATAGATACTCCATAATCACTCTAGCTTTAACTGGAAAAAGTGTTAGGTGAATCTTAATAGATAGTAAACACCATCTCGTGTGTATGGTGTTGTCTGTAAGAGACAGGACAAATCATTGAAGTGGTGGGATTTAATTTAGCAGAACTTGCGTTGTTTCATCTGTTTTTCCTTTCCAAAGTTTCCCTAACTTACACCACTTCTAAAGACTTGGATTTAAATAAGATGTTGGTCAATTTACATAAATGAAACTGCGAAAGAATAGGTTGTTCTCCATGGTTGACAATGACGCTCATGTGAAAATCCACTTGTTCTTGTCACAATCTTGATACATGCCTACGAATATTTTTAAAAATCGCCTGGCTATGCATACTTTACTGATAATATGATTATGTAAATAGTGAAGGATGCTACCACTAGTGGTGACTTATGTTGATGGGTAGCAGCTGCCTGATGTGTGACACCTTACAGGAATGTGACAGTGAATTTTTGCATAGCTTTGTTATTAACCAAAGATATAAACTGTCCCAGGAATACAATACAGTGTTCTGTCATACAGAAGGGCAGAATACTTAGTTGTTTCCTGTGTTGATGTTTTGGTGATCCTGTAGTTGTGTGAGATACATAGCGGTTATGTTAATTACAGATATGATTAGTTTAAAGTTAATGTGGTCTGAGATATGAGCATGTGTATTTGTATGGCAGATACGTTACCGGTTCAGGCTTTAATCACAGATCAAAAAGGCTGTGCTAGTGTTGAGAAATGGAGAATATAGAGGATGACTCCAGTGCCACTTGTTGCTGTAGAAGCGAGGGGGAGGAGATAAGCCTTTAAAATAGAAATGGGATCTCAGAGGGTGGAGGAGAAAAGGAAGCTGGTGTATGGGGTCCTTACTGTGTGGGGAAATATTGTGAATGTAACTCTTAAATGAGGTACGTGGTAAAAGAGAATATGTTCTTGCATCTTATCTGTACAAATCAGTTTAAATAAAAAACTACCAGCTCGGTATATACCAGTATACTCTCTTTATTTATGAAGATCAGCCTGTGGGTTCAGTTGGTTTAATAATAAAAATGCTGAAATTGCCAAGCATAAGGAAATTACTCAGCATATTTTGTATATAAACGTAGTCGTAGCTGGTCAGTGTTCTTTCCGTCTCTTCTGCTGACTCTGGGGAAAAAAATCTTTCCAAGGATCCATTGCTCTACTCTTTGATCATGTATTTTGACAAGAAGCAGTATATGCTTTTCTTTTAGAAGCGTGCAGAAATTTCTTTAGACAGGCTTGCCAACTTCTAAGACTGATTATTATTATTTTTTATATTTAAGGAACCTCCCTGCAAAACCAGCTGAAGAAGCTCAGAAACACAGGCAACAGTACGAAGAAATGGTGGTTCAAGCAAAAAAAAGAGGTGATGGAATTTCTTGTCTTCAGAGGAGAAAAGTAAAGTTTAAGGGGTGTTTCTAAACCTGAAATATACTTGTGTCAGTCTGCTGCTCTGTGCCATGAGGGACCTGTACCTCCCCTCGAGAAGAATCAATCCAGAGAAGAGAGAGGGATGGTGGCAGTTTAATTTAAAAGCCCTATGCCAAGCTAAAAAAGGAAACAATCCAAGAATCCAGCAGGAATGCTGGAATACTTAAACAATTGAGTGGCATCTGTTTGTGTGTTTGAAAAGTTATTAATATATTGAAATAGATTATCAGTCAAATCAGTGAAGACTAGACTTACGTAGATAACTACAGCGTATTTGATAGTTTCATGTGGGGAACAACCTGCTGAGGCTGTAGTACATAAATACATAATTTTCCACATAGGAAAATTAATGTAGTTATGTTCACTTGATAATCTGTCTCCCACTTAAAATTTACAGCTTTCCCAAGGTTTTGCTAATCACTTCTGTCTGACGTTGTTCACAGAAGGCTCTCAGCAGCACTGTCCTGTGCACATCAGGTGGAGCTGAGAGTTGTGGTTTCCTTCTGCTGACATTTTTGACCATCTGGCTTTTCTAATAAAAAGCGTTGCAATAATAGGAAATCTGGACTCATAGAAGTTTCGTGTCCAGTGAGAGCTACTGGAAATTCTTCTTTTTCCAGATGGCCAGACCTCTGAGCCATATGAAACAGTGGAAAGGTGATACGAACACAACACTTGCTTTCTGCAGTTGACATATTAATAAACCTGTCCTCTCGTGGTTTGAACATCATGCAGCTACCAGTGAAGTTCTAATTTCATGCGACTCCTGTGTTAGCACCGCACTTAATGTGTAGTAGTCCAAAGGGGCTTCTCTGTTCTTTCTTTGAACATAGGGTAGATGGTTTGGGAGAAATGGGCTGATGCTGAGTTTAGGCAGTGGGCCAGCCCCTTGTGCTGTCTTCACTGGACTGGAGTATGTCATTCAGTCTGGATAAATATCTTGAGAAAGTCCCTTTTCCCAAAAGCCACTCCAGAACAACAGCTTTGCAGAGTGATGTGTAGAGGTCAGGAACTCAGAGTATAAACACCCAGTTTTTTGTTTAGAGAATAATTCAAAGCCTGTATTTAGGCAGACTTACAATGAGCTCCTATCACAGCTGAAACTATTAGCAGGCAGTTGGTACAGTTCTGCTCAGGCACAGCTTCTGTTGGGCTTTGAAGTGGACCCATCAGGTTGTGTGTGTTCCTTCCAAAGACCTTGTTCACGGTACTGCTGTCCTTCAGTTAATTTCCTCACCAGGTCAGAACCTTCACACGTCCTGTATTTCCACATTGCTGCTCTAAAGAGCGTCTGCCTGCATTTGTTAAATTGCATGTCTAGCAAATTTGCCTGTAGAAAAAAGAATAGTTGATGATTCAAGAAGAAATACTGAGTGGTGATGCAAAAGTGTAAAATATGTTTAAACTAATCTTGAAAACTTTTCTTTTTAAGGGACTGGAGGTTTCTGGTATATATATATATATATACTTGTGATGTATGACATGTAGATTAAGCATGTGCTAAGTAGTATCAAAAATGTGGCTTTTTTGATTTCCTGACAGTATATATAATTCATGATTTACAAAGACTGACACGTAAGAGTGATGAAAACAAAATGCAAAATCTGTATTATTTTGGCCAGTCTTTTTGAGTGCCATAAAACAAGGGGTGGGGCTTTACTGGGAAGCGCTCTGACCTGTCCTACCAGGTGGGGCTGTTGGCTGTCAGAGATGTTAATTCAAAGGTACTTCCGTGGTTAGATTTGAAGGGTGAAGGGAGCAGTATATTATCCGACTCCCTTTGCCCCATCCATCAGAAATGAGCCTTATGCATAGTTCCACTTTTTTCTTTATTCGCATTTGGCCTCATTGCTCAGCTTGCTGTATGACTGGGAAATCTTTAGAATTTGAACAGTCCACTGTATATTTAGGTGAATATAGTGTGCTTTTATATGGCCATATAGCCATGAATAGCTAACTGTGAATACTTGGTTTCTGTTTTTATTAACTTAAAGTGGAAATTGGTTTTCTGCAGAGCTTAAAGAAGCCCAGAGGAGAAAGAAGCAACTGGAAGAACGGTGTAAACTGGAAGACAGCATCGGCAATGCTGTTTTAACTTGGAATAATGAAATCTTGCCCAACTGGGAAACTATGTAAGACAGTATGTTATACTGAGTTTTAATTACAATTGCCGAGTCTGTGTCCTGAAAATAAGTTACAAAGTTAGCAAGTATAATTTTAAGTGGTCTTGGAAGCTTTTGTTTGAAAGTCGCTTTTGGACAGCTGCAGAAAAAATGAGCGACATGTTATTTCTACAAGGTTGCTGGAAGTTATGCTCTTGTTATTTGTCTTTAATGGAGGTTCAGAATATTTAGAACCTGTGAAACACTTGAGAAGTAATCTGTGGTAAAGAATGTAAAAGCGCAAAACGTAATATTGTTGATGTTATAGTATCAGATGCAGACTGAAGTGTGTCTATGGTATCATGTAGGTTCTTTAATGACAGAGTGCTTTACCTGCTGGGATAATCAAGTGATGGAAAAGAGAAGTAGGGAAAAAGTTATTTTTTAAAAATATGCCAAGTGCTAAAAGATTTCCTGCAAAGATACAGCACAGGCAATTGGTAAGCTGCTTTCACTGTCTAGTTTTTCATGGACTTCACTAGTAATCTTAAAAAAAACCAGCCTCCCCTCAGCGAATATAACCACCACAGCAACCAGCCTCCACAGCGCTACAATTGCAATTTGCCCGATCATGGAATTCGGTTGTCATGAGAATATATGTTAAAAATATGGATGGAATTTGTTGGAAAATGCATTTCTGGAGAACTGAAGTAATAAATTCAGTATATGGAATCACAGTTTTACCTGTCTGCTTTTAGCATTTGAAGGTGCATTTGTTATAGCTGCTATTAAAACAAGGACACCTTTTCCTATATTGGTTTATAAATCCAGAAGTCCCCAATGTATTCACTATTCTACATTTAATTCAGAATCTGCTTTTAGATAAGTACATTGTTGTGGTTTTTGTCACCACCACAAACTTTCATTGGTGCTTGGGTGGTATTTGGTTCCTCCTCCTGAGCTCTCAAGTCGCTGAACATCAGCTGCAGCCATTTCAAAGCCTGTCTTTTGTTAAAATGTTTTTCATGCTCCCACCTGAAAGTTGGTACTTTTTACATCTTCATGCATTTTTCTGGAGGGTTAGAGCTGCACAGCTGGGTGGGAAATGGCCTATCACACTTGCACAGCAGGGTGATGACAGAGCAGGGAGGGTAGGCTTCTGTAAATTGGTCCTGTGTTTAATTTTACCTGGAGATTTAAGTCTGTTCAGTCTTCAGCATAGGCAGTGGCATAGATGTGAATTTCAGTTCCATTTGTTTATTTCTGTTCCTGTGACTTTTGCCCGGTTAAGTGTGGTTGCAGATTACAGATATTGTGATTGCAGAGTTGCTGTCAGAAGAAACCATTATCTTGGAAGAAAGTTAGGCTTTCCTTACAGTTCAAAGCAAAGGTAGTACTGAAGGATGGGTATACACAAACCATGTTTCACTTCTGGCCTGTTGATGTTCCCTTTGGTTTGGATCCCTTCAGCAGTGGTAGGAGGACACATTCGCAATTCAACTGGCAATGAAATGTTTCTTAGAAGAATCTGTTTTATTTTGAACAGGTGCTGTTCCCGTAAAGTTCGAGAGCTCTGGTGGCAGGGCATCCCTCCGAGTGTGAGAGGCAAAGTCTGGAGCTTGGCAATTGGCAACGAATTAAACATCACCCACGGTGAGACTGTTTTGTCTTCATTGTCTTACAAAGACAAAGAGCAAGGGGACAGTCCTGTATTTATTATGATGTATCAGAATGTGAGGTGTGAGTGTTGAGAAGATGTTATCTAGCTACGCTTGGTGGTGCTTTGACGTGTTTTGTTCAAAAATAGTGTCTTTTAATCTTGTAACTGCTCTAGGACTGCTGCTGTGAATTGTTTCTGATGATTGCTGTCACTGTCTTGCCTTGTTAGATGGAGATGGTCAGAATTTTTTAAACTAAGAGTTGTTAATATTGGAATGCCTATGAGGATGCATACAGCATGCTTCCTTTGGTTTCGAGCAAGACATTAGGTTTGTGAGAGCTTGAAAGACTCTGGGAAAACTTGTACTTTTGTGCGTGTTTGTGAAAGTAGAAATAGTGTGCTCCTTCAGAGTACAGAAAAACACAGCTCCAAAAGGCTAATGTGTGATTCATTCCAACAAGGGAGTGTGGTAGGCTGGCTGTATTCCTGCTGTATTATGCTGCATTTCTGTGCTGGGCTTAGTTACCTTGGGTGTAGTTCTTACATGGAATTTTCTAGACTTCTACCCATTCAGACTATAATTTTGAACCCCAGTCCTCTGTAAGAAGAGCAAATCCTTGAACATGAAATGCAACTTGTGCCTAGATTGCCTTTCCTTATCACTTAATCTTCAGTTATAGGTCAGTGGAACAAGTCTTTCAGAACCATAACCTACTTAGAAATTCAGCCACTGTGGTAGAGATACTGTACTTGTAATGACTGGAACAGCATTTCTCAAGTGGTTGGTAGGTAGTACCTGACAGTGGGAACAAGTGTGTACAAATAGTGGTCTTGATGTTCTGTGTTTTTTGTTTTCCAGAACTGTACGATATTTGCCTGGCTCGTGCCAAAGAGAAGTGGCGATCACTTAGCACAGGAGGGTCTGAAGTAGAATGTGAAGGTACGTTGTTCATGAAGCATTTATGCTGTATTATAAAACGAGAGATTTTGGAAAATCATTCCTTAAAATGAAATCACAGATTTAAAAGAAAAAAAATCAGCTATGAAGATGCCACTGGTAAAAAGAAAGCTGCTTTTTGCGGAAGCAAGAAATAGCTGTGTTCTTTCTCTCAATGAAACTATAGTCTGTTATAAAACACACTTGTTCATTTTTCTTTAGAAACTATGTGTAGGTACACTTCTTCTTGATGCTGATTTGCAGAAAAACTAGGAAAGTTTGGGGGTTATAATTTGAATGGCAACACAAAAATACTTTTCTGCATCTGTAGTTTTGGAATTGAAACTCAAATTATAGCAGAAAATAGCTTTTTAGTCCCTTATTACAGCTTTGAGCTCGTCTCTCGGGTGGATTTCAGAGAGCAGCAATTTATTTTTGCAGATGAAGTGGTTTGAAATTTACTAATTGATTGGAAGAGTTGTCTGGTTTTGAGAAGGTATAAAACTACATGCAGATACTTGAAATTGCCTTTGGTAAGGAGTTACGCTGAGCAAAAAATGGTGACATACATACTGGCATTTATCAACAGAAAAATACATTTAATTGGAAATTCCATACTTAGTTTTCTCATGATTGTCTGCACCTTACCTAAGTTGACATTTAGTACACTTCCAGCTTCCTTTTCTGGAGCGTATATGTTCATGTGGTTAGTGGGAGCATTGATTAGTGACAACGCTTGTTTTTTGATTACTCAATAAGTAGCAGTAGGTAATTCCCAACTGTACTTAGCAGAGCAGACAAAATACAAGTAAAACTTCTTCATATCGGAAAGAAAACTAATTCTTCAGGAATGTACTTTGGATGAGATCTGTTTCAGTTACACAGAGTATATTGCAATGTCCATTTTGATGTGTTTGACAACACATACAAAGAGTAAATAAACAGAATTTTGGAAGGGGAGCTGACAGTAGTAGAGGTAGGTGGCATCCATCGAATGCTTCTGCTTTGGGACTTATCCCTTCCACCACAACCTTTCAAGAGAGGCAGCTACTTCAGGAGCCACTAGGAAGCCTTGTTGAGAGCGAGGGGTCACAGGTTACCAGGCTTGTGTGTCTGTCTGATGTTTGGTCAGCAGATACCAGCAAAGTGCCTGGCCTGCCTTGCCTGGCATCTTTTCCCTGTCGCTTTGAAACATATTGAGGGTCATTGTGCACTGTAGAGTTGCTGTGAGTCACGACATATTTGCTGCTTAGCTTGTGTGCTGAATTCAGGGAATTGTCCTGTCTGTACCCTTATTCCTTAGCATTCACATTGAAATACATGAACTATGCAAAAGCTAACCCTTACCAGGGGAAAACAAACAACAGAAACTTACTTGTGTAATAAATGCAGTAACTTTGGCTTTTTAGATGCTGGATTTTCTGCAGCTGACAGAGAAGCAAGCTTGGAGTTAATAAAACTGGATATCTCAAGGACGTTTCCTAACCTCTGTATATTCCAGCAAGTAAGCAATGATAACTTTTGTCTTGACTTCTCAGAGAAATTAACTTTATGTAATCTTGTCTGTCCCCTGGTTGAAACAGCCTGTTGAGTTCAAATATGAAGGACTAGACATCTTGAGAGTAAGAAGTTCCTAAAGATTTTGGAAAACTATAACTAATCTAGAAGAAGAGTAACTTCAAGGTACTATACATTTGTGAGAGGAAAAAAACAAAACCAACCAAACAAAAATCTGTTGACTAATAGATGTGATTGATCCAATCCAGTTCATGCTGGCTTCTGTCTGATGAAGTGATGCTGGTGAGTGTTTCTGGGTCAGTGAATCAACACTGGTGGGTTACAAATACATGGTAAGTGAGAGAGAGCACAGCTCAAGCAGGGTTTGGTGGCCTTTTTTTGGTTCCATGCAAGACCAATTTAACTTGTATGTTTTAGGTGCACTTTAATGACTCGTTTAACCAGATATTTTGTCCTTCTATACAAAATTTCAGAAGCCATGTAAAAAGTTGAGATAGTGATAAATCAACATCTTTGCTTGAAAAACTTCCCTTTGGAAATTCTCGGCCAGTTACAGTACTTAGTGTAAGATATGGCAGCTACTAATAGTCAACAATGCGGAATTCTTTCTAGCTGTACCTGTCATACTTGATATGCTTCCTGTGTGTTACAGCATATCATTGTTTTAACTATTTTCATTGTGGCTGAATTCAGCCTCTAGTCTAACAGCCAATTAAGTAGTTCTCATTAGTGTTCTGCTTTCTTGGCACCATTGTCTAAGTGTTGCTAAGCTATAAGGTATCTCTTGGGCTGACATTCCTCTTGTATAAGGATTTAAAATGTAATCGATGTATTGAATGAACTGTATGCGTTTGTAATAAATGTGGTATGAAGGGCTGTTTCATACTTTCAAAATCAAAATTATTTTGAAAGACTTGGGGCTGTCAAAGCTGCACAGAGAAATAATGTCATCGGAAGCCATAGATACTGTCTGTGGCACTGAAGGGTTTTTAGCATTTGTTATATACTCAGATGTCTCATTTTTGTTTAATTACAGGGTGGTCCCTACCATGACACATTGCACAGTATTTTAGGAGCCTATACTTGTTACAGACCTGATGTAGGCTATGTAAGTGAAGAATTTTTTTGGGGGGGTGGGGGCAGAGGGGGAGAATTGTGTTAATCAGTCCTTTGTAAACCAGTATTAAGTGTTTTTTTGGTGAATATTTGTGAGATTTCTGTTTGCTCTCTTCTATTCCAGTACAAGCTTGAGAAGTGTATCTAATGGTTTTCTAGATTTAAGCTTTTTAACAGGTTAAGTAATTGGAAAACTGAAAAGTACATATTTGTGGTGCTTGAAAAAGAGAAGATGGAGTGAAGTTGGTCGTTTGAAGTACGTAGTGTTCTTAGTGGCAGTCTTATTGAGACTGTTGTGTAGAGTATCTTACTCCTGGTTATATATTTCTGTGCCTCAGCACTGTGAGCTTCTGGAACAGTCTTTAAAGCAATGCCCATCAGGGCTACGTGCGCTCCTCAAGGTATTTGAAGCAGTGATTTGGAGAGGACTGAGTGGGTTTCAGATACTCCGTTTAGTCTTTTTTCCCCTGAGCAGGGATATATATAGGAGCTTATTCTTTATTCAGGAGCAGTGGTTTTAGAGAAGACAAATGTAGAAAGATAACATTCCTATTCTGTGAGAAGCATGTGATGCTTGGCAAAAACTGCTGGATGTGTCTGCCGGGAAACCAGAAGAGAGGAGATGAGGTGGTGTACTCTGCTTGGCACGGAACCTGCTGTTGTGTTGGGAAGCAGCTTGTTCCTCAGGCTTGCAGGAAGGATTGTCACACATTGGTCTGTGCGAGTGCACAGCAACGCTGCACCCCCTGAGTGAGCTTTGCCTAGATCCAGCATCGATCCTGTAGCATACTGTGTAGAAAAATGCAACAACATTGTGAGCTTATGGTAAATGAAACATGAGCTTAATCTCAAAATGGTGCTGCTTGTCAAATGACTCATTGCAGTTGTCTGTAACTGCTGGTAATTGATTGAAAAAGAACAATCATTGTCCCTAGTGTCCAGCTTTCTAGAAATAAGGGTATATATGATCCTTTCCTAGGAGAGGAGTGATTACTTAGAAACAGATTGTTCTTCAAAAAAATCTTTATTCTGCATATTTGAAAGTGCTGTCATCCTAACCTGCCTTTGGAATCCTACTTAGCCCTTGAAAGGAGGCAGTGTGGGGATCATTAGCGTCCGTGCTTGGAACATGCAATTCCAAAGGGTCAAGCGGGTTAAAACCCTGCCTTTCTGAATGTTGCGCAGAAGCTCCGCAAGCGCTTTAATTCAGCAGCTCAGCAAGTACATTAAACATGAGTGATTGCAAGGACAAAACGAAGCAACGTTCTTGGAAGGATACAGTTATTACTGAATGGTAACTCTTCTCCTTTCTTCAGGTACAGGGCATGTCATTCATAGCAGCAGTATTGATCTTGAACTTGGATACTGCAGATGCCTTCATTGCTTTTTCTAACCTTTTAAATAAACCCTGTCAGATGGCGTTTTTCCGTGTGGACCATGGCCTTGTAAGTATGCAAAAAAACAGTGATCTACATGTGGTAGATATGTGTAGGGAAAGTTTAAAAAATAGCTTTCAAAATAAGTCAGAATTTATTTTAAAGCAACGTGGTTGATAAAAAAAACCCAACACATGCACCTGCACCCCCTGAAAAACACAAACAAAACCAAAGCAAAACCACCCCACTAACCTTTTTGAATAAGCAGGTGAATTAAATTGTTCAGCTGCTATTTTATGATGCTTGGAGAATAGTTATGAGACTATTACTGTAGGTGTTTTTCAGTTGAGCATTGTAGTTGAAGGCTGAAAACACCTTAATATTAGAAGAAGTGTCTTGAAGGTGCTTTTTACCCTGAACTAATAAGTTGCTAAAAATAGACTGTTGCAGCGAGAACGAGGTTTCCCAGCTCTTGCTGTAGCTGCTGTGTTTGAAAATGTGCCCAGGCGAAGCAGATAATGAGATCACTTCAGTTTTCAGTGGGAGCCGGTCACCTGGTTCTCTCTGGAGGATCTAAAAGTCCTTGTTAGCATGTACACTGGCCTACTTGTGTACCGTAGCAAAATAAGACATATCTCCTGAAATGTGTTCTTAATTTACTTCAGAAGTTTGGGGTTTTTTTGTAAAATGTATGGCATTCTGCATTTCTTACTCACTTATTTACTTTTTTTAACACTATGAAGATAGGATCTGTTTCTCGAGAGTTCACATGGAAGAGAGTTCAGAAGCAAAGGAGTGGATGACGTCAACAACAATCACTTTTGTTGCCTGAACAGCGGGGCACTGGGGATGCTGTAGGAGCAGCGTGAAATTCCCTATTGCAGCCCCTGAATCTCCTCAGTTGTAAATGCCCATGGGGCGATGTACCACAGCACAGACAGCATTGCTGGAAGCAGTGTCAGTCACCTCCATTAATGTACTTGGAAGAACAGGGCATGTTCATCCATTCAGTGTGTGAATATGATCCTTGCGAATAATGTTTTGGAATTAAACTTGCTAGAATAAGATTTTTTGCTCTTTTTAGCTGAAATAGTGGGGGTTTGGTATATTCTTGGATAGTGCATTTAGTTCTGTAAGCCTGGCTAAATAGAGGCTACGTGATAAATGAATGCTTATGGAGAGTAGAGGTGGTGATACATGAAGAATATTAACATATGAAATTACAAAGCCATGATTCACAGCACAAGGAAAACTTTGTACCTAATATTTCAAACAGAGAAGCGAGACAATTTTGGCTTCCTGTGGTTAATATACTGATCTCCTGTCTACCCTTATCTTTTTTGTGTCAGTTTTACAGTTTAATAAGTAAACTAAATGCTTATTTGTCTTAATGTGTAATAAAATAAAAAACCAAAACAAAACCACAAGCGAACAAACAAACCACATAAGTTAGTTGTGGAAATAAGGTAATCTATGCTGATTGATCTTGATTTCTTTTGTTGGTTGCAGCTTTATTAAACTAGGATGTTTTTAATTACTACTGAGTAGCTGTCTTGTTTAATGTTTTTGATTAAGATACCTAAAACTGCTATTGCATTTCTAACAGAGC
The DNA here is from genome assembly GCF_036013475.1 of Columba livia. Taxonomy (NCBI): domain Eukaryota; kingdom Metazoa; phylum Chordata; class Aves; order Columbiformes; family Columbidae; genus Columba; species Columba livia. The sequence continues at coordinate 12,780,619 of NC_088605.1, read as the reverse complement.
TGCCTGCATTACTATCAGTAGATGTGACTGTAGCAGTTGTGTGTGAGATCTCTTCTCTAAAGTACCTTTGAAAAGCGTTAGTAGATAGATCTCTCTTGCTGTGGTGCTAGCAGGTAAACACATAATTTTGGAAGTAGGAATATCTGCTGTGTTGCCTGCCTCCTTCTTTATACTCAGATCTCACCTGATGCTTGGATTTCATGCATTTAAAAGTCTATACTAGGAAGCTGGTTTAGTTGTACAATTCCCTTAAGTGGGTTTCTAAATTTCTGGCTTCATATTTGCCATGAAACTGCTTCTCTGTAGCTGATGGTTCAGAGATTTTATGTGACTGCTTTATGCTCTTACTGACTACCTGGCCAATTTTTCACTTGCCGCTGTTACTGAAGGTAGTCCACCATCTGCCAGTTCATGCAGATGAAACAGGAAAATTTCCTGTAAGAACATCAAAAGACCCTGGGAAACAAACCTGTCATCTTTTAAAAGGTTTTCAGACAAAAGGGTCTGGAAGGCTCCTCTTTTTCTTTATTGTTGTGGTGTTTTGAGGGGAAGCATGCTGATACAACTCAAACTTGGAAGAAATCACAGCCATTCTTTATTGCTTTTATTGGGATATTGTAATTAAAATGACTGAAACATTCAAGGACTTTGCTTAACTTTTCTCCCTCTAGTATTGAGAGGAGAGGGTAGGGGGAGGAGGAGGGAGCTAAGAAGCTCCTGTTAGGAAATTTGACTTAAATATTCAAATTTTAAAATAACATGGAAGTCTTTGTATTAAAAGCAGTACAATTCAGGAGTTAGGATATCAGATGGGAGTTATCTGTTTCTCTTGCATAGTTATTTTATCTTGATCTTTGGCTTTTACGTGTGAACTTTGTCTGTCCCTCTTTGCAATAGAAATGCTCTTATTTTACAATGTATGATACAGAAGCAGCTTTGGGATTAGAATATGATTTATGACTGGAGTCAACTGGACACTTCACTCATGCATTGAACTATTAAATTATTTTAGTTGCGTATTTCATTTTATAATCTATTGGGCCTTGGATTTTATTCAGTGTAATATTAAATTACTGCCTCAAGCATAAAGCACCATTCTATTATCATAATAATTTTGAGAAATCAGCAAATAACTTCTCTCCTGCTGGTATTTTTATTTCCAAAGGAAACTGGCCAAGACGCAAAAAAAATAATTACATTGTTTAGAATGAGAACAGTATATAGGGTGGATCTTAAACTCTCTGTGCTTGCAAATGCTGTCCTTTATGTAAATGTTTAGCTCCTTATTGTATCATGTAATTCATATGATCCTGGCTTTGAAGAGCATTAATCCAACAACAGACAATACATCTAAGCCTATTAATACAGCTAACTGCTTTTTTTTCCCCATTGTATTTTCCCAGATGTTGACTTACTTTGCTGCGTTTGAGGTGTTCTTTGAAGAAAATCTGCCAAAGTTATTTGCTCACTTCAAAAAAAATAACTTAACTCCAGACATCTACCTTATTGATTGGTAAGACACTGAAGGCATAATTGATGTGCATACTAGCGTTTAGCTCCGTGTCAGTATTCAAGACAGAAGCTGGAGTGCTCTTACCTGATTTATAGTGTTCTTTTAAGATAAAGACTTTATCTTTTGTTCAATACTTGAGTTTGTCAATCCAAATAGTTCACACTTAGTTCTGTGGTGTTTAACCTTTGCCTAACCATCGTTGTACTTCCATTGAGTTTGAAGCTTGTTTTGAAGTTCAGCTTTTCTACTTCGTGTGCCAGGGTGTATATCCAGACAGTATTGCTAGTCTTGCATTTGAAATTTATAGTTTGTCCTCTTGCACAGAACAGGGAAAGAGTAGTTAAAACATAGTCTTTCTGTCCATACAACAAAAAGCTAGAAGCTACAGAAAAGCGAACACCTGGGCTTTTGGCAGGGTGAACTGAGACTCTGAGGCAGTATCCCACTCAATGTAAGGTGGTCCCAGATCCTATTTGGCGGATCCCAGTACAGGTTGTTTAAAAACCATACTGGCATCTCCCAATCACCTTCTTGCCCATCATATGTTTTGAAATGATCTCCAGGAGTCTTTCTTCCATTACTTTCCCAGGGACAGCGGTGAGGCTGACCAGCCTGTAGTTCCCTGGATCCTACTTCTTGAAGACAGGAGTGACATTTGTTTCTTCAAGTTTTCAGGAACCTCCCCTGATTACTGGGACCTTTCAGAGATGATTGAGAGTGGCCTCACAGTGACACCAGACAGTCTCCTCAGCACTCATATGTGTATCTCACCAGGTCCCGTGCACTTGCATGTACTTATTTGTATAAATGTTCCCTCATGTGATCCTCCTCCACCTCAGGCAGCCTTGCACTAGGCTTTCACAATGGTCTGGAGGACCTGGGATTTCTGAAGGCAAGTCTTCTCAGTAAAGGCTGAGATAAAGAGGGCAGTGAGTACCACGGTCTTCTGCCTGTGCTTTGTCACCAGGTTCCCTGCCCTGTTCAGCAGTGGGCTCGTGTCTTCTCAAGTCTTTTTTTCTGCTGATGTGTCTTTAAACAGCCCTTCTCATTGACCTTAACATCCACTGCCAGATTCAACTCCAGGTGGGCTTTGGCTTTCTTAGCCCCTTCCCTGCATACTCAGTGTCTCCTGTTTATCCAGGGTCATCTGTCCCTCCTTCAGCCTCTTTTTTGCTTCCTTTTTAGGAGGTCCTTGTTCATCCATACAGGCCTCATGCTGGTTTTGTTTGAGTTCCTTGATTTTCATATGCCTCTTGCACAGAGGACAGTATAATGTGGGCTTTGTTTGACTTGGCTTTTGCACTGGGATTAAATTTTAATGCAACATGAGCAAGAGAATGAAGAGATGTGTAATGGATAGGCTCATTTCTCCCAGCATTTGGTGGGAGAAATACTATCGGAAAGGTTTTTGTCACTGAAGGCTGAGAATATATTAAACTGAACTAGATCTACTCACAGAGCAAGAAGATGCTAAAAATAATACTGGAATAGGATAGAAGGGAAGCAAGAGGGCAGAGGCTGGTATGTTCAGTGGTAAGAGGAAAGATTTTGAAATTGTATAGCCTCAGACAATGTTGTGAAAAGCCTGTGTGTGGAAGAAGCAATTGAATAAAAGGGATGTCAGGGTAGGAAGTCTGTAGACATGATGGAGAATAACGGAATAAACAGCATTAAAATCACCAGGTTATAATCTTTTTTATGGATTACTAGTTTAACATGATGTTGTCATGTCATGTTGATCTTTTTGTGTAGGAGAGTCTAAAAATGTGTGTCTTCATGCTGCAGTCATGTTAATATCACTCCTTTGTCTAACCTTGAGCTTCATGTTGTAAAGAAGAAATCCTGAGGAACAGCACCACAAATTGGAGATGTAGGAAAAGACTTTTGATGAAAGGTTGAAGGTTTACATCCCCCTCAGCAATTGTGCTTTGATAGATTAGTCTTTGCTGTATTTCCTTGGGTAAACATTTATGTGATCAGTTGCTCTGATTTATAGGTTTAAAAAACCAGACTTACCAGCAGAGAACTGAAGTGCTGAGGTGTGAGCGTGTGGGGCACACCAGACCCCCTTTCGTTCCTTCTGTGGGTGTTGTTAAAAGCACTTGAAAGACACTTCTCTCAGGAGTGCTTGTGGATGGTACTTCTCAAGGTCTTTGTATGAGTGGACTGACAAACGTTAGCATTTCTTGCTGCCTACCTGCATCCATGTTAAAGCTGTTTGTTTTAATCCCAAGGACAATTTATTGTGTTCCTCCCCATCCGTAGAGAGTCACACGCTGGTTTTGCACAGGAATGCAGGCTAGTTGAGGCTGTCTTGCCCAATCCTGTATTAGACTTTTTTCACACTTGTCTTGAGCTAGACAGCTTGTCCCGCTCTGTCTTTAATTTTGTTAGACAGCAGAGTTGGTGTTTAACTGTTTAAGAGTTAGGTATGATAATTAAATATGTGTTTATGTGTATATAAGTATATATATATATACCATGTGCACACGTATACTTTCTACTTTAAGGTACTTCGATCATGTAGGAAGCAGATTTAGATTTTTTAATCTTATTTATTCTGAATGGCCACTGGAAACTGAACGAATTGGACTTTATATGTGCTGTCCTTCCATTACTTCCAGGAATTAGTATAGAGAAGTTGTAAGGAAAAATCAGGTGGGTCTGTGTTCACACAAGTGAGTAACTATTAAAGGACTTTGGAAAATGTTTATAAGGGTACCAGTGGCTCATGGCTGACAAGGAATTTGCTGTAGTACAGATATTGCTCCATTAAAAACAGAACCACTTCTGCAGAGATAAGGATGTGGTTTCCGTGTGTTAAAGTCAGGGAAGAACATGGTACAGTGTCGCTCTGAATAGGGAGGCAGGTAAAAATCTTTGTGAAACAGCCTTGCTCTGACAAGGTGACTTGTATGTCAATGTGCGTTAGTTCCGAGCTCCGCGGGGATGCCGGCTGCTGCGGCGGTGGCCGGCGCGGTTGCTCTGTAGCCGTGTGTGCCGCCCGTGTCCCTGGTGCCTGCGCTGCACAGGCCAGTTGCTGGGAAACCCTTCTGCTCCTGCCGCAATCACAGCGCGATCAGCGCGTCTCCTTTGTGCTGCAGGGAACGGCAGTAAAATGTATATGCTTAAATCATTTTTGGAAGAGATATGTTCCAAGAAGAAGAAATGCTGTGCATGTAGGTGGCTCAGCTAGGCGGGTGATGCAATGCAGCTTTGGGTTTTCTTGGGGCCGGTAGAGGATTTAGGGAGGGGAACCCCCCTGCCAGTTCAGTTCCACCACTGCCTTCTGTGCTTGGAAAACACCAAGGACTTAGGAATTTAATGAAAAGGTACAGTGGCATGATTATCAATGGATACTTGCCAGAAATAAGGCATCTCTTAAAAAAGACCAGCGTGTCCCAACCCCAAACTCCAGCTGATAAATCTCATGGAAAGAAGTCAAAAGCTAGACAGGTTTTTACTTTTTTTGAAGAATATAAAGGGAATCCAGTGTGAGTGGGTGTAAAGAGCAACATGCAGTCAGGTTCCCCTAGATGGGAAATAGCATGTCTGAACAGCCCAGCTTTGGCCTCCCAGCTCTGTCAGCTGATGAACCACAGGCTCTTCCGAGCAGAGCAGAATGCGGATTTGCGAAGGACACGTGCTGTCTATTTCTGGCCTGCTGCTGCTGCACAAACACCTCTTTATCCCTACCCAGAAAAATGATTTGGGCAATTATTATAGCCAGGGGCTTTGTTTGTACTGATGGATTGATCAGTGGTTCTTTAGTATTGCATTGACTGTGATTGTGCCCTGTGAACACTGACTTTCTGTTGACAACGTTTACTCGTTGTGAGAAAGTTCTGAAGCACTTTGGATGTTTGAAATGGGCACTTCCAGTGAAGTATTATAAGCTGGCTATCTGTTTCATTAAGAAAAACATAGTCCATATCATGCCAGTAACTCTCCACCCCCCCAAAAAAATGAAGCTTAAGGTGGTGCTTTGAGTGCATGCCTCCTTTGCAAGGGAAAAATGGACTGTAATTCTGTCCAAAGGTTTCTTGTGACTTTCTGATTTTTTTGAATTTGAGTTGTTACTGGAGTCCAAAAGATCAGAGTCTTCAGTGCAGTTTACAGTGTGCTCATCCTTATGTCACTGCAGGTTAGGGTGAAATCAAGTGAAATACTGCATTGATGTGTAGTACTTCTGGGTGAGAGAACAGGGCTTTTGCGATGCTTCTGACTGGTTGGAAATTTCTCAGAAACTCACATTGTATTGTAATATATTGATACATTTTACAATGCAGTCAGATTTGCTGAGTGCTAAGAACTAGCTCTGTTGCAGTCAGTATTGTGTAGTACTTAATATGTAAGATTTTGTCTTCCTAATGAAAATACTTCCACTTTCTTTTTCAACTGTGATGATTTAAAATTGTACTAAATAAACTGTTACCAACAAGCTTATTGCAATAACTCTGAAAGTGCTAATGAGATGCCACTATACAATGAGGTGATACGCAAACACTTAGATGCAGTCTTTGTATCAAAGGAGATATAGTTGAAATTGATGCAAAATGTAACAACTGAAAATTAGTACTAGGATTAAGGGGGGAGGATGCAAGAATAAGTTTAAAAGGTAGTTTGGTTCATCCGTTCCCACAACTGAACTCTGACATTGCAGAAATATTTTTTTGCTGTTACTGGTGTGGGAAATGTATAGTGCAAGAATTGATCTGAACCAAGGTCTGAAGTGCAAGATCTGATTTGCATCAGTCGATTTGTATGAGTTGTCAATCCAAACTCTGGCATACCTGTCTTCATTGCTGTTGCTAACAGTATCTTGTGAAGACATTTTAATTAGAAAGGAAAGAGCGGGGGGAAAAGGAAAAACAAAGCAAAGACAACACTAGGCCTATGGTTATCATGGTAACAGTGCTTTGCTTTCTTGGTAACATTATGGTCACACGACTTCCCTGCGAGCCAGGATTTCATGCCTCCACCTCAGAGTCCACTTGCATCATGAGCAGGAGCAGGTACTTTTTCTTCTCTTCCCCTGCTTCCAAGCAGATAGTGGCCGGCAGCCACTGCCATCTCTGTGCTAGTTGACCTGCAATCTGTGCCGGGGACTTGTAGCGTGCTGGGAGCGAGCTGCAGACACATCATCCCGCGGCACAGCAGCCTGAGCAGGTCCTGAGCAAGTAGTGCTGGTGCTCCCTAGAGCCAATGCTGCTGCTGTTCTCCAGCAGCGGCTTTATTACTATAACCGATTTCAGCTGGGTTTCAGACCACTAGCTCAGATGTCTGCTAAAATATGTCTTTCAGTAGGAAACGTTTGAAGAGAGCAAGTTCTGTATCAGTTCTTAGCAGTAACGGTTACTGCTGTTGTTCCATTGCTTATTCTAGGGGACCCCTTCATTCTTAGGGCTTGATGCATTTAATTCCATGCTAGTGTTAATGAAAGTTAATTGCCTTACGAATTTCCTGCAAATTGCACTTCATTCCAAATTATGAAGAGATCAGTATCAATTACCTTATTTGATATGACAGCTTTTTTGCTGCAAGTAAATCTTTTCCTGCAAAAAGTAGTGTTCTAATAAATAGCTCTGTCTATTTCTTCTGACAGTTAATTTTCTGCATAGTTGCAGATTTAATACATGTGGGTTATTCAGGTTAGGTCTGAATCATGACAGAATAATAGCTTTTGTGAGTAAAAACAGATTAAAAAAATAGACATTATTACTTATCCTTAACCAGGACTAGTTTCAGGCTGTTTGCTTGCTACTTGGTGACCAGGAAAGGACTCACTGAATTGCTTCCTATTACACTGTTATTTTTAAATGGAAAAGCTGTTGCTGTTTCCATTGCGTGTGTCCATATAGACAAAAAGCCTTAGTTCTGCTGTGTCAGTGTTCTGTAGCAAGACGTTTTTACATGGCGTGTGACTGTACAAAAATGCTGGAAGAGTACACAAAGTCTGCCAGGCAGGATAAGCCAATAACCCAGAGAAGGGGTTTGTATTGTGCTATTCTTGTACAGTCATGTATGTATGTAAAAGACATATATGAACAATAGTGTTTTTTTTCATCCCAGACTCTCCCTCACATTTGCTTATTTTAATACTTCTAATTTAGCTTTTTGGAGAACAGAATGTAAAGGATTTCTACTTGTTATAAAGACATTGCAATGAGAATTAAAAATAGAAAATCCTATAAATCCTAAACCTGCAATTTACTTGTCACCTGTATTTGTGCAAATGGTTTAGTTTCATGTTGCTGCTTGTAAAATGAACGTATTTTCCCATTTTCCTGAAGTGTGCTGATTCACAGAGAAGTCAGATACTTGATGACACATCATTCAAATAATCTTACATAGTAAAAAGCAGATACTGCAGAAAACCTTCGTTAGAATTTGCTATGAAAATCATTCATATTCTATACCACTCTATATGTGTGTGTATATCCTGTTCCATTGTAGTATTTTAATGCAACCCAAATTTCCTAAGTAAGAAATTGGAGGGGATGAGGGGAGTCTTAAACACAAGAGAACTACTGCTCAATTCAGCATATTTAAGAAGAGATTTTGTGTTAAAAGATGTGGAAAGCTTGTATATAAGTGTGGGCCTTTGCTGACCTCTGCCGGACAAAGAATTGTTTGCAGTTTTAGAGAGCTCTTGTGCAGTGCATCTCTGGAGAAGTGTTCTCTCTCTAAATTCTGAAGGAAAAAATCACTGAAACTCTTTTTCCTTAAATACTATAACCTGATTCCAGGTAACTCAATTCTTTTCACTTGCTGTTATGACGTTATCAGTGAAAAAGAAAACTGCTCTGCCTGATAGCAAGGTGTTGGGTCAGGTGAGAGTAGGGAGCATTTTGCGTTTCTGGCTGCAAGGCATTTTGATGAAGGAAGAAATGTGCTCTTGGCAGTTAACGAAAATGCGGCTTTAGCACCTGGGAGGAAGTTCTTGTTCTGCTGTTGTCTTTACTCGTTGGGGATCATACCTGCTGAAGCACTCTGAGCATATTGCAGCTGTCCCAGCGTTCTCTCTGGACGTCTTACATGTTTTTCTCAACAAATTTCCACAAATTTCCACAATCTCCACAAATTTCCCTTGGCAGTATGTCTTAAGATGCATCTTTTTGTGTTCTCACAGCTAAAACTGCATCAATCCTCAACTTCGAAGTGATAAGTTTAAGTATGCCTTTGATTATACTTGTGGCCAGTACATGTCTGTCATTAAACCATATATATTGATTCTCCTGGTGTGATCTGAGAAAATTGAACTTGGAGACCCAGATTGATAGCAAGATGCTGTAACTGTTGTACAATTTGATGTTGTTTCATTTATTGCTTTGCAACAACTCATAGAAGCACTTTCGAAATGAGAAAGTATTCAGGTGCAAATATTTGAGAAGCCTCAAACTTAACTAAAAACCAGTTTGTGTACTTCTGAGAGTATCCAAAATGTTTTTTCTTGTGCTGTAACTCTGAAAATTTTAATCTGTTTTTCAGGATATTCACATTGTACAGCAAATCTTTGCCACTAGACTTGGCATGTCGTGTCTGGGATGTGTTTTGCCGTGATGGAGAAGAGTTCTTATTCCGTACAGCTCTGGGAATATTAAAACTTTTTGAAGATATTTTGACCAAAATGGACTTCATTCATATAGCTCAGTTTTTAACAAAGCTACCAGAGGACTTGCCTTCGGAAGAATTCTTCACGTCTATCGCGGCCATTCAGATGCAAAGTAGAAACAAAAAGTGGGCTCAGGTAAGGAGGATGTTGACTCTTTGATAACACGTGACTACTGTCCTAATGGAAACGAGGTTTGGCAACATCTGGAAGAAAGCTTTAACAGAGCTAGTGTTTGATTTTACGGGTAGGTAGGACTATATAGCACACTCAGTGGTTTTAGTATACATTCAGATGAGTGGGTTCCTTGAGCTTTTCTGGAAGTAGAGACATCAGGCAACATTCAAAATTGAAACGTTTGGTGGAGTTGATGATAGGACTTTTAAAATTTATTAATTACAAAGGCTACTAGCAGCGTTACAAATTTATATTTAAAAGCATAAATTCAGTCTTTGGGAGATGCTGACAATTCGTCAGGACACATCATCATACAGTCATTGTCTTAATATCCTTGAGGATCCAGTCTGCCTGATTTCGGGCTGTAGAGAATTGACTACTCTGATTTCTTCCTTGGATTTTTGCACTGAAGCCTTTACTTCAAAAATTGTAGTTTCATCACTGTAAGTTGAACGAAATCCCAGCTTTAAAGAACTTACCTTCTGGTTTTGGTCATAAGTTGCTAGTACCGATTCAGCTTTGTTTCTGTCCCTAAGAACATTTTTCAGCCAGCAGTGTCTCTACAAGTAATCTCCTAGTCTTGTTCCTCATTCAGGTGGCTCACTTGCTTTGAACATGTCTTGTGTGGACGAGGATCACATACCAAATTAATTCTCAGTCTACCGCTGCTTCCTTTGCAGAGAAGGGGAGACAGTGGTCCTGTTCTGCCAGGTACCCCAAGTAATGGTCTTGCTTAGCCAGTGGTTTTCAGTCTGTGACACCTGTGGAGGTTTAGTGGTAATTATCGTACCAGGAGGACTCCTTCAAAGTACTCTAGCCCAAATCGTCTTCCGCAATATCATCAGCTTCATTCAGACTGCTCTGGAAGGTCTGATTGTTTTCACTTGTGGTGAAATGAAGAAAAAAATGCGGTTGAACTATGGTGCAGATAGATTTGGTCACATTCAGCTGCACATCTCAGCAGTAGGTGCATTTGGTACTCAGGAAAACACCTGCTTACTGAACCTTTCATCTTGCTGTACCATGGTAATTATGGCCTTGGTATCCTGTGAGTCACATTCTGGCATCATGAGTATATAGGTAGGGCCTGGTCTAAAATGTTACGGGCTCCTTATGAATCTGAATCCCATGGTCCTGGTTCCCTCCTCAGGCAGGCTGGTGTATATTTTCCATCTTACTCCATTTTGCATCATTGACAATGTGATCAGGAAACTAAAGACTGAAGGGAGTCCTAGTAAATCACAGACATGGCACTTCTGATAAGAATTACTCTGGTTATCAGTAGGAAACCTGCAAGCCCTATTTTCCATCTGGAATTACCTTCAAAGAACTCCAGGGTACTGTGCCAATACAGCCTTAGTCTGAAATGTGAGTGGCTGTCATTACACTTTGTCATCAACAGCAGAGAAATAGAGATGGTAGAACAGACCGGACTGTGAGCTTAGCGTTTCTGTCATCTGCGCACTCCAAATCTTAGCTCCATAAAGTTTTCCAAATAACTAAAGAATCTGAGCTCTATTAGTTGGCTTAATGTCTATGCTTTTCTGCATCCGTATTTTTGTGTAATTGTCCGAATCTTTAAAGAGGTTAATTTTATTTCTACCAAGGACATTGTTATTATGGCACTTGAAACTCTCATAACCCCATGTGATTGAGTGGCTGCTGATTTACCCTGAATCTCTGTGAACAGGACCTTACTGAAATCTCTGCAGTTCTAGAAACTGTGAGCTGTGGCTCTGTTCAGAGCCATGGTGGACTCTTTCATTGCAACAGCCATGGATGCTTTTGCATTAAAGCAATTAAAGCATAGTCAGTGTTGTGTGATTGCCCTGTGAGTGATGTAGCCCCAGCTGCTGTTAACTCAGATGGCACAGAGGTTGCTTTGAAATCAGAGAGAATCCAGCAGGCTTACTTGTAACTGCAGTTATTTGAGATGGAGTGGCCCTCAGTATGTTCCATTCCAGCGTGATTCTTGCGGATGCTGCTGGACTTCTTCAGCAAACTATAGGGCAGGGAGCGTGTTAAGCAGCACGAGAAATTGGCGATCATTGTGCCCTCTACATGAGGGCTAATGAAACGAAATTGTGCGTTGGATAATAGGAAATAAAAATTTTCAGTGTGGATGCAAATGCGGACTTTTTGCTTCAGAAAAGGATCTAAGCAGATCTGGAGACAGTGATGTGCTCTAGACAAGCACCAGTCAGTGCTAAGGTACTTCTGGCCTGAACTCTTAGATGATATCACACAGCTCAGGCTGCTCACTTGCTGTGTTTTCAGACAGACCATTTATCTTGAGAATTATACCTTCTCCTCAGGCACCATCACTTAATAGTACTAGACTTGTGTAATCTGGGTAAGAATCTCATCTCCGGGCTTCATAAGTGTGTGTTGGGGGAGAGTGAGTTTAAACCTTTGTTAAATCCATTTATATCCATGCCACAAGGACTCACGGGAATGGTCTCCATCAGTGGAGAGATTTTGTAAATTAATAATAATAAATTTAATATTTAACAGTTAAAATAGTGCTGCTCAGAGATAATTAAATTAAAAACTCTTCAGACAATGACTTATTGAATAGCTTTTTAAATCTAATACTTTTTTTCTTTCTCATTCCTTGAAATGTCTAGATACTGGCTGCTCTGCAGAAAGATAACCGGGAAATGGAAAAAGGAAGTCCTTCGCTTAAACGTTAAATTATGGTTGCCTCCAGTGACTCGCGGACAAAGAGCTAAAGTGGCAGAAGTATTGAGTACGGTTTGACATGTAGGAGCCTACAAATCAAAGTGTGATTTCAGAGTTTGTTTGGTAGTAGGATAGCCTTAAAGGGGAGAGAGGAAAAAAGAGGAGGGGGCAAATCGGGGGATAAAACCCTTGTAAGTGAAACCTAGGCTTAGCCTTAAACTTTTAGTGGAATGAGCATTTGCTGTGGACAGTGTTACACATTCTGTACTTCTGATGAGGGCAGTGAAACTAAACAATATTAAGGTGGTTTTTTAAGGTTTTTCTTTGATCTTTTGAAATACTGGACAGACATTCAGCAATGTCAGTTGCTTTGAGAGCTATTGCCCAGTTTTGTTCTTAGACAGGATCTACTTTCCATACCCGTAACAGAACCTGGGTTTTAGATACCTGGTGCTGGAATTTGTGGTTAAATGATGTAAGGACCATTTCTTTAGAAATGCTTCTTGTTTTATAGGTTGTGGGTCCCATTTGCCAAAGAAATCATGTAGACATAGAATCACATTCCATTCTTTCAAAAATTAAGTAGAAAGTAAACGCAGAAGTCACGCTAGCAGTACAAAACCAGTTCTTCTTCAAGATGCCTTGAAGATCTGTGTTTCCAATCTGGATGCATGTGGAAGACATTCCATTAATCAGATTAGATTTCAAACTCACTGGGGGGTTTCTAGTGTTGAGCTGGCATCATTTCTCAATTGTACTCTCTTTCCTTTGTTAAAAGCCAGGGTGACATACCGCTAAAAGTATGTTTCCATGCCTCCCTCTTCTGGGCCAGTGCTGTTTTGCTTACCAGCTACTTACTCCTGTGCCGTCTCTCCAGTCATGCTGACAAAACTGTGGGCTGAGCGGATGAATTGAGAAATGGTTAAAAGCATTTTTTATAGTTACTTTAAACCCAGCTCTGCTCACTGGCAAAACTAAGGAGGAAGGGTGTAGGGGAGAAGTTTGGTGAGCCAGCCTTGCTGCTGAAAATAAAAGGTTGTGTGGGATCTCATGAAGCCGCTGCTGCCACAGCGGGAAAGCATGACGTGGAGCTGATCTGTACGTAGTGACAAGTGAAAGAAGTTTATTGGGAAATGCACCAGATAAATACTACCAAAGCTGTTGTTTCCTAGTGTTTTATCCAGCCTCTAATACGTGGGAGCAAGTTACAGAGGGGGCAAACTGTGGCTCTGTAATTCTGTTATACAGCTTAGATCCCCTCTGTGCTCAGATCAATGTTGAACTGTAAATCATGAGTGCCTCTGATTTACAAGAATGTTTATTGCATAATGTATAGTGTAAAATCTATTTTATAAATAATGAGGATCATTGAAAAGGGAAACTAACTGAAGCAATATTTGTGTTAACTGTAAAGAGGCGTTACTAAATCCTCTAGCTGTATGGTCAGCTGTTGCCCAATGCTCTTCAGTCTGGTTTATGCTGATTAATTTGGCATTGTCTGAATTTAAAAAATGAGAAGAATAGTTGTACACTGCTCAACTCAACATACAATATAAAGGACTGTAGGACTCAATCAAAATGCTGTCCTTCAGTACAAACACTGTTTCTGCGAGGGGCAGTTTGACTGTACTGTTAAAAGAGTGAGATCAAGATTCCCTGCTGAGGACTCGTGATCACTTTGGAAGATGAGTACTGCAGATGCAGCGTGCAGGTCTGATACCTCCTTGGCCTCTTTTCCTGTCCGCTTTGTCTGCCTGGCGTAGTGGATGGGCTTTTTTGGTGGCCGTCTTAATTCCTCCGTATGACTTCTAGGTCATCACTTACTGAAAACAGACATCAAGATGCTGATATGAAACAAATGTTAGTTCTCCCAGAACTTGTAAATCTTTGTTCCTTCAATGACCGGTACTTGTATTGCTACACTGCTGTGAGGTGCAATAGAAAGCTGGAAGGTCAGTAAGTGTTTTTTAATATTACCTTTTCTATTACTACAACAAATATGCCTTTCCATGAAGGTTATGAGAGGCCTACAATCTGAAACATTTGCACTATGCTTTTAAATGATTTATTAAACACATAGACAGCTTTCCCTCAGTACAGTTTCATGTGGTACTGTAACTGGCTTTGTGATTTAAGTCTTCATTGCACCGAGATCTGTATTTCCTTTTAAACCAAGTCTGCAAGTGTGGCTCATTTGTCTGGCTAAAATGCATTATTTTGCTACTAGGTATCTTTGCAGCCATCCACAGCCTCTTCTCCTTTCTCTCTGCTCAATAAGATGTTGAATGTAACAGTGAAAATGGGCATAGCTGGGGGAAGAAGGCCTGCTGCAACACTTGTGCACTGTTTGTTACTTGCAAATGTAATTATTTTGTTCTGTGATTTGATCTTTCTGTTCTTAGAAGATGTATATATTTTCTAAATGATTTCTTTGTGTATATAAGGTATGTTCTTTAATGACGAAAAGCAATGCAATAAGGAGCTTTGCACAGTTTGTTTTCAAACTAAATACATTTGAAAAAAAAAAAATCACCTGCCTAAAGATGCAATTGTTCCAACTTCTCTGTAACTGGATTTGAAGGTAACGCTTGAATTCTGATAAAAAGAGAGATGAGTTGTAAGGGCATAGAATTACTTGGCACTGAGCTTTTTAAGTTTGTTGCAGCATACCAAATCTCTTAATTAGCCATTAAGGAAGATTTCTGTAAAAAATTCAGGGATTGCATAAAAATTTCGACAATTTTATTGTTCAGGTGCTTGAGAGTATCTGTAACAAGATGCATGAGATTTTCTTTTATTGAGCAAGTGTCCCCATCAAACAAACTTTATTTTCTTCATGGGTTTAAGGAAAAATAAACACGCTGCAATACATCTTAAGTCTGCAACTACCTACCCGTGTACATCCAGCAGATCAGAGAAGCCAGGAAACTTCAGCCAGGTTTGGAATTCTGTACGACCTGCACTTTATAATAAAGCCGTTTTGCAACTTCAATCAGCAATCAGTCATTAACGTTATTTCATTTAGTAAAGAATTTCATCTGGGAAAAAAAAAGGTACCTTGTAACAGCTTATTTTCCAAAAAAATTAGAGTGACATACAGACAACTGTCGATACATCCCCAGTACATCATGTTTAAATTGGTTTTATGTAGGTATCAAGTTTGTTTTGTTTAGATATGTGTATCAAACTGGAACTTTTTTCGACTGTAAATATATGGTTTTGTTAAATAAAGTCATGTAAAGTTATCTTAATCACGTATCATCAGTGTGTTTCGGAAATTAAAAACTCAAGTACCTGTCTGTCTCTTCACAGGCTTCTGTAGCAGTTTTTGTCTGTCCGAAATCTGGACTTCAGGACATTTAAATATTGCGGGTGGAAGATTTTTTCATGCTGCTTTCCAGGTTCTCATGGTAAAATACTTGTTATAGTACACATGACATTTAGAAGTTTCGCTACTTAATGGTGTCCATGGTTTAATCGATTTCATACGCCTTTCTCAGAACTAGGTCTAAGATCTGATAAATTTCTTATTAAAAACAGACGTGAATACATCTTTGTGAGATGCACAGAACTTGGAAATGCTTGACTATCTTATCCTTTCTATGTTTTTATGTAAGAAATCTTGGTTTATTGCAGGTTTCATAGTCACAAGGCATTTTTGTGCTCAACTTAAGGCAGTATTTTTTTAATTCTTACATAGGCATAACTTCTGAGAGTAAAGTGGAGAAGTTTCTAGTTGCTTACTTAACTGACAAAAGGTTAAAGCACCAAGTAAAGGATAAATAAAAGCAGAGAGAAGACAGCACCTGTGCAACAGGACTACGTGGGGAACGTAGTCAAAGGCTTGGCTGCCACGGTTCTAGTTCCTCTGGTAAACATGTCTCTCCCTTCCTTGCACCAAAGTATTTTACTTTTTGATTTGCTGGATTAGAATGTAAAATCAGAATTGCTTTCAATAAGCCTATACCAATTTGATACCGATAGAGTTTTATATTGTATACATTACAGGAGTTGCATGAAATTGTTCAAAACTAGATTTGCTTTTCCTTACCTGTTTTCCCAGTGCTAATTCCGATCTGTTGGAAGAGAAGTGAAATACTTTCCTGCCTGCAGGCACATGCGATTAGGAAATAAAGAGACTTTTGTCTTTACTGCTTCCTGACATAATGTCTGCCTATATTTATAGGACAAAACCAGAATAATCTTTGACCTTCATCCCCATGGTGCTTTGGAAAGCCAGGGTAGCAGTGGGCAGTGTCAACAGCTCAGCGCTGTCCTGGAGACAGTGTGTGAAGTTTAAGCAAATACATTAGTAGTATTTGTTTCCAGTAGAAATCATTCAGTTCAGGGAATACATGATCACATATCCTTATTTGCTGTCTAAATTCTTGCCTTTTCCAGATGTCAAACATGCATCAATCAAAAGCATCTGAGACTTGGTTTCCCTCCTCCTCCTCCCTTTGCCTGTATTTGTTGCTTGATGGTATTGAAGAAGCTAAAGGAAGGTTTATTTGCCTTAAGCCAAAAGCAGCAAGAAGTGTAAGAATTTTCCTGGCAGGAATTTGCAAGAAGTTAAAACAGGTAAAAGTAACTGCTCTTAGGGAGATGATTGCTGATCAGCCTTAATTATTTACTGAAAACAGTTTGGTGGAGCACCAGGAGGCTACTCAGCTTGTGCGATAGCTACTCTTGCAGCAGGAGAAGAGCTTGCGTTTGGTAACGGCTTACGATGAAAGGTACTGATTTTGGTGTCTTTTTAAAGAAAGTGGTTGGCAGTTACGCTTGTAACTGCAAAAAGTCTTTGAGTGTTAGTTGTGTAATGTCTCTTCATGAGTAGAGCGTGTGAGCTGCTGGAGATACAGAGTACTCGAGCTGTGGGCAGAACAAGAGCCTGCGCTGTTCCACTGTGTTTATGCAATAGTTCCGCAGAACTGGAAGGACCTTAGAGAATATACCCAAACTGCTCCTGCGTGACTGCAGAGAGAAATTACTCTGCTCTCGTTTCCCTGTCACACAAGAACAAGATTTAAACCTTCAGTAGTGTAATAACCACTTCAAGTATGTTTGTCTTTTAAACATCCAGGCAATTCAGAAAACCTAGTTCAGAGATGATTTAAAAGATGCAGCAAATTCCTAGAGATGCCTTTTTGTAAGTTTATCTACTTTTTATCCCTATATAAGTGTATTCAGTGACTTGCATACTTCATTTAAATGCATGTGCAACTTAGTTTGGAACTAGAACCAGCAGCTCAGATAAATACTGGTCCCACGGGGTGTAATTCCAGCCTGTTGTAGAAAACTACAGATGCCACTCGTGCTCTTTCCCACGGGGATGTGACTTCTTTCCTGAAAAATTCACAGCCTTTGAACACTTAAGTCTGAGCTTTTAAAACCCAGCTCTGACTACCAAAAATGGGACTAAAGGTTGCTGGTCTCTAGGCAAAGTAGCGGTATGACAGACAGAGGTTAACAATTAACTGAAGTAGGGCTGATTAAATGACTGGGTCCATCAGCTGGTGGTGGTCTGTAAGGCACCTATGAAGGCTGCGATTCCTTCAGTGATGAGAACATACCCTATGGTGAGCTCCAAAATTTTACTGGCCTAAAATGTTTCTATATTCTTGACATCCATCCCACCTTTGAGGGAATAGAGTGCACTGTCAGCAAGTTTGCTGATGACACCAAGCTGGAAGGGGTGGCTGACACACCAGAAGGCTGTGCTGCCATCCAGAGACCTGGACAGGCTGGAGAGTTGGGCGGGGAATAACCTAATGAGATATAACAAGGGAAAGTGTAGAGTCTCGCATCTAGGCAAGAACAACCCCGGGTTTCAGTATAATATGGGGAATGACCTGTTAGAGAGCCGTGTAGGGAAAAGGGACCTGGGGGTCCTGGTGGACAGCAGGATGACCATGAGCCAGCACTGTGCCCTTGTGGCCAGGAAGGCCAATGGCATCCTGGGGTGTATTAGAAGGGGGGTGGTTAGTAGGTCCAGAGAGGTTCTCCTGCCCCTCTACTCTGCCCTGGTGAGACCACACCTGGAATATTGTGTCCAGTTCTGGGCCCCTCAGTTCCAGAAGGACAGGGAACTGCTGGAGAGAGTCCAGCGCAGCCACCAAGATGATTAAGGGAGTGGAGCATTTCCCTTATGAGGAAAGGCTGAGGGAGCTGGGTCTCTTTAGTTTGGAGGAGACTGAGGGGTGACCTCATTAATGTTTATAAATATGTAAAGGGTGAGTGTCACGAGGACAGAGCCAGGCTCTTCTCGGTGACAACCAACGGTAGGATAAGAAGCAATGGGTACAAACTGGAACATAGGAGGTTCCACTTAAATATGAGAAGAAACTTCTTCTCAGTGAGGGTGACAGACACTGGAACAGGCTGCCCAGGGGGGTTGTGGAGTCTCCTACTCTGGAGACATTCAAAACCCACCTGGACACCCTCCTGTGTAACCTCATCTGGGTGTTCCTGCTCCAGCAGGGGGATTGGACTGGATGATCTTTAGAGGTCCCTTCCGATCCCTGACATTCTGTGATTCTTTGACCTTAAAAATAGTGCTACAATAGCAACAACAAGAGCTGCAGGGTATGGATCAGTCACACAGTTGCTGGTTGCCATGGGGAATGGGAGTTTAAAGAATGTATCATTTTGAAAGGGGAATCTGATTCCTGGAAGTAAAGCTCTGTGAGCAAGGGGTAATGATTTTAAACTAAAATAGGATAGGTTTAGACTAGACACAAGAAATAAATTTTTTTATGGTAAGAGTGGAGAAACACTGTCCCAGGTTGCCCAGGGAGGTGGTAGATGCCCCATCTCTGGAAGCATTCAAGGCCAGGCTGGATGGGGCTCTAAGCAACCTGATCTGGTTGCAGATGTCCCTACTCATTGCAGGGGGGCTGGACTAGATGAACTTTGAAGGTCCCTTCCAACCCAAACTATTCCCTCCCTTTTCTCTTCAACTTTTTTTTTCTGAAATTCTGATACACTATGGTAGAGCAGTGCAGAGGGGGCCGAAAGAGTGATGGGCTCGCACTGGTCTTTACATCATCACACACCATGAATACAGAGGACAAGGAAGAGCGCCCTCTAGAACTGTAGAAGCTGAAAGACCAAAAAGCTTAAAACTATAGTTTTGAGTAATAAGATTTATATATATATTTATATTATGAAAATAGTTCTTTAAGTAATTAACCTTTCTTCTTGTGCACCACCAAGGCAAACTTGGGCGAGTGGTTCCGTGCTTCTGTAGCAGTGGCTGTGAGTCATGTCAGGTGTTGACACTAAGCTGCTCTCCACTTCTCATCCACATCTCTGAAAATCCCCCTCCCTGTGTACCCAGAGGCAGGTGTCTTTATTGTATACATGAAGTTGATATATTCTGAAATTCGCAGAGAGGGTGGACTTAGGGTGTGGTGAGTGCTCTGCTTAAACAGTATTGCCATGATCTTAAGGAACTGAATGCTAAGATGGTTTTCTAACAGGGTAGGCTTTTGGCTGTAGCTTTTTGTTTGTTTAAGTTAGGCATATGTATATGGCTTCATCCAAAATAAGTAACTACTGTAATCTCTTCATTGAATGCATTGAATACCGACACATCATGTAGAAAAGGTTTTTTCAGGAGTGTGGTGTAGTATATTCCCCAGGTGTTACCAAAGAGAAGCATGTTAAAAATGGGAATGATAGAAAACTCCTTTGTTTATTTCTTTTCCATATGTTCTTCAGTTGTCCTCAGCAAGAACAGAGTAATTGGCTTTCTTAATCTTTTTCTGAATTCCCCTACAAGTAACAATTAGCCCAGCATGGTGACGTTTCAGTGTTTCTAATTGCTGACGTAGCAGCTCTTCAGCATCCACCTTCTCCTCAAAGTCCCGAAGCAATATCTCATTTCCAAGCAACCCACATTGCTGCTGCAATTTCAAATTGAGTTTCCGCAGTCTGTCTCTGGCCTGTTTGCTTTTGGTCAGAACGTCTCTCTTCTGTGCCAAGTCGGTCTCGATGTCCATCAGTTCAGCCTTTCTGCCTGCATTATCGGCTTCCACAAACTGTAGTTTTTCCCTGAACTGGCTGAGAATATGTACTGCATTTGCTACCTTCTTTTTGAGCTTCAGGATTTCATCACTGAGGTCATCAACCCTTTTGCTGTGTTTCTGATTCTCTTTCTTCATTTGCTCTAAGTCCACAAAAGGCTGACCCTCCGCCTCTTCTGCCTGAGCTTTCAAGGTGGCTTCAAGGTTTTGGATTTCATGCTTCAGCTTGATGTTTTCCACACGGGCCTAGAGGAGTAGAAATAAAGGATTAATTACTCTATTTCTTTAATATTTGCCTTGCCAGAGAAGAAGTGCCTCCATTTCAAATAAGCCATGACAATAATAAAACTGCAAGGGGAGAAAAGCATCACACATCTTCTGTTGTTTAATACTGAAAAGGTGCTTTTCGTGGAAGAAATTACCCTGTCTTTAACAAGAGGAAAATGCCGGACTTGCAGCAATCCTTTTGACAAGAGAAGGCAGAGAAGGGACAGACACGCCTGCAGCCACAGCTCCACCGGGGTCGGGCCCTCACCTCCCGCACTCGCTGTTCCTTGTCCCACTCCCTGTCCTGGATGTGTGCCGCTGCCTTCGCCGCCGCCTCGCCGCCCAGCTGCCGGCAGAGGCTGGACACGGTCACCGCCTTCTTGCGGGCCTGGAAGACGGTCCACTCGGCCTGGGCCCGGGTCTGCCGCTCTTCGCCGGCCCTCTCCCGGATCTCCAGCCGGCCTCGGCACTCAGCGGCCACCAGCTCCCGCTGCTGCCGCAGCTCCTGCAGCCGTCGCAGGAGCTGCCCGTACAGCTGCGCCGAGCCCCGCTCCGCCCGGGGCCGCCGCGCTCCCTGCCGCAGCCGCAGCAGCTGCGCCAGCCGCATCTGCAGGCGGGAGCTGGCCTGCCGCAGCCGGTCCCGCTCGCCCGACAGCTGCCCGTACTGCTCCAGCAGCTCGTCCCGCTCCTGCCGCTCCTCCTCGTTCTCCTCCGCGGAGTCCTCCTGACCGCCCCCCTGCTCGGCTCCGCCGGGGACGGCCGGGGCCGGGGGAGCCAGGGGTTCCTCAGCCGGCGCGGCGGGAGGCGCTGCGCCCGCCGACTCGTCCTCGCTGCTCGACTCCTCCGCCCCGACACCGCCGGCTGATGGCTCGGCCACCGACAGCCCCGGCGGTCCCGCCGCGACCTCTGGCTCTGACGGTTCCGAGGGCCCCGACGGCTCCTTCTCCTCCAGCCCCAGCTTCTCTGGCTCGCAGGGCTGCGGTTCCGCGGGCTCCCCGGGCCCGTCGAGCACCTCGGGCCCTGGCGGCTCCCCTGGGGCACCCGGGCTCAGCTCCTCCGGCTTTGCCGCTGCCTCCATGGCCGGGCTCCTCCCCGCTTCCCCCGTTGCCCGGGCAACGGGACTCGGCTCTGGCGGGTGGCCCCGCCCTTCTCCCCGGGCATCGGCTCGGCCCCGCCCCCTCTCCTCTGACCACCACTCAGCAGCGGGGTCGCTTGGGGTTCCCTGTCCGATTGGCTGCAGGAAAGCGCAGAGGGATACGTGTCGGCCAATCGTAGCTTTTCATTTGTTTCAATACCCCCCGCGCCCAGGCGCCTTGGCCCCATTGGCCAGGGATGGGAGAGGAGGGCCGAGCCCTCCACGTCCATTGGCTGTCCGTCGCGGGGCTCCGCCCGCCGGGCGCGCAGCCATTGGCGCTGCCCGTGCCTGGGCGTGCCGGCGCGTGCGCGCGGGCGGCGGGCGGGCGGGGTAAGATGGCGGAACTGGGGAAGAAGTACTGCGTGTACTGCCTGGCCGAGGTGAGCTCCCTGCGCTTCCGCTGCACCGACTGCGCCGACATCGAGCTCTGCCCCGACTGCTTCTCGGCGGGCGCCGAGATCGGCCCGCACCGCCGATGGCACGGCTACCAGCTCGTCGACGGCGGCCGCTTCACCCTGTGGGGCGCCGAGGCCGAGGGCGGCTGGAGCAGCCGGGAGGAGCAGCTGCTGCTGGACGCCATCGAGCAGTTCGGCTTCGGCAACTGGGTAAGGGCCGCCGGGGCGGCGGGCGGGGGAGCGGCCCGTCGGGGAGCGTCCGGCCTTCACCTGTCCCCTCAGCCCCGGCTGCGCCGCCCTCCGGCCTGGCTGCGTGACGGGGCTGGTGCCCCTTGTGCTTCGTGCTCCTCCTTTCCCGGCGGCGTGTCACCGCTCCGGACCGGCCGCCTGCCTTCCGTGTCAGTGTACGGCAGGCTCGCTTGAAAACATAGCAGCGGAGACCGTCATCACTTGAGTCATTAGTTGTTACTTGATTAAGTTTTGCTTCATTAAATGTAAAGAACGAAATTCTTTACGGAGAGGGTGGTCAGGCGTTGGAATGGCTGCCCAGGGAGGTGGTGGACTCGCCGTCCCTGCAGGTTTCTAAACTGGGATTGGATTGATCTAGTCAGTGGAGCTGGAGCTGGACCAGGGGTTGGACTCGATGACCCCTGAGGGCTTTTCCAACCCAGTCCATTCTGTGATTCTGTGACTTTTTCAAAATCTTAAGGCTTATGATAATCGCAGCTTGGTTTAGTTCTTAAATAACTAGAAAAGCATAAATACCATATTTCATACTGTAAATACTACCTTTATTTCTATATTGCTTTAAAAGTACTTCAGCGATGCAGTGAAAGCGAGCAAAATCCAAACAGCGTGGTGATCTCAGTGCTGGCGTGGGACTTAGGAAGCTTTCTGGTGATGCTAAGTGGACATTTTGAGCAAGCGATGGATGCTCAGGGGTCCCCACGTGTATCCTGTGTCTCAGTGGCGTTCCTGTACCAGAGGATCTGACACGGCTCACCTCAGTGGGGTTTCTGGTGCTGTGTTCATGGCTTACATGACCCTGTGCACCTGTCAGTACTTATCTGGACCTAAAAATGCAGATCTGGTGGAAAGCTGGCTCATTGCAGTATTGCCAGAAAAGTTTAGGTATTGCAAGGGTTGGCTTTTGAGGGGCAGGGAACAAGACCGTGCTCTTACCTGAGTGAACGTTATGCGGGAGGTGTAACGGGGATCACTTCATGACTCGCCCTTATTTTCCATTTAGGAGGACATGGCTGCTCACGTGGGGGCATCCCGGACGCCTCAGGAGGTGATGGAACATTACGTGAGCATGTACATCCACGGCAACCTGGGCAAAGCCTGCATCCCTGACACCATTCCCAACAGAGTGACGGACCACACGTGTCCCAGCGGCGGCCCGCTTTCCCCCAGCCTCACCACGCCGCTCCCGCCCTTGGACATCTCGGTGGCCGAGCAGCAGCAGCTGGGTTACATGCCGCTGCGGGACGACTACGAGATCGAATACGATCAAGACGCGGAGACTCTGATCAGCGGCCTTTCGGTGAACTATGACGATGATGACGTGGAAATAGAGTTAAAAAGGGCTCACGTGGACATGTACGTCAGGAAACTCAAGGAGAGGCAACGGCGGAAGAACATTGCACGAGACTATAACTTGGTGCCAGCCTTTCTGGGGAAGGATAAAAAGGACAAGGAGAAAGCTCCCAAACGAAAGATCACAAAAGAAGAGAAGGAGCTGAGGCTGAAACTGAGGCCTCTCTACCAGTTCATGTCTTGTAAGGAGTTTGAAGACTTCTTTGAGAACATGCACAAGGAGAGGATACTTCGAGCAAAGATTCGGGAGCTGCAGCGGTATCGTCGAAACGGAATCACCAAAATGGAAGAGTCGGCAGAATACGAGGCAGCCAGGCACAAACGGGAAAAGAGGAAGGAGAACAAAAACATTGCTAGTTCCAAGAGGGGGAAGGAAGATGGTAAAGAAGGTGAATTTGCTGCCATTGAAAACCTGCCAGGCTTTGAACTCTTATCGGACAGGGAAAAGGTGCTGTGCAGCTCTCTAAATTTGAGTCCTGCACGTTACGTGACTGTAAAAACTATAATCATTAAAGACCATCTCCAAAAAAGACAAGGAATTCCTTCCAAGAGTCGCCTTCCCAGTTACTTAGATAAGGTACTGAAGAAAAGGATTTTAAACTTTCTAACAGAAAGTGGTTGGATATCCAGGGATGCTTCATGAAGCAGCTGATCTGAAAAAAACACAGCAGAGGCACATTATGGCCTCAAGGACTCCGTTATTTTTTCCTTCCCTCCCCAAAGATACGGAAATTATGTCACTTAAAAACAACAACAACAACAAGCAAATACATAAACCCCCACAGTATTCATGATCCATGGTTCAAATAGACTTTAGCTTTGGATCATGGAAAATACTTAATTTGTGAAACTTCTGCATTGGATTTCACTGCTTTTGGTACATAATCAGAACAGATTTCTTTCATGTGAACTTAATCAATCCAGTAGTCTCGGAGTAGTTACTTTACTCTGTGCTATTGGACAAATGAATATCAGCGTAATCCTTGCTTTTCTTTGAAGGTGGGAGATAGTTTCATTTCTTGGAAACTTTCCTCACCCTTTGTGTTTTGGCATAATACTGGCAGCAAAGTGAAGCTTACAGAAGTCCTGAGCTCAGGAGCACGGTGAGCGGGGGTTTTCGTGACCGTTGCTAAGCTTTCAGAACATTCTCCTTAGTAAGTACAGCCAAGGCGCTGGGACAGTGGGGTGAGAGCTTCTGCCGAGCGTCCAGCGCGGCGAGCCGTGGCAGGGAGTGGAGGGAAAGAAGTGCGGCAGGTGAGATGTCTTCGGGTACTTGTGCTGCGGAAAGGGCTCTTGAAGAGCTGCCCTTGCATCCAGCTGATCCAGACATAGCTTTGACTTGAGTTTGTGCGGAAACAGACCCACTGAAGCTTTGGTGTTAACTGTTAGTAGTGAAGTTGCAGGAGTACGGGGGAGCTGTGGCGCTGTGTGCCAGAGGAGGGGCCAGCACTACTGTGAAGTGGCTGATTTGGGCCAGAAATGGGGTTTGGGTGAGTAGGCAGCGAGTTGTCTTGTAGCGGTTCAGAGCCTCAGGCAGCAAAATTGTCATTTCTTCTTGCTGGGGCAACCTGCTGCTCCTTTGGTATGTACTGCTGAGCTTGTGTGGGCTGCCTCCTTCTGAATTTAGTTGGGAGGGACAGGGAAAGGCAGCGAGATTCTCAGATGGGGAGTGATTGCTGAGATTGGTTTTTAAAAACAAAAATGAGAAGTGATATGCATTAGGTCAAAACGCACAGCTAATGTGCTCCTCAGTACGGAGCTGTGAATCAAACCATTACGGGGTTCTAATTGCACGTTCCTTGAAACATGCCGGACTAAATGTGCTGCATTGTGGATGCGGCCCAGGGCGGTGAGCAGAGCGCAGCTCCGAGTCCAGCCCGAGCGGGGTGCTCGTGACGGGCGGCAGCTGGTGACATAATGCAGCACTGACAGGAGTGCCTGATCCACAGTCCTCTTTTAGTACGATCTGCTGATTAAGGGAAAGACATCGAGGGAGGACTAGAAAAGGATTTTTATACTTATTTCATCCTTAAATTCTTGTGCTGGTATTTAACCAAATGAATGAGTGGTGGTTGGCATGCAGAAGACGGCACAGCGTTACTGTGCCTGAGCCTCTCTCCGGTTCGTGTCCAGAGCAGGAAGCTGTGAGTGGAGCCAGCTGGGCAGGTCTGGTGTGCCAAAGCAGGGAACCCCACTGGCTGCGGAACAAGTGTGAGCACTGGAAATGTCATCTTGGTTTGATGCTTTGGGCTGTAGTCAGTGAGGATACCACAAAATCTTAGAACAGTATTAATTCTGCAACTTGGCAGAGATAAACTGCTCAGAACTGGGTTCTAGTTAACGTATCCAGAGTTACCAAAAGAGTGTTACCGGTGAGTTTAGAATAAACGGGGTACAATTGCAAAGCCAGCATTTCTAAGGAAGAAGAAACCAAAACTCTAGTGCCTTTTTCTTTTGAGCTTGTGATGTTATGTCCCTTCAGAAAAGGTAAGGGCTATGTCCTCTCGGAGGCAATACTTTGGTTGGCTTACCTGTAAGTGGCTTGTTGTGGAATTCCGTGAGACAAAACTGTCTCTCCTTGGCAGCAGTGGAACTAACTGCGATGTGCTGAGTAGCTTTAAGAACCACATCCACCCCATGTGCGTGTACAAATGGCACACGAGTTCATCAGGTGTAACCCCTTGGTTATTTTCTCTGTCCTGCTCCTGTGGGAAGGAAGCTCAGCCTTTCTTTCTAGTATTCTAGTTATGCAATTTGGTTCTTCCTGTACCTTCCTACCTACCTGCCATAATGCACCATTACTGAGAGTGTTCTGGAGCTCAGCTCTGCATGGAGCTGGGAGTTTAAAAGAATTTATTTTTTATTATTTTCTTTCTCAAAATTTTTTTTTATATATATTTCTACCTGTTTTAGCACATCTAAGTCTAACTGAAGCAATAGTCTAAAGCCCATTGGAACAATAACTTAAAAAAAATCTAGGCACCAATGAGTCATTTAAATGTTGAAGTGAATTCTGCATTTATACTTCGTAGTTTCTTAATTCCTCAGCCCCTCCAAAATGTTTCTTTGGTGCTAGACGTAACTTATTGAACATCAAAATGAATGTAAAATAAAGTATTTTTAATGTATGAAATATGGATATCAATATTTATTTTATACTTTCAAGCACATTCAAGGTGGTAAATGTTTGCTTTAGCAAATACTAGTCCCTTGGAAAGGGCTTCCCTAGAAGCAATGTCTCACTGTCAGCTGTGCTTTTGATTTCAACGTGACTTGCACTAGAGGATGCTGTTGTTCCGTATTTTCCCATGGAACTGATTTAGTCCAAGCATTCCTTTGTTATGAGCTGCTGTTTGTTTGTTTGTTTTAAAGTTGAGATGCAGTTATGTTAATGCAGCAACTTACTAGAGCTACACTGCTTCTCTTTGGTGGTGAAGGGGCTGAGAAAAAACATGGCAAAGAGCTCTTCAACTTGTATCTTGTGTTGATCTGAAGTGCTTCCTGTGCTGTACCAATAAGCTAGCCTTCATGTTGCTAATGAAAGTGTTTTATATGCTTAATGCTCTTTTCTAATTAAAGACATTACTAATGATAGTATCTGTTCTAACAGCATTGATGTAAGCCTATGAAAAAGTGACACTCTCTAAGCTGTTCAAAATACTGACCTTCTGCTACTGATAGAGGCAGCAATGTCTGTTTTAATGCTGTATCAGTCCAGTCCCAGTGATGTTCTACAGTAATATTTGCCCGCTAGGAAACACGGGAGCATTCATCTCCATTCTGCGTGTACCACCCAGTGCAGCAGGGCTTTGTAACAGAGCGTTCTGGATACACACCCTCCCGCTTTACATTCCATTGCGGTCCCAGCACGCATCAAGAACAGCATTAGTAGGTTTGCACGAGTCTTTGACCATAAGCTGCCTTTTAAGTCACACGAGCTAAGCACTCTGCCATTATTCTCTTGTGCAGCGGCTGCATCAAATTTCTTTGCAACTGTAACGGACTTCTTTAGCCTTTCAGTTTACTATTTCTTCTTGCAAAATGTTTTTGCATGTGCCCCAGTTGCTCTTAAGTGATGACACATTGAAATACTGTGAAGGAAGGTACCTGCTGAGCGCATTCAGCTCATCAGCTTCTTCCTTAAAGGGAATGTTGCACTCATTTGAGCCGTGTACTGGTGTAGTGGTGCCAGACACACAAATGCCTGTGCTGAAATAATGGAAAACCTAACTGATGTTGTGCACACTCAGTATTTTACTAGGTTTTTGCATTGTACAGTGGTAAATAAACTTGTATTAAAGTTTCTTTCCATTACTGACTTAGTGGTAATGTAGCTTGTGTAATGAGGAACACGGTTTAAGCCTTTCCATTAACAAATGGAGATGCATTTTAGTTACATGACGATGGGTGGAGAAGTGGTTTCTATGAAACAGCTAAACCAGAGGTACTGCTGGAGGCTGCTTTGCCTGCTCTTACGCATCAATTTCAGGACCACCTTCCTCTGCTTTCTTCCGCGTGTCTTATTGTTGTATCGCAGAGGGCACAGGTGGTTTGGCTCTCAGCAGACACGTTCTCCAAGCTGAAAGCCTCTCTATTCAGAGGGCAAGCTGAGGAAAAGGAACCGCTTAAATGAGATGCTCAGTGTTAAAGATACTAGTTTGAATCTTGTGCTGAAACTTTAACAATAACTTGTGTTTACAACCACCCTCAATGAAGTCATGTAGTCCAAAAAAGACAGTTTATGTGAGGTGCTGGGAAGCTCATTAACAAAATCTTGATCTGCTTGGGAAGATGATGTCCCTTTGTTTAGTGCCCTACTGGAAAAACTTCTATACTAGTGAAGTTATTAGATTTAGATCCAGGTGGGCTGGGGGGAGTGGGCAGAATGACACATGACAGTTCAACAAAAGAGGTATATAAATTGACCCTGGTCCCTTTATGGCATCAGTTCAGTGTGGGTTCCAATAAAAAAAAAAACAGAAAAAACAAACCCCTTTCTTCAGCCATACTTCACACAGCTCCAGTGTGCTCCAACCCAGATGGGAAGATGTTACCTTCAAATTCACAGAATCACAGAATCGACTGGGTTGGAAAAGACCTCAGAGATCATCGAGTCCAACCCTTGGTCCAACTCTAGTCCGTTTACTAGATCATGGCACTAAGTGCCATGTCCAATCTCAGTTTAAAAACCTCTAGGGACGGCGAGTCCATCACCTCCCTCGGCAGCCATTCCAACACCTGACCACTCTCTCTGTAAAGAATTTCTTTCTAATATCCAGCCTAAATTTCCCCTGGCAGAGTTTAAGCCCATGCCCCCTTGTCCTATTGCTGACTGCCTGGGAGAAGAGACCAATCCCCACCTGGCTAGAACTTCCCTTCAGGTAGTTATAGAGAGTGATGAGCTCACCTCTAAGCCTCCTCTTCTCCAGACTAAACAACCCCAGCTCCCTCAGCCTCTCCCCATAGGTCTTATGTTCAAGTTACCTAAGTATATGTAATGTGCCCCTCCTTATTTTTCTCCTGTAGTTTTACACTCAGTGTTTGCATTTTGATCCCTGTACTTGTTTAGTTTAAAATAAATTCATTCTGTAGTTATCTTCCCTCACACACTGAAGATTATTCTCCCTCTCCTACTCAGTTAAGGCACTGATTTTCTTTCTTAAAGAAAGAATGAATCCTTAGACAGGATTAACCCCCAAGCAGCAGTATGCCCTTCCGTTGTTCCTTGTTAACTGTCTGATTGCCATGTGGGAAAAGAAGTCTTAAAGAACAAGTAATCACTTTCCAGCATGAGTGAGTCTAGTGTTCAGCAAGCTGTTGGCAACTCTGCACATGAACCGAACCAAACCAAATCAGTAGCTCACCTTAAAGTAAAAAGGCCGGTAATCCAAGACAACCAGAAACAAGGGTGAAAAATTCACAAGTGCTTACTGTTTACCAGATGCTAACAACACACATAGGTTTGAAGTTTCTGTCCTGTGTGTTAAATGTGTGGCCTTTAAGGATGTGAGAGGACAGATGCTGTGTCAGTTGTGTAATTTGCCAAGTTCCATCCACTCCCATCCCAGTGGCCAGAAAAATGTAGGACAAAACATTCGGTTAATCACGTATTTTAGCCTGATTCTGCAGGACTGAGAGCAGCAGGTGGGGTTTGACAAGGCAATAGCTACACAGGGAAAAAGTTCTGTTGCAACTCAAGATTCAAGCTGAGTAAATGCAAGAAATGGAGATAAAAACTAAGTTCACAGGGGTTTTTTGAGCCACTTATACGCAATTATTTATGTAATTTAAAAGACAGTATTTACCAAACTCTCAGCTTCTCACTTCTTTGGGTATTGTGGCTTTCAGCAGGGTTGTAACTACAGTTTGCATAAGAAACTGATTGTAAAGCTTGGAAATTACAAGACTATCAAAATTGTTTAAACCAATTTATACAATATTAAATTAAAAATCCAGAGATAGGATAAATTCCATTGGTTCTTCAATGCCATACAAGTATTAGATGGTTTTCTTGCAGCAACATTACTATAGAACACAAAGGGTTGAACAATTACAAAATATATCTACTCTCCATTGCCTTTTATTTACAGGTCAGAATTCACAAAGGTTTTAATTTCAGTTGTTGAGACTGTTTCTGAAGAGACAGAGGGCATTTACCACGAGTGTGTAAAAGCTGATGGACACTTGCAGAAAATGGGTTATTTCTATTACTTCACCCACTTCTGCAATGTTAGATTCTAAAAAACAAAAGGACATGTTTGAACCACTATTTGGATTTTCAATCTACACACAGTGATAAACGGAGGATTGCAAAATTCTTGTGAGCATTTCATTCCTTTCAATTTTGCGCACCTTCAGTAGCAATAGTTGTAAAAACTGTTATCTAAGCTGGAGCATGAGAGGGCGTAATAGCTTTTGTATTTCACACTTAGGAAGGGAACTTACAGAACAGTGATGGTGAAGGCCACTAAGCAGGAGAATTTCACCAACTGCATCATTTTCACTGGGAGACCTCAACCAGTTCATTTAAACCTCTCAGGCAGGGGGCAGAGGAATGAGGAAAGCACGGTGTATGAGGAAAACCATCCAGCTGTTTAATAGTTGTATGGCATTTTCAACTCTGGGATTAAGCAGCTAAGCTTCCTTCACAACACCCACCAGGGCAGGCCGCAGCGTACGCCCGTGCAGCTTATAGCCGATCTTGGATACTAATGCAATAGTGCCCGGCTCCTGCCCTTCCACAGGGGCGTGGAACAACGCCTCGTGTTCATAGGGATCAAACTTGGCTCCGACAGGATTCAGTCTGAGCAGGCCATGTTTTTTGAACACTTTTTGAATCTGTACTTCTGTCATAACGAGACCTTCGTATAAGCTCTTCAGGTGAGGATTTTCATCCTTAATTTCTTCTTTTGGAACACTTTCTGTTGCTTTCTCCAAAATGTCTGCGACTTCTAGTAAGTCCTTACAGAAGCTTTGAATCCCTAAAAATAAACAAAAGAGAAGGGACTGGAATTAGTCTACTGAGTGGAAGAAACATTAAAACAAAACAACCCCAAAACCTACGGCAATAATCTGTACCCTGTTAGATTTTTAACAAGATATGTGATACTGTCAATCTTTGGGCTAAAATGTTCTTCCGCATTTTACTTGATGATAGAGAACTATTACAGATACCTTGAAATACACACCACCCCCTCTAGTTTTATGGAAAAAATGTATTTAAACTTCATACTTGAAAGAGTCAACGCTATGCTGATGACCTGACATTAACAGTTAGAATTCTAACCAAAGGTACCAAAACCTTCAGATGATTTAATGTCATTTCCTCACGTGTCTCTCATCCTGGGATTCACCTAAAGTTCAAAGCATTATGTTGCCCTATTCCGACCCTTTCATCTGATGTGCTAAAAATACTTGCAAAAGAAAAAGCATCTAGTCAGACTGATGAGGAGTCCAAGAGATGAACAGGGATTCTTCCATGAATGACAAGAACTCTCACCTCTCCCTCCCACTGCAAATCACTTTTACACAGCACAGAAGCTGTGCCTTGTAAACACCAAGCAATTCTGAAGCTCACAATAGTCTGTGTCCTGAAGCTGTTTGCTGGTCCACACTAAAAGAATCTGCACTAATATCGCTGAAGGCAAACTGTCTCTAGAAATCATGAAAAACTCACAATGATTCAGTAGAATAACACATTTCTACATAGAGGTGAGGCAGTGACAAACTGCACTGCATTTTGGTACCCTGGGGTTCTTTTTGAGGGGAAGGGCGCTCTTGGTGGTTGTTTTGTTTTGTAGCCACAGACAGTCTTTTTAATTCTAGCTCACATTTTAGATGGGTTTTTTGTTTTTATTTTTTCTTACCAAGAAGGAATATGAACATCAGCAGAGGCCAAGGCTTTGGTTTGAACAAAAAGAGCTATGAAAGCACCTTGCAGGATCTACAGGGATCAGCTAGTTGTCAGGAAAGGGTCACTGTAACAACTGCACAACTTCAAGGAGACTCGAGCTCTTTACAGAACAACAACTAACCATGTCTAAGTAGTTCCAAAAATAGGAACAAATGAATTCAAGTTTTAAATTCAAACTAAATCTGGTGTTAGGGCTGAAGTGTCCCAAATATAGATTTGTTGTCTTGTGATCTGGATCAAACCAAATAACCAAGCTCTTCAGAAGGTGGTTTATTTTGGCTTGTGGAGGTATATATATGTATATATTTTTTTTCTTTTTTTGTTTATGTTTCCTCTGTGGGTGTCTGACCGCATCTTTCTGAATTTACGCACGTACCAGAAATAAGTTCCTCTTCCTTCAACAGAAAAAGTAGTCATATACAGATGATAAAACTTACAATCATGCAGATTATCTGTAATTTAGTTTTCACGAGAAATTTTATTTGCATATTTATTTCTGTTGTAGCATCTCTGAGCTCAGACACGACTCAAAGTCCTTCTGCAATAAGCAGCATATTAGTGAAACAATGCTTATTGCAAATCACCTTCAGGATGAAGCATTCAAACATCCATGAAAATTATACAAGAACAGTATATAACGGAGAAATGCTTTTTCTGACAGTATGCAATAACTGAAGATCCTGTGTTAAAAATTCGGTATTCAGAATTAAACTTTACAGCTATCTATAGTGTGTGGCAAAAAGGGCAACTCGTGTTTCAAGCTGGAGTGACAAACCCTAAGATGATCGAGCACTCTTCTGCTGCAATATCTGCATACCATTTCTGTTTGACAGATCTGTGTTTTACTTGTAAATCAGATGTCAGCAGCCTGGCTCCTGAAGAAGGGTGTGTTTTCTAGCACGCCTCATAACCAGTGATTGTGCCTTCCTACCACTGAAAAGAAACCACTCACCTAAACGTATTACTTCTACTTAAAAGCTATGGCCTTCAACAGACCAGAAAAGTTATTCAAATATAAAAGGCTAAGAAAGTAAAAAACATCCCTAAAAACCCAACCCCATAATAAACAACAAGAACAAAAAAAACCCAAACCAGAAGAAAAGCTAGTATGCCATACTCTTGGTTCTGTTTTTGCAGTCAGTTTTGAGATCGAAGTGGGTGAAAAACGCAAACTTCAGGCTGCAGACCTTATTGAAAAATCTACTAGTGCAGTACATATTGTACGAAATCAGATACCAAAGTTAAAGAAAATTCCAAGTTGTTGACTTTAGCAGTTTAAGTCTTGCCCTTGTCTAGCGAGATGATTACAGTTCTGATGCAAAGCGAGGAACTGTTCAAACCTCTCTGCCTCAAATACATTTTCTAACCAAGTAAACCAAGTCAGAATCACTGTAAAGTACAGCTTGTCAAAACTGCAGGCCAGGCAGCTCTGTTGTTCAGGCTTTGCATTTCACGCTGGTATTCCTGGGTCTTATGAGTACACACAAAAAAGAGCCTCCACTGACCGTATAACTTTGCCTCTTCTACCAGTTTCTGGCTTCTTTGCCTCACGTTTTCTGCATCTGCCAAGGCACGCTTGTACTTCTCCTAAAGAAGAAAAACCAGCAACAGATTTCATTCCTGGTGGTTGGGTAGTTGACAATAATTCAAATCAGTACATTCAGTATAAAACAGCATTTTAAAGAGCTACATAACCTAAACCTACCATCTAAAGAGTAAGCTAAAGACAACATGCCAATTATCACAGCATCCTTCCTACCAAGGGAGATATTTGCTCCACTTCAGTGCAGACGGAAGAGAGGGAAAGGAAATAAGGTGGATTTCCAGATACTCGCTATTTGTCAACAGATTAGCTGGAAGAAATTTTTAACTCTATGCATATATAATGCTTTATAAATCAAAGATTTCTGCTTTTTTTCTGGTGTGTGTTCACAGAAAGCCTTCATCAGTCAAAAGGTATTTTGAGACTATGAAAAATGAGACTTAACCAGCCATGACTTTCAAACCGTCCCTTCCCTCTCCATACACAGCACGGAGTGTCCTGCAGTTTTTTCAAACTTCACTAACTATGAAGTCTAACTCCTCTATTGATCAGGTTAAGTTTTGGACCGTTCCTAGCAAAACAGCTATCTAGCAGATGTACGAAGAATGAAATTCAATAAATTTAGGCACTTCAGGTTGAGCCCTTCACATCCAGCCCCAAACTCTACATTGGGCTTCCACTCTCAGTATGTTTGATCTTCACATTCTAGTGAACAATCTCAAACCAGCGTAAAAATAGTTAACAAGTTGACTGAAAAGCCACATTTGGTAGCCAACAGCAAATGCTTTCAACAGAGATGTTAAATGATGTCTCAGTTTTGTCCTTCAGGGCTTTGGGAAGGGCAGCAGAAACAAAACGCAATCCACTTATGAGCCATAGGTGCTGCTTCTACAAAAGTTTCTGGGCTACCTCTCAAAGTCCCAGATGCTCTAGAAAGACATTTTATATAAAACATTCATCCAGAACAGCAACACCTTTGCTTAATCCTCATCTCCCACCTCTCAGGGCATTCTTCACCCTCTGCTGAAGTCACGCAAGGGAATGTGATGTTTCAGCCTTGTGTTGGAAGGGCTCTCCAACAGAGAAGGTTTGAAACTCCCACTTCCTCAGCACGCAATAAGTACAGTATTATATAAAAGCTAACCATCATTAACCTCGACCTTTGGAAAAGTCAGCAGCTGTTTTCAGAAAGCCTACTCTCAGCACACACAAACACGCACAAAGACACACACAAACTTCAATGGGCTTCCAAAAATTTCTCCACTAAGCAACACCTAAGTGAACTGAAGCGAGCAAAACCAAGAAACAAATTTTCAGGCTGGAAGAGAAACAATTCTATGCAGAAACTGGAATTAAAACTATCAAAAAAATCTTAATTTTGGACCAGGACTACATCTCAGGTCTTCTAGCACATCTACTCTTAAGTTTAAAGAAATTATCACATCACAGGTTTTTATTCAGCAGCTAAACAGGAGTGACAGAAACCCATCCAGATTGTGTGTTGCAAACCCGTAATGTATGCTCTTAGGAATGCAGTTTGTAAGATATTTAACCTGATGACCAAAAGATACTTACAGTAACTTCTTTTAGTTGTTCTTCCAGTTTAGTCTTTTCTTCATGTAACATCTTTTCAGCAGAGCTGGGTTCAACCTTCTGCTCATTTTGGCTCTGACTCTGGTCCTCTTCCAAGTTCTGGCCAGTATTTTTCTGTTGTGTTGCTACACAAAGCAGTCGCGGAGAAGTCCTACAGCAAAAACATGTGGACGATATTAATCAGTGGCTTATTTTGTATGCTGCATTTTCTGGATATACTGGACACTTTGACATATCAATGTCTATAAAATCCTCACATTGAAGCTCAAATTAATACAACAACTTTAGGTCTATGAAACTGCAGAATGTCTCACCAGAAGTAACTGATCTTGGCTTATTTAAACTGTTGCAAAAAAATAACTCTGCTGCAAGGTACCAACCTTACAAGGCAGCAGCTTCTAAGTGCCTGTTATATTCATTTTATAAAGTCGCAGCAACTTTAAGGAGAATATGAGCTTGTTTTCAGCGTAGAACTCCATGAGGAAGCAAACCTAGCGTATGTGATGCAATCACCTGCAACAGTCCCCAGCAGGCACACTGTCGACAGCAGCGGTTGCCGCCGCTGCCGAAGAGCAGTGAAAGGCGCCTTCAGTGCCCCCGCTGTACCGCTAATGTCACGACAAGAACTGACCAGTCTCCACGAAGGGGCCTACTGATCCTTTCCTCACGTTCCTCAGGCTGAACCGCCGGACCTGCCTGAGCAAACCTGTCCACGACGAGGCGGGCGGGTCGGGGCCACACGGACTGAAGGCCTGCCCGCCACCTCCACCCTCGGGCCCGGCGGCGTTCGGGCTCCAGACCGGGCCGCTGCCCCGGGGGAAGGGAAGGGGCAACCTGGCACACGGCGGCAGGGGTTGAGAGGCCGGCACCAGCCCGCCCCGGCTGTAGGAAGGAGCTCCCCGGCGCGGAGCCGGAGGGCCGGGGCTCGGGGGGTGAAGCATCGCGGCGGGGCTGGGCCCCGCTCTGCTCCCGGCTCGGCCGGGCGAGGCGGTGAGTGACTGCGGACCCGGACCCGTCCCGCCGCGCCCGATCCAGCCCAGGCGGCGCGACCCTCACCTCAGGGAGAAGCTCAGCAGCGGGTACCGCGGGCGCAGCGCGGCCCGCACGCACTGGGCTACCGCCGCCATAGCGCCTGCCTGCCCACCGACCGCCTCGGCCCGGGCTCCGCGGGACCGCCGCCAATCAGTCAGCGGGGCTGCTAGGAGTGACGCGGCCGACGACCAATCCACAAGGCGGATGCACACCTCAGGCCAAACAGGCGAGGCAGGAGGCGGAGCCCGCAGCTCTTCCGGGGCGCTCCTGTGAGGAGCGCTCTGCCCGACTCCTTTCGCACCCCTCGTGGCGGAAGGTGACGCGCGGATGGGCGTGGCCGCGGGCGGGGCGGGGCTCGCGCTGGGGCTCGTGAGCCGCGTGAGGGCGGGACGGGTCGAGTGGAGTCGAGGGTGTCGCTGTCCTGAGCTGCGGTGTCGTTGTGTCCCGCCGGGTCCAGTCGCCCCTCCCGCCCCTCCGCGGGGTGGTGGAGCGTCATGCGGGGAGCGAGAGGCTGCGGGAGTTGGCAGGGCACGGGCTGAGGCCGAGCGGCGGGATTTTCCTGTCACAGCTGGCCAACGCAAGCAGTGAGCAGTTTGGTGGCTGCGGGTGGAACTGTCCCTAATGGTTCACATCTTTCCTGTGCAAATTGTGACTGGAAAAGCTTGAAGATTGCAGCTCATTTCAACTGCTGAGTAACCCCGTTATCAGTAATACCTCATAGCATCTGTCAGTAGTTTGTCTGCAAAGCTCCACGTAGATGTTTTCATCACTATAGCTGCTGTACAGACTCCCCCTGGATAACCGTGATCTAAAATCTTGAGCTTTCTTTAAAAGGGATAATGTTGCTCATCCGCTGCTTCCACACATGGCCACCTGCTTGTGCAGTGTCCTGTGTACCTGATGCTCTGGGAACCCAGGGGACGCCTGGGTGACTTCTCAACTTCTAACAGCAGTGGTGTTGATTAGTTTGTCGTTATCCTGTTAAAAAGGGGGAAAAAAACAAGGTCATGAGTTTATCGTACAGTCCCAAAGTGAGTTCTAGATTATCCATGAATGCCTGAACACCAGCTGTTAACCTGATTTTTGCATGCATTTATGCACTTTGCAAACAAAATGTGAAGGATGCAGGAGATGCAGATTCCATAATGCAAATTAAGTAAATGTTATATTCAAGGGTATAATTAAAGTATTACTAGAAAAAGCTGCAGAAGATGTTTCTGGCTGGCCACATGGGAATCTTGCAGAAGTTAGGACTGTGCTAAGTTCAATCAAACTTCAGCAGAGTGCACTAAGTTTTCAGCATGGCCTTTATTTGGCAGGTTTGCTTGTCTGGGTGTGTTATTTCACAGCCTCTGCAGAAATCAGGATAAATGGTATAACGAGCCCAGTGGCCTCATACTATGACAACTGCTAGATGCCAAGCAGTCTTGCTGTCTCTTACTGTTGCATAGATGTGGATTACTCCTCTCATAAGAAGGTTTGGAAGTGCTAGAAGCGTACCAGTAAATGCTCTTGGGTGACAACAGACAATAGCTCTAAAATAAGAACCAAATGATTTTGCAGTCCATGGTTTTTATATTTTGATGATTGCTGCTTTGTGATGTAACACTGGTACAGTCCAACTGCTTGCCTGTACAGAACACAGCAAAGAAAAAGGGGGGTTGCCATGTGCCGTCCGTACACCGAGTGGCTGTAGTGCTGTCAGTATCTGCTTTCTGGAACATAGGTAAGCCACAAATTCGAAACTGCATCCTCAGAAATACTGAAATAGGAAGTCGAAATCTGTTAAAGATGCTGATAATTCTGAGGAAGGATCAGAGAGACCAAGGAGAAAAATAGGAAAAGCCACCAAGGATGATACCTGTGGAAGCCATGAAGAAATGAGACAGAAGATAAGTGGATCTTTAGGTCTGATGTTTTTAAATGTTTCCTGGAAAGATTATTGGTTCCTTACAAAACCCAGACAACCAGTTGGCTCGTCTCGTCTGTTGTTTTTCCCTGACACACTCGGCATACAGCTTCCTACTTCAGCCATTCTTCATTCTCTGCTGCCTACCATTTGTGGAAGTTGAGCTTGGTTAATGATTGATCACCAAATCACAGATTTGATAACAAAAGGTCGAGAAAGGCCCATTGCCAGCATGTCTCGTTAATAACCAATTAAAGTATATTGGACTCGAGATTTCTGAAACAAATTCCTTCTTGTATATAGGACCCATTTACCCCAAATGATGGTTCATAGGCTTTTTGCAAGTAAATTTTCAAGCTTCTCTGCAATGAAAATTAGTTTTGTTGTGATTTTCTGAACTTGAACAGTAGTGAAGAAAAACCACAGCTAGTACAAATAGTGATGGCTCAAGACTAAACAGCATATGCAGCATAAAAGAAGAGGATGCAAGTTTATGTGGAGCCTGTTTGGATAATGAATGATGTTGGCTGTAAGTACTGTCTCACTTTGACAAGTTTTTCATGCTTTGTTCTGACTTACAATATTGCAGTCTGTTCTGTTCTAATTGTAGTGCCACCTAGTGGGTTGGGTTTTTGTTTTTAGCTAATGAGTTTTCAGCGTCCGTTGCTTGACCTGGTTGGCAGTCACAGATGTTCAGTAACAAGCACAGTTTTGTTCTTGAGCAGTTCTATCCATATCAAATAGTCTTTTGCTCTTCACATAAATACCAGGTTTGAATATGATTTGATGATAAATAATGCTTATCCTGAATTCTGAAACATTAAGGAGCTGCTGCATTTCAGCTTGTGGTTAAAGGTGACTCTGTCCTTTAATTTCGGTGGACTAGTGATAGAACCACTAGTCTGGATATAATTCGGGGTTCCTCTAGTGATGCACTTTGTGGTCTTGTGTAGTTATTTAACTTCATTTCCACATTTCTACAACTACAAATTAAGGGCAGTAATCTTTCAGTACCTTACAAGAAAGTCGTTTAGAGAGCACAAGGGAATTTCTGCGATATTTTGAAAATTCAGAATGTCAACTGAAAGATAAGTCTTTTTATTATTATTAACATGGCACTTGAAGTAACGAGACTTGTAATCCTTTGAGATGAAAAATGCCATAAATGCAAGATTTGTGCTTCAAAAGTTTCATTTGTATCTCTTAAAAAAGAAAAAAAGTCTAGTTCTGTCTCTTAGTGCTAAGATGTAGTCTATTGATATTCAACCAGCAAATAGAATGTCATTACATTTGTGCTTCAAATATGAATGGTATTATTAATGATTTGAAGGTAAAAGCAAAAGGATATTGTACCTCTCCAATCAGATGTGTTATATGTCATCCTAATCAGAACCAAATATTGAGCTATGATGGGAGTAAGTAGAAAAAATATAATAAAAAAAAAATCTTTGTAAATATTGTAGCAGTGACCTTTCAGGCCAGTTGCCAGGAAATACCTAAATGAAATTTAAAAATGTTAATTTAGCTGTAAGACTATTACTAAACTATATAGCAGTGAGGACAAACTTGTTATTTGTACCTGTGCCCTTTAGAAAAGATCACAGATAAGGCCACCTAACCATGGAATTCCCTAGTCCATTGTGGGAAGATGTCTAGTGTAAAATTGAGGGAGTGATCCTCATGTATAAAATACTGAAAAAGGAATGTTGACGCTGAGGATCAGCTACACCTGAATCCATTTCAGACAGAGGACAATAGAGATTAGATCATTACTTGAATCCAGAAACTTTAAATCCTGAAATGCAGGTTTGGGTGGTGGGGCAGAGATGACCTTACTTTCTTTTAATTAGAGCAGTACTAAAATGGTTAATTTGTACATTTAGAATTTATAATTTTTAATGCAAACACTTAAAAAAATCTTTCCCAAGAGAAAATGTGTAATACCTAGTTTCTGCCTAGTTTCTCCTCGGGCTGAAAATGCAGAATCATACGTCTTTCTCTGATTATAAGAGTACTCTTTGAGTTCCCATAGCTTTTTGCTAACTAGTTTGAAAGGTACATTTTGGAAGTATCTTATTGCCTGCAGAATGTTGTCCCTGTGTTGGAAATGTAATAGCTATAGCCACAGGGCTCTGAAGAGAGCTAATTAGAGCAATTTAGAATAACAAAAGTTCCGTTCCTGGGAGGACACAGAAGAGATCCTTCCCTAAAGCAGCCTGCCGCAATTTCAGAGACAATTTATTGTAATATTCCTGCATAAGTCATCTGGTATCCCAAGGATTTACAAATCTGGCTCTCTATTGCAGTTTGTTCTCTTAGGCCTCACATTATCAGGGCCACTCGTGTATGTCTTGTAACATTCCTGGAGATATAAAAATGGAAAAACTGTCAATCAAGCGTTGTCTGTCTTACTTTTGCACCACAGTGGGAAGGGAGGGAGAATGGAAAAAAAAAAAAAAGTAAAACTCCTGGACTGAGATAAAGGCAGTTTAATAGGACAACAAAGGAAGAGAAAGCAATAAAAATAATAATGATAAAAGAATATACAAAACTAGTGAGGCACAACGCAATTGCTCAGCACCCGGTGATCAATGCTCTGCTGGTTTCCCTGGTCAGCTTCCCACAAAATATACACTGAGCATGACGTGTGGAATATCTATTTGGCCAGCTGGGGTCAGCTGTCCTGGCCCTGTCCCCTTCCAGCTCCTTGTGTACTTGGCACAGAGTGAGAAGCTGAAAAGTCCTTGACTGCTTAAGAACAACAAAAACATCAGTGTTTTATCACCATTATTCTAAATCCAAAACACAGCACCATACCAGCTACTAGGAAGGAAATTAACTCCATTCCAGCCAAAACCAGGACTTCTAGTTACCAGTCAGAACCAAACTGTTCAAATGCACAGAAACAGTCTTCTGTCATGCTGGTGTGGCTTTCCACCTTGGGAAAAATTCATTGAGCTTTGGGAGAAGAGTTTCGAAATAAATTGTGATTCTTTTTAGTGTGGTGTCATGGATATTTTTAATATTCTTAAAAATAAATTGTTGACTTTCAACTTGCCAGAACAAGTCGATAGAAGAGGAGGTGAGCTCTCTTCTGTCACATTCAGATTTGCCAGGAAGAAAGCAGTTGTTGGCATCCGTTTCTGTACAAAGCTAACAATGGAAGTGCTGTTATTGGAATGGTATTTTGACATTTCGATCTATTTATTTTTTTCTTTCTTAATTTTATTTTAAGATTTGATTAATTAGTTGCTGTGGGGCTGTTTCCACTGCCCTTGTGTCCAAGTGATTTGTTTTAGTCAAAGGGAATGTTCTACGTGAAGGACTGCCCAGGCAAGCTTGAGGCAAATAGCCTGCTAGTAGTGCTGTAAAAGCCAGAGGTCTGGCTACTTATTGCTAAACTGTGACTTGTGCAGATGTTTCTCCCTTGCTTTTTACATATTTTTGCTGATGACTGACAGCATGTTGAACCACGTGGTTGATTGGGTTGGTGCACAGAGCTCTGTTTCAGCATGATGTTTTGGTGCCATGGTTCACAGTCCAGTCTCAGGCAGGCTGTTCTTCGTGCACCCAGGTGGCTGACAAAGGAGTGATGCTCATTCTGCTGACATTGTGCAAGTGTATTGAAAAGCTATGGATACAAGAAGCATAAAGCAAAATTTAAAAGGATCATCATCTGCTTTTATTCAACTCCTGTAGAATGCCAGAGCTTTTAGTTGTGTTCCTGTGTGTAATTAATGAGTGCGTGAACGCTCCCATGGGACCATTGCTGTCCTTCATTCTATCCTACTGTGGCTAAATGAGTCTGGCCAGAATGGGGACAAAGAGTTCAGCTAAAAATAGCTGAAGTGAGAGGGAATAAAAAGCTTCAAAAAATCTGATTGCCACATAAATAAGATCTACCTAACAACTTTTTGTTTTTTTATGTAGAGGTCACAATCTCTGAACCTGGACTTAAACCTGTCCCTAAAATGAGTGCTTCACACTTTGTTCCGTTTCCACAAGCATCTGTAAAGGCACAACTTCAACCCTGTTACAGGAGTTCATAATATCATTAAATTTAGACTGCTGAAATTGTTTGTCAGATCTTCCTCAAAATCAGTTTGGTTCTGCTGCTGATATCTGTGGTGTGTGTAACTCCAGGTTTTGGAGTTTATTTGAATGTAAAACCTGTGCCAGGCAGAACTGAATGAAAGCTCTTGTTTTGCATCCACAGCACCTGCAGCTTGTTCAGAAAGCAAGAGCATGTCTGCCTTCACATTTTCTAACGGTTGTCACCCAAGGTACTTTCACTGCTGTTTTAAAGGTCACTGTAGATTCATGAATCACCTCAGGTTAATGTTATTAATCAATCAGAAACCAGTTGAAAATTATTGGTTCAGCACTGTCAATGCTCTTACACTAGATATTTATCGAATAAAATCCAGGAAGGAAATCTGTGCTTCCATACAATGTGTTAAATAGGATTTCTGCTGCTGTAGCTGAAACCAAGTTGCCTTTCCCTCTGAGTTCATTAGCAGCTCCTGGTCTCTGTACTGTTCCCTGGTCTGACTAGGCAAGCTGCTTCTCTTCACCTTTACAGCCTGTGTTGGTCCTTTGATTTTGCCAAGGCTTATGCTGTCCGTTCTCCTTTTTCCACTTTTACCTTCTGCTCTGCACTTTCCATCACCATGTCTGCAGTGTTTGAAGTGGAAGAGCCTCCATCTCTGCTTACTCACTTGATCATAGGTTTTGCTAAAGCTATCCTTGCCCAAGATTTCATAATGATTTGTGATCAAGAACACTTTCACCTTTTTGATATTAAAGACTACTTCAACAGCACTGTGTTCATTTCTAGACATATGTGATCGATATCCCCTGCTCCTGTTCATGATACAAGTGGTGCTTGATGATTATGCTTGTGCTAAGGTAAAACATCAGGGTGGGGAAGCCCTGCCCCCTGTGGCTTCTCTTTTAATTCATCTTTATTACTGAACAAAGCAGACTCTTCCATTTCAAAGAGCTTATAGTTTTTTTATGACTAATGCTGTCTTTACTTTATTAGACCACCTTTTTCTGCTGGCTTAATAAGTCTGTTTTCAAAATGGTATTTCTATTGTGTCTTTTTAAATATGTGTTTATTACTTTTATATTGCTCCCCAAGTGCCATGCCTGGCAAAGTCTTAATGAATAAAATTACTGTCATGTTATAGCTATAAAAATCTGCTCCCTCCTTGGAGTGGGGTGTGCAAGTTTGAAGAAGTCGAGGAAAATGAGAAGTATAATTATCTTTGAGTTATTTTAAGTAAAATGGGATAAATACAGAAGAAAAATCTTTGTTAAATTATTTTGCAGTTATGAAGAGTTAATGTGTCTATCCTTCTAATTCTACGTTATGTACGTAAATTAAAGGGTCCGTCTGTGCTATTATTACAATCATGTTTGTGGACAGATCCACTCTGGCTAACTTTGTAGATGTCGAATGCTGACAGTCATCTGGAAGAACCAAAGAATTCTGGATGTGCTTGAAAACATGCTTGAATGTCACAGTACGTCATCAGGCTAATCAGCTCTGAGCTGGCTGTGCTTCTGGAAAGCAACTAGTATCTGAGGCAGCTGGTATCTCATACAGCTCTGTACTATTCTCCAGACATATTAGCAACTGTCTACATGG
Source organism: Columba livia (assembly GCF_036013475.1). Classification (NCBI taxonomy): domain Eukaryota; kingdom Metazoa; phylum Chordata; class Aves; order Columbiformes; family Columbidae; genus Columba; species Columba livia. The sequence goes on along the minus strand of NC_088605.1, from coordinate 12,737,069 downwards.
TGATTTCACAGCTTTCCTGTTATTTGGAACAGAAGGAGCAGCTTTGGACTGCTGGCTTGTGTTTCTCAATACCTTAGTACAACACTAAGTGCATAAAAGATTTACAAACAAGAAGCTGAGGCTTCAGAAATAACTCTGAGAGCTGTAAAGTAGATGCTGTACTCTTCTGCCAGAAGACGGCATGACAGAGGGTCTGTTCTCATGATTCTCCATGTTGCAAATAACCGTGTTTCAGAGCCAGCTTTTTAGTAAACTCCAGCCAAACTATGTAGATGATGTAAGCAGTTGGCCAGCGCAGCTACAAGCAGGGTCAAGCAGGAGCATAACACAGGAAATATTTATGAATTAATGGCAGTTTCATTGGTACAGCTCATGGTTTGTAGGCAATAAATTCCCAGTTGGGGGCAATCCTGGGGTGGCAAGCAAATTGCCCAGCTTTTTGCCTTTCAGCTATTACCTGCTTTTGTAAGGGCTCTACAGATCACTAGGTAAGTGCAAAATGCTGATAAAGTAGGTGATGACTTAAGGCAGTCTCAGCTTTTCAGGCAGAGTCACGGAATGGGCAACACAGGATACATTTGTCTTCCCCTATTTGCTCAATGTGAAGGGTTGACCCTGGTCAGCAACAAAGCACCACCAGCTACTTGCTTAAGTCCCACCCCCAGCAGCAAGGGGGGAAGAGAATCAGAAGGGCAGAAGCAAGAAGGACTCTTGGGCTGAGATAAAGACAGTTTGAAGGAAAACATGAAAAAACCCCAACAAGTGATGCAAAGGCAATCACCACCCTCACCAACAGACTCATGCCCATTCAGCCTCTGAGGAATGACTGCTTGGGAAAGACTCCTTCCCTGTTTGTATTGCTGAACATGACACAGGGCATAGAGTGACCCTTTGGTCAGTTTGGGTCAGCTGTCCCAGCCGTGTCCCCTCCCAACCTCCTGTTCACCCCCAGGCTCTTTGCTGGGGCAGGGGGGGCAGAGTGAAAACCAGAGAAAGCTTTGGTGCTCTGCAAGAACTGTTCAGCAATAGCTGAAACACTGGTGTGTTAATAACACAGTTTTAGTCATAAATTGAAAACACAGCATCATACAGGTTGCTGTAAATAAAATTAACTCCATCCCAGCCAGACCCAGTACATGCAATAACAGATGGGTCTGACTCTATGGTGGGATGAACACTGTGCTAACCATAGATACAACTTGACTGCATTTGCATCTTCTCATTTTCTGTAGTTAGTGTTAAGGACATATATCCAGTTGACATAGAGAAATACCTGTATCTTAAACTCCAAATAAATTTTATGGAAGCTATAAGCAAAAATTTTGAAATGGAATGGCTGAAATTATGGATCTGATCTCTGTTCATGCACATAAATATTGTGGTCTTCAGACACATACTTCCCTTGCAGTTGCAGAAAATTTGTAGTAGTCTGATCAGTCTAAAACTGCATTTTATAGAGGTTGTATATGAATCATTTTTTGCTTGCATTTCATGATATATTTTCACTGTATATTTAGGTGTAATTCTAGTTTAGATAAATCTGCAATCTAGATAAATCTAAGCCTCTGGTTTAGAGAAACTTATTCCTGTAGAAACCTCTCTGGTTTCTTCTAGAAAAGTCTGTGCTCTGTGGGGCTTTCCAAATTTCTCCCTTTGTCCTGTAAGTGCTCCTACTTTAACTGTTTTGATGTGAAATTTGTTACATTTCTTTTTGGAAGAGAAGATCATTTGGAGCAGAGAACCTGAGATGGCCTGTGACGTGGGGTGGAAACAGTAATACGTTGTTAAAACCAAGGGGTGTTTTGGCCTACAAAGGCTCAAGGGATAAGCTGAATATCACACTTCATTTTGTGTGACCAGTGATACCACTGTGGAACTTTTGCATCTGTCGTTTGTGCTGTCAGAGGAGTCCTCTGTTTTTTCCACTGTGTAAGTTAGAAAGCGAGTGTTCAGGTGTTAAGTATGTGTAGTCCCATTGTAGGTACCCCATGTACCCCACCTGGCCCCCATCAGCTGTTCCAGAAGTGCACAAGACCAGCACCATGCTGATGTCTCATTTAAAACATTTTAAAATATCTATTTTAGGTGCCTTAATCACTTTTCAGACACTGGTTCTAGCAAACAGGTCTACAAAAATCCTGGAAGCCACGGTCCTACACCTAGTTCATCAGCTGTACCATTGCAGCTGATGTTGCAGCATGGGAGCTGGTGCTCTTCTGTGCATGTCAAAACAAGGTCATATGACAGATATTTAAGGCCCAGCAAGTTGTTCTCTATTTTGCAGTTAGTGGGCAGCTTTATATCATTGGGGCTTGTCTGCCTGTGCATCCCCATGTTTGTGTTGTCTGCTTGGCTCTTGGCAAAATTATTTATGCCCTTTCCAGTCTGCCTTCCGGAATCATCCTGAGGCCTTTGTTTGGCTCAGTTGTCTGGCCATCAGTCTGTTTCCCCTGCCTCCGCTCTCCTCTGCTTCACCCAGTGTTTCTTATAACTGTGACTTTTGCCAGTGGTTTACCCAGCTATTTCAGGAGATACCCTGTCTTTTGGCTTTTGTGTTTTCTGCTGTCTTGTGAGCTGGTCAGAAATGTGAAGGTCACCATAACTTTGATTTGAGTCATCTGAATGCATCCCAATGTCTCCTGTTGATTTCCTAACTATGTGTTGAATTCCTAACTATTTACCAGCATGTTCTTCTTGCTTTGAACCCAAAAGCAACCTCAGGAGACAGGCTTATAAACCAAACCCTTGGCCTAAGAACACTTGGACTTCTCCTTAAGAGCCTCCTTCTGTAGCTTTGGATAACTAGGTCCTTCTAAGTGAACCGGAAGGAAGGTCAAATGTTTGGGGTGAGTGAGAAAGTAGTTTAACCTCACAAAGGACTTCATAAACCTTAGTGAAAGCCGAGTTTACTGTTTCCATATCAGATCTTCGTTCTTCAGCAAGATTTGTGATGAACCAAATGTTCATTGCTTATCCTTGATGTTTCTTAGTTTCTCTGACACACGCTGGTGCCAGGGACGAAGTGTGCATATAGTACATACAGAAATGTGTGTAATGGTCAGGTTAACATAGTGTCAGAATACTACCATGTCTGTTTGATGGGCATGTTGATGTGTATCACAGACTGAACCAAACACTTAAAATGTGTTTCCTTGTTTAGAAAGCAAGCAGTACTAATAATGACATTACAAAGATCTCTTTTCATTCATGTCAAGTTGGTGGATTTGTTCTTACTTGTTAAAAAAAGATGTTGATTTATATGATTTAACCATAAATACTTACCTGGTGTTTGGATCATATTGAAAATAAACCCCAGTGTGTTTAACAAGAAATGCTGCCCCGTATGCCACACGGAAGTGGCAGGGAGCATTCAGCAGATTGGAAAGATCTGTTATTTTTCTAAAGTTCTGAAGTGAAAAGAACATACCTGTGAAAATATTTAAGTAATATATTCTTCTTACACTGTACCTTGTGTTCTGTAAATGCCTCTGAAAGTCAATACAAACAAATTGTACCTAGTGTAGTCTGTGTTTTGCAAGGATGGCAAGGCTTTCCCCCTGATTTATTAATGTTTGGAAAAAAGTAATTGCACATAAAAATCCTATATTATAAATAGTGATTCATGATGTTTTAATATGTTTTTCCCCTAGTTAAACAAACATAGGAAGTATAGGAGTGATTTTATTTACTATGAAAATATTTCTATTTTTGACAGTAACTGGCATCAAGAATAACAATAAAAAAAATTTAAGCCATACTGAATATTCCTCCTCTGATGTTTTATGTCTACTCAGAGAAGATACAGTACAGACAATTGTTCAGCCGCAATAAAGTTCTCATTTTTATTGTGCAGAGCTAAATTTATCCCTGCTGCAGTATTTCTGAAATCATCAGAGTTACTTCTGCGAGGCATGAGACTGACCTGCTCTGATCGTATTGCTGTTCTAAAGAGACTACACTTGAGTGGAGTTTCCTCCCTTCACTTGAATACACTCATACACATAAATGATGTTCACCGTGCAACTGTTTGTATGATTCCAGCCAGCACAGATAGAAAAGCGCTGTAACTTCAATCTGTGGCTTTCAGGGGGATGTGATAAGCTTCTGTCATTTCAGAGGAAGGATGCTGTTCCATATCACGTACTTCATCTGAAATGCTTCACCACATACCTGATTAGGTAGAAGCCTTCTTTAAAAACAAATTTGGGTTAGTACCCATGAGATGTTCAGGCTCGATATTTTCTACAGAGTATCCAGAAATCAAGGTGGAAGGGAAGGCAGGGCAAGGGCAAGAGTTTGATTTTTTTACTAAATAAGTTTCTAATGTTATATCAGAATATTTTGTGGTTATAAAAGAAACAGGTGGTGCAAAAGAAAATGGGCTGATGAGAGGTTTTTTCCAAAGCTTCTATTTTAATGAAACAAATGTGTCACAAAGGTATTAAGAAATACAAGGTTTATACAGAAGTAGGACCAAACTGAGATTTGACATACAGTTTCTATTTTGAGATTGCTCATTTTCTCTGTATTAGGCTGTACAGACCCAAATTGAGCAAGTTCTCTGTAAACTGAACATTAATAATTCACTCCCAACATTTAATGTTCCAGACTTCTTTGTATTGATGTGAAAATATGGATTTTTAGTAGAGCTGATTCATTTTTTTTCTTCTCCTTTGGAACTATTATGTGTCCAGAAAAGTTTATGGCTTATTTCCATGCTTGCTTATTTTTATGTTTTTTTTAAATGGATTCACTCTCATCAGTAGCATATGTATGATACATGTTGCGATGGTAAATATTAATTTATTAACATTATAAATAATAACTGAAGATATGAGAAGCTAGTAACTGAGATGTTAACACTTCTTTGGAGATTTTCCTGCTCCTGAGGTGATAGAAATTATATATGGGGTTAAAAATATGGAAAGCAACATGTCTTGAGAAGGAGGTTCTATAGTGACAGTACAGCAGCCTCAGGGCACAGCAATGTAGGCTGTTGGACTGTGATGCAAAGACAATAGGTGGTCAGACATAAGCTGCTGAAAGTTAATAGTAGAGATGACATGGAACCAAGGTTCGTGTTTTAAACTTCTTCCTTGCATTTCTGGACCATTTGTAGCCAGGCCTGTGCATCAGAGTATGACCAGTGGGCTCAGCTGAATCCAGTGTAAGAGAGAGTCCATGAAGGTACAGGCTCAGCTCTGAGGCAGGGGGTGACACAGGGCAGGCCTCCTGCACCTTCATTTCTGACTTCACATCTAAATGTGATAAGCAAGTAACTTCAGGCAGATTTTTGTCAACTCCCAGTTATCCAAATTTAATTGAGCTCAATGGAAGTTACCTGCCAGGAAGTTCTTGAACGTTCACCTTTCTAGACATATCACATATCTAAAAGTAATGTCATTCAGTCTCTGTTAGGTTGTGGAATGAGTCTGATGCTGCTTTCTTTCTTGGGAGATGAGGAAACAGAAGTATTTTGAGTGGTAGTTTTGTCCAATGGATTTTTGTTTTTTTTCTACATAACCTGTGATTTCTGATAAATTTCTATTCATGAAGTCCTGGGTGTTATGACCAAGAGTTCATTTTTCACTGTGGATTCACTTCTGGAGCAGAAAGTTATGAGGTTCTGGTCTGGCCCTGGGACTTTGACTCTTATTTGATGCTGTCACTGAAGAGTGATTTTAGAAGAAACTACATGATGAGACGTACTATCTTTCAGCTGATAGGTTAAATTGAGGTTGCTTCTGTCAATGGCCCTCTTAAAAATCACCTCTGTGTCTTGTCAGACATTCCATTTCCCTGTGAAATTAATTCTAAAAATCAAGGACTGTGTCTGAGATATTACAGTGCCCATAATGGCAGCTCTGTTTGCCCTGTCTTTATGGCACTCTAGTATTTCACTTGCTATTTTCGTCAGGACTTATATTATAAAACTCAATTTTACTCCGTTCTATATCACAAAGCAGCATGTGTCACACCAACTCTATTGAGCAGAGTAAGATTACTACATGAAATCTTATATCATCTTGTGATATATATACACAAAAGATTACTCAGGAAATAACTTGTCACCACTGTAGACACTTCATGGTTGCTGGAAAAAACACTCCATACTGAAGGTCACATGTATATATACATAGATTTAACAGCTCTATTCCCCCCTTGCTGGAACAGTGCTGCTAAGAATGACAGGAGACTGGTAAGGCTTCATACTTCCAAGGAAAGGTTTCTGATCCCTTCTGTTTAAAGGACTGAAGTTCTTTGTGTTAAAAGGAAACAGATCTTTGTAACTAAATTATTTTGTGAAAATAAAAGCCCTCTCAACTCCATTTCACATTGGACACTATCAAGATTCCAAATGTGTCACAAATGCTGCCTTATAGCACACACCATAGTGACTGCAGCATTAAATTTGACTTTCAGATTGTTAATTCCTTGGTTTGAATCATGATCATGGTGTGTTGGTGGTTTTGTTTGTGTGTTTGTTTGTTTTCATAAAGATAAACATGTCAAATAGTTGTGTCTCCGTTTCTTCCAGCTGAGATGTTAAAAACTGTAGTCCTCTTGCATTCTTTGCCAACTGAAATCTTTAAATTCATTCAGAAGAGGAGGACTTGGGAAAGCTCATTTTGGTTGCATGTCTCTCCTCCATTATCCTGTTCACTGTACTGTCCTGTTTTCTGCTTGACACGTTTCAGTAGTGATCTCAAAGGCAGGAAGGCTTCCTTTCCTCATGAAAAACCACTTAGATTTTGCCGCTCTGTAACCTACTGAAGTATAATCTTGACTATTAGTGTCCTGTGCCTTTGAGGTGGCTCCCAGAAGCCCGGGTCTTTGTGTTGGTTCTGTGCGTTCCCAACTGAGATGGTTACTTTTGCAGACTCACCTTTTATGTGTTCTGACTGTATATCTAGAACTAAAGTTTGTTTTGGCTGTGTGACCCTGGCGGATGTCTTGTCTTAAAAAACATTTCAGAAAACAAGTAAGTTTCCTTTCTTTCCATGGGATGTATTTGATAAGAAGTGACAGCATTGCACATTCTTCTTTTGTCAGTACACAAAAATGATGCCCTAAGTTCTAACAGACCCACATTCAGTTTTTCACAAGGTTCTGATCTGGCTTTTTGTTAATTGATTTCTTTAATGGTTCCAGCGATATCTTAGAACAGAACAATGTTATGTGTGACCCAGTAGTGTTGTGCTCTTCGTAGTCCACAAATCAATAGATGCACTTAAAAAACTAAACTCTAAAAACATTAATTATGGATATCAGCAAAGGTCACTCTCTCTGTCAAATTCCTCTCCCTATCCCATTTCTAAACAAAGAAATTATAAAGCAGCATGCAATTTGTGAAGTGTAGTCACAATGCTTATTTTATATATAAATTAGATGGTAAGGGTTCCATTTTGGAGATGGAATGGAAAAATTGAAGTGATTTCAGAATTCCCTACACGCTCAATAAAAATGGAGGTCTCTCCTAGCGTATCCTGTAACAACAATGACAACAAAATCCAGAAACATTGTTGTGCTCACTGTCATGTCTCCATGCAGAATTACTTCTTGATTGTAAAACGGCAGCAGAGTCTCTCAGCACTTTTACAGGAACCAATTTGGGACCTAAATTGGTATTCAACCACTTTCATTTAAATTCTAGCAATTATATAAAATAAATAGATAGACACCCTTTGATATTTTTTCAAGCCCTGAATGTTGAATTAAAATGTGGAACTTCCTAATTATGTCAAATGCTGTCATGAAGAGTTCACTTGAAAGCAATTCAAACATTACAAAGAAGGGTACGGCTTAGTCAGCTTATTATTTCTTTCACTTAACCTGAGTTCTAATGTGAAATTGCTTTAATAGCTTTGTTGCTGTTTTAAATGTTTTATGGGCTTTCCTTCTCCACACATATGGTTTAGTCACCATGTTTAATTTAAGAATATTTCCTTAATGAAATTGGTATTTGTAAAAGTTTGCAACCTTGGAGGCAAAATTCTGTGTTTATTCTCAGGACAGCTCCGGCATAGACAAGAATGTAGTGCTGCTGCTAGACAACAATTGTCGTCTGGATCAGCCTCCATCAATTGCCATCATGGCCACAGCCCCTGGCAATGGCCACGCTGTGTCCTGTGCTCTGCACAGTGCAGATGCTCTCAAACCACGTCCAGGCGAAGTCAGTGGAGACAGCAGCTTTGCATTGGAGGGGAGCGGAGGCATTTACTCATTTCTCCTACTAGCAAAGGTTCAGTGGCAGTCACCTATGGCAAGGGATAGTAACAAGCCACTGTAAATTATCAATACCTGTCCTGGCATGCTTCCTTGCAACATGAATGTGAATGATGATGTGAATTTCCATGTCACTTGTTTAGTTATACTTTGGTCTTATTTTGGAATAGAACAACTGCTAGCATTAAAAATATGCTCGTTTTTCCTGCTGGTTTGTACGTTGATGAAATGTGGGCAGAGCTGCTATCCAGAAGGTGAGTAGGGGGACAGATCTACTCTTCAGCTAGAGGTTAACACGCCTGATGCAGAGTATCAGATTGGTAAATGTGTGACGTGGTGCAGAATCAGGCAGTGTATCTCCAGCCATGACTGGCATGGTTTAAGGTGAGCTTTGACCTTGCCCTGAAGAAACAAGAAGGACTTAGACATTCTGGCTTGTTGGTTCTGATGCAAGGGAGTACCTTCCAGCTGAGAAAGAGCAACATGCAGCTTTAGGGCAGTGGCACTGCCTAAGGCAATGTTGGGGCAGTAACTGCTCCAGACAGCTGCTAAAAATCTAGTCAATATTTTTTAGTTTTATACCATGAAAATGTAGGTGTAAACTCAAAAACCTCAAAGAAGCAGATGCAAATCACACAGGTGTAGGCCAGATTAGATGTAACACAAGAATGTCATAATATTCAGGCATAATACTTCAAAATATTGTTCATTAAGCCCATGCAAGTCAGAGAGAGAGCTGGGGGGGAGAAGAGGTTCTATGTTAAAAAATTGCCAAGCTCCACTGTCTAAATCAGCTCAGGCACTGGAAAGAATAAATGTCATGGAAAGTCAATAAGACTTGGCTCCTGGGTAACCCATGTTATTTTAAATGCCATGCTCTGTACTGAATAGTGACTTATTTTGCACATGTTACTGAGTCTTCTTGGGAAATGATGTAGATTAAACTAAAGCCTGTAAAAGGAGCAGTTACTCCCTGGCCATCCACTTCTAATTTTTTGTTTCTTTAAATATTGATACCCCTGCAAAGCATCTAAGAGAAAAAATGGCTCATAAACTAAAGTTGACCCAAATGCCTAGTAAATATCCATGGCAAGGAAACCACAGGTGTCAAATGCTGTATGAATTCTGAGGCAGGAATGTTACATACAGAGGCAGATGCACTTGCAGCTCTTAAGTATAGTTTGGGTCTGAAAGAGGGCTTCGTATGTTTTACAGTTTTCCAGGAAATATTTCACAGAAGTTGTATTTATGCTAAAATAAGCATATTTAATTTGTTGAGCTGAATACTTAGCATTTTCCAGTTTTTCCTGTCTGCAAACTGATTAAGTGTCCTCAAAGTAACACAGATAGTTTTGATTGTCAAATATTTAGTTGTTAACTTTGAATTCCAGGTTGTTGTCTAGAAGAAAGTTGTTTTCCTGGTTCTATCAGAACAAACAACATCAGATTGTATATGTGCTGGTCTCTTCCTTCATGTTGGTCTTGTACTCAGTGCAATCAGTGGCTCAGTCTAACACTTATTGAAAGCAGTAGGAGGTATTCTATTAATTAACAGAAGCTGGAGTTCTCAAAGAAAAAAAAATCCTTTGAGATCAGAATTTGGGATTCAGTTTCCTTTCTACAATTTTAAGTATCTTTCCTGACTTCTTTTGTGAACATGAGAGACATTTTAGAGAGAACCATCTCTAAGTCTACAACAGGAGTTGAAGCAGAAATATTTTGTCTTGTTTCTGTTCTAACCAGATATGTGCTTGATTATAGTGTTCTCTGTGTGACACCATAGAAAAGATCTGGCAGTTAATAACTCTGTTTTGAAAGCTGTGTACTTTGGCTGTAAATAGCATTCCACGTGGAAAATTGGCATAGCAGGTGTCAGCTCAGGATACTCAGAATTCTTCCTCCCTCTGCTACTGAATCAGGCACAGGAAACATTGTAAGGATTTTGCGATTTCCTGTTCCACTATGCTGTTTTTCATTCTCGTTACTCCTGTTTTACCTCCTATCCAGCCTTCTGCAAGTTTCTTAAATTAATGAGGTTCTACAAAAATGCAAGAAGGAGGACTATATGAACTGCAGGCTTGTTAGCATCACCTCAGTCCCTGAAGAGATTATGAGCAAGTAATGTTGGAAGCTACTTCCCAGACATTTGAAGAGTGAGAAGATAATTGAGAACAGCACAGATTTCTCAGGATAAATGATGCCTGACCAATTCATTACATTCTAGAATGAAATTAGTTATCTGTAGTTGAAGGAGTACCTGTGGATTTTGTTTACCTTCGTAAAGGTTCTAACATGGTCTCCCATACCATCTTTGTAGCTAAACTGGTGAGGCATGGATCAGGTAGTGGATGAAAAATTGGACTGCTGGCTCAAAGAGGAGCGGTCAGTGGTTTGGAATAAAACTGGCAGGTAACTACAAGTGATCTTCCTCAGGGATCAGTACTGGGGCTGGTACTGCTGAACACCTTCATCAGCATGAAAGGGCAACATGCGCCCTCAGCAAATTCATGAATGATGCCAAATTGTGCGTGTGGGGGGAGCAGTTGATATGCTAGACTGGAGCAGAGCTTCCACACAGAAAGACCTCAGCAAGTGGGAGGAATGAACTGCTAGAAGCCTCATAATGTTCACAATGCAAACACACTGTTCTGCCAAGACAGATTAGTACAGGCTGGGGGCCAACTGGCTAGAAAGCAACTCTGCAGAAAGACCTGAGGGGTCCTGGTGGGCAAGGGGATAGTCATGAGACATCAGGAACACCCTCAGAGCAATGAAAGCCAATTGCATACTGGGCTGCCCTGTCAAGATTGTGGCCAGCAGGTCAAGTGGTTATTCCTCTCTATTCATTGCTTACAAGACCCCATGTAGAGAAGTGTGTTCAGTTTTGACCTCCTGTGCAAGAAAGAGATGAATAAACTGGAGCAAGTCCAGCAGGGAGTGAATAAGATTATTAAGGAGCTGCAGCATAGGAAAATTAAGGAAAGTTAAGGCAGTGCAAGGAAAAGTTGAGAGTGCTGTGCTTTGTTTACCCTGGATGAGTTAAAGCTAAGGGAGGATCTAACTGCAGCCTTCCACTACCTCGAGGAGGGATGTAGTGAGGATGGAACCAGAACTGCACAGCAAAAGGACAAGGCACAGGGAATACACATTGCTGCAGAGAAAATTCAGAAAGCTTCTTAGATATAAGGTAGTTTAATTTCACAGGGAGGGTGCTTAAACACTGGAATAGGTTGCCCAGAGAGGCTGTGGAGTCTTCATCCTTGTGCAACTGATTTTACTTTGGAACTGACCATGTTTTGAAGAGGAGATTGGGCTTGACAATCTTCAGAGGTCTTTTCCAACCTAAACTATTCTATAATTACCCTATTCTATAATGAGTCATCACCTCTGGACATGGCATCCTTCTGAAATGTAGGAGAGGTATAGCAAGGAGATGGGAAAGAAGCATGAAGTTTGGGAGTTATTCTGTGGGCTTTCATAGAAGATTTTTTAGACCTTATATAAGTCCTTGAGTCAGCTCTCCGGATTTCCATGGGTGTATTGATTCTTTATGGCAGAGCCCTGTCCAATGTGTGGGACACAAGACTGCCACCCTGAGCTTGGCTTCTGGACTTGACCATCCTGCTGAGCTGATAATGATGCTGAGTCACCAGTTTGTTTTCCCCTCCTATTCCTTCCCTATTTAGACCGCAAATTTTTTGGATCAGGAAGTGAATTTTTAGGACGTGTTTAGCATACAGCATACTGGGACCTCATGTTGGGTAGGTTTGTATGTGCTAATTTTTGTAGAACACCATCTGAGGTGAACAATGCTGTAAAAATGCGAAGTGCTACAGGTGGAATTTTCCTCAGACTACATTTGTCATGTAACACTGAGAGAAAATGAAAGTCCTCAATGCTGTACTGCTCCCAGTAAGAGACTTTAAAACCCTCATATTATGAATGGAAATATTAGCGACAGTGACTGGAGATGGGGATGGAATTAGATTACTGGGAGGAGAGAGGCTGAAGATGCTTCTTGCAGTTAATGGGGCAAGACACGGGAGAAGATTCTACATTTGCTTGTAAGACACTGCTTGTCCCCTGGCTCCCTTCCCTTCCCTCCTCCCAAAATAAAAATAAAGCCACAGGGCTTTATCTGGGGCTGAAATCCATATGTGACTTGGTGGAAGACTTTGTGTTGATTCTGTAGTGTTAATTCCTGCAGGGTACTGTGAACCCTTGGTTTCCAATTAATGTTGATGTAAAGTGCTCACAGGACTTATGAGCTAGAATGAAGAAAAATAATTCATGTGGACTGTTGCCAAAGGCTCTTGAAGGTCTCTTGTAGCCAGCTTTGCTGCCACTAGACCTGTTTCTGGCAAAGCATTGCACCTTCCTTTCTTTCCTTTTCCAAAATGGAAGGAAATGTCCGGTCATGCCATGTGCACGTGTTCCATGTAGCTTCTTACAAAGACAACTGGGACAACTGTTGAAATGAAAAGTTCAGAGACCCGGTGAATAGCTCTAGTTACGTTGCCACCCATGAGGCTACAGAAGAGTAACTGTAAAGCCCACTCCATGGCCAGGGGCAGATTAACTCACTTTTGGAAGAGAATCTCCAGCTGCCACACAGCTGATTTAGTAGCTCTATTATTACTTGCTCATGGGCTATGCAGCTGTGGGTACAACCGGGACATGATGCAGTGCTTCAGCAGTGGCAAATGCTTGAATAGCCCCCTTGGCTCCTACGCACAATGGCTGCTGAGCGAATTCCTGAACGCTGGGTAATGGAATTATGAACCATGTTTACTGATTTCCTTACCTTTCCCAAACTGAAGCTTTTAAAAGTATTTGTTCCTAGTAATTCTTTGCCAGAATTCACCTTTTCTTTACCGAAAAAAAAAAAAAAAAAAAGCAAAAGGATTCTTACCTACTGGGAGTATAAAGCTGTGATTTTAATTACTCTGGAGATAGTATTTCTAAAAAAATTACTAGTCGCAGGTTTATATTAACTTGTCCTCTGCTCGGTTTTGCTCTGAGTTACTATGAACATAGAGCAGGTGACTCAGAAGCTTTGAATTTTGTTACTGCCTCTGCTTGTCTCGTTATTCCACGTGAAATTCCAGGACGTGGTCTATGAGTAATTTGTAATTATATGCAACTGGAAAGGTAATGTTGGTCTTGCAGATAAATCACTTGGACGGCAGGAGGACTTGATAGCAGGAGGTGTAGATTTTTTCAGCTTCATTACCTTTGTGGCCTCCAGCAAGTCACTGGATTTTGGTGTCTCACAGTATCTGTCTGCTTAAGCGGGCTCAGAAACCCTGTCAAGCACAGCAGAGACTCAATATTTATACAGATTTGGTGGACTTTTAATGGACCATTATGTGAAAGTTAATGATATGATTTTGTGAGTTTAAACCCAAAATTTAGAGCTTACCCAGGTAGCATGTTTCTGGCGAAAACATGATTCTGTACGGCATAATGCAGCTTCTGCCTTTATGATGTAGCAACATTGCTACCTGTAGTAACAATAACTGTTTCTACGATGGTCGGTATTATAGTGTGGCTTCAGAAGAGGAACTTAATCCTTCTGAAATTAATAGGCTATAATCTGAGTACCTTGACTAAATGCATAGTTGAGGTCATTTCCAGTGGCAAATTTTCTGATAGAAAATGCTTGACCTGTGATAATCCTGGGAAAACTGACCTACAGCTTAATCCCACACACAAAATAGATTGATAGATGGCCAGAAGTAACCTGATGTCTTTATCCAAGACAGCATGCCTATTGATTAAGGATTTTTTTGGTTGCTTCATCTGTTTTACACTATGATAACTGTTGTGCATGGTGACACCTGGGAAGCAGCTAAGTAAAGAGAGACTTTTATAAAGCCTAATCTATCATTTTTCCTTTTTTGTTGAAACACTTTTGTGGTAACATAACTTATTGTTATGTTGGCTAAAAAAGAAATATCTGTGCACATAGTTCTGTAAAATGTAGTTGGACTTTTATGAGTAGTATATTTTACGTGATAAAGGGAGATAAAGAGAGCCAGAAAGATCAGTTGAACTACACTGATCTCAAACTCCATGCTGGAATCACAAGTCCATTTAACCACAGTATGGAGAATTCTGATTCCTGAATACATTTTGTTTGGTATAATGATTTCTAAATAAGCCTTTAAAGCTTTTGTATTTTTAAAGATTTTGTAGTGTCACAGAGGCACCCCGAGGTTAGTTTAAGGGACAACAGGGTCCAAAACAACTTTTATTAAACCGGTGAGAAACAGTGTTTTAGCACTCCAAAAGTGACTTAAATACAGGTTTGGATATCAGTTGAGGAAGATTATTAAGGGGCAGCAACTAATACAACAGGCGGTCCACAGAGTGCATGCACATGGCCTCACCAAAACAATGCCGGAGCCGTCTCTGAGTCCCGGAGGAGCACACGCTTGCCTAAACACGGTGTGGGATTGTTTTTAAAGAGATACACGTACTCACAGTGAGTACAGAAAGTGTACACTCGTGATTGTGCGAGGGTAAATTTATAATACACTCGCAATCCTGCGAGGGTTAATTTACTTACACGTGCAAATGTGCACGGAATATTACATGTGCTTATATGGAAGCACGGGAGGAAAATACACTCGCGATTATGCGAGGAAATAATTTATACACGTGCTCATATTGAGCACGGAAAGTTACACGTGCAAACGTGCATGGAAAGTACATGTGCTTGTATTAAGCACGGAAAGTATGCGTGCAAATGTGCATGGAAAGTTACACGTGCTTATGTGGAAGCACGGGAGGAAAACACACGCGCGGTTATGCAAGGATTAATTTTACATGTGCTCATATTGAGCACGGAAAGTTACACGTGCATATGTGCACAGAAAGTATAAATATACTCACAATCCTGCGAGAGTTTTACTCACACCTGTGGTGGCAAGGCAAGCGGAGTCCCCATCCCAGCGAGGGCTTTTGGTGGCAGCATCTCGCTCGTGCTCCGAGAGACCCGCAACAATGGGCAAAGTCTCGACGAGAGTCCCGTTTTTTATATTGGCTGATCAGATCTGACTGTAGGCACTCTAGAAGCTTCTGTGCACTCCCACACTGGCTGTGGGTGCCCCTGAAGCCTCCAAACATCCCCCACACTGGCCTCAGGTGCTCAGCGGCTCACTGGCACCTCAGCACTCCCTTCTCCTAATGGCCCTGGAGCCAGGGTGCTCTGGGGCCAAACAAAAGAAGCTGTTAGCCTCAAACAGCAGAGAGAGAGGGAGATGTGCCCACTCCTTCCATGCTGAAGGAGAGAGGGGGGGTTTGCATCCTGCCACATGTAGTTTTCTTAAAAGTATATACCTCCACGTGTCTGCTTGTGATTCCTGTGTCTCACTTTAATTGTTCAATTAACTAATGGGAGGTGTTATTGGTGTTTGTCAAGTGCTTTGAAATCCACATATGAATGGTGTCGTAGAAGTGAAAAACTGTTCTTTGGCAATGCCAGGAAAAACAGGCATTGCTTTGAATGTGGCCCACGGAGTTGTCCTCAGTCACTCCCTTATCATTACTTGGCCTTATGAAAAATATAAATGAAACAGCGGGGTATGACTGGGCTCATTAAAAACATATTTTTTTATTAAGCATCATATAAAGAACATATTATAATATCAATTACTGGTTTCAGCAGTTTTGGGAAATGGGAATATCAAAGTACATGAAAGCCAACATGCACCAATGGCAGAGTCATTGATTTTTCATAGGACTATGAGAGTCAAAAATGGAAATTGATATTGCAGTAATGTCCTGGGTAACTGAGCATTTAAGTGATGCAGTATTAGTCCTGTAGGTAAGCAAAGAGGTGCCCTTATTTGGTACCTGTTCCATATTAATGAGTTTTGTACTTAGTCTTTTATGCTTGTTTTGTTTAAAGTGGAGCTCTAAATACCTGATCTTGACTTGAGAGCTGGACTTGGCATCTTGCAGGATCAGGAATTGTGCCTGCCCAAGCTTGCTGCATTTGATTTCATTGTATTCTTTTATTCACTGTTACTCACTCCATCTGTCCCAAGGGGAACATAAAGGAAAAGAGAAGGGAGAGAGTGCCAGTAAACTATAATAGCAGAAAGAAGGAACTAATTCTGAACCACTTTGAAACATGCTTTCTGTAAGCAGTGTTGTCCACCCAAGTAGCAAAGAGCTTATCTATTGAGAAGAACTACAATAATCCTAGGTTTATTTCCAATGGCATAACAGTGTATTGAATACACCTACTTACAAGCACAGTCTAAAATGGGTTTTCTAACCTGGTCAAATTGTCAAGTGGACAGGACCCAAAAAAGCAGAAATCCTTATGATCAGAATTTATAATGAGGGTTGTACAGAGGGTTAATAAAAGACTTAATAGGTATTTGAGTAGAAGGCAAATTAGCAATTACAGTCCAATAGGTTGCTTATGATTATTGCCTGTAACTATCCATTAAGCCTTCTAATATTGTCAGCTGTAGTATGTAAATCTTATAACTATACCATCTTTACAACATGTTATAGTAATTTAACCTTTATAAAATATTTATAAATAGAATCTTATAAGTGTAGTCCATATTTTGTCTTTGGCTTCTACTCTGCAGCGTGCTGCTTATTGTGCAGATCAATATTGTCTTATTGCTTCCTTGTATTCCCCCATCTGCCTGTATGTAAGAAAAGATGATTTTCTTTAGATTAGTATCCCCGTGCTACTGTGGAATTGTGCAAATGTGTTTAATTACACACACAAATATTATGGATGGCTTCCAAAAGATCTGTTCAGGAAATGCCAGAATGAATGTTGCGTGTCCCAAAAGAGGCACGTGCAAACCCTGATGTGAAGGGCTCCCATCTCCTAGCATAGGAATGTGGGAGTCAAGCCCTTCTGTGATGTTGTACATGAAGTAGTGTTTCTCCAGCATGACGGTAGCGGTGGAAGGAAGATCCAGGCTCAGTTTTGTGCCATTTGGTGGACTCCCTGTCAGCCCATATCACAGCAGGAGAGGCTTTTCAAAGCAGATCTCCCAGTTATCAACACTTACAGTGCATTTTTTTGCATCATAGAGCAGTTGCAGTTTGGGTGAGCTAGATTCCTTTCAGAGGAAACTAAACCAGCAGATCCACTGTGGGTGTGTACCAAATATGCCTCAATCCCTGATAATGAGGACTGAAACCATGAATTGCCCTCAGCACCATGAAGTTCTCCAGCATGAACTGAATATACACCAAAAAAAGGCTCTTGGACATTTGAGAGTTTGTGCAGCACCCAGAAAGTACTTCTAGTGCTATATAAAGGCCCATATGGCAACTATGCCTTGATATTTGCTGCTGTTGGCCACCTTGAAATATGCTCCTTTTTTCTTTTCTGGGACAAATACTACCTCAATATTATCTACTTTCTTTAGAATCCCTATCTTGTATTGCAGTCTGTCTTTGCTGAAACTAGTTCTGAATAGACACTTTTTTTTTTGTTCCCCAGCTGGTTATTATTTCAGCCCACTCCCCATGTCTTCCCAGGTGGAAATGTCTTGCTGCTTCAGTCTGCCAGAAGATCCAACAAGGCACATGCTGCAGCCCCAGGACTATAATAAGGTTTATTATCTTGTACTGTGATGAAGCTGAAAACTTCTCTGGTGGCAGAATAAACCAGTGGCAGAACAAAAAGCTCGGTAACCTCGGGAGAGCTACTGGGTGCAAGAGGGCTGGCAGTCAGTGGTGTACAAAGCACTGAGTGATGATGTCTTGATAACAATAACTACACTTTTGGGGAGACACAGTGGATGTACTGCTGCTAAGGGGATCTGAACAGCTTGTCAGGTGGGACCACACCTCTGAGGCTGCTATCCACTTGGATGTTCATGTCCTGCATCATGGGACCATCATGCAGGGGTCATGGAGGAGAACTCAAACTCTAATACCACTCCAGGAAAAGCTGAACTGGACAAATTACTTCCACAAAAAACTGTCACTTTCAAGGGATATTTCTTTTATCCAATCTCTGCTATGGCCAGTATCAACAGACCTCTGTGTCAGATTTAGTGTTTTCATTTTAGGTGCGCACAGGTCTAAGATCCCACCTTCTCCCCACAAAAACAAGGCTGAGTGCAGGTGGGGTTTGTTTCAGAAATCAAGCCAAAGGTTTATCTTGATCTGCTGTTACATTAAAAAACTGCAAAGTTTACCGTGTCAATATTTTACCCTTAATTTCAATTCATTCTAATGAAGGCAAACCATGAGAACAGTATGAACCTTAAAGTTAGTTCATAAGCTATGTGTGTATTTTAGGTGACTAGCCATAATTAAGACTTTGCTTGTTGTCTTTCTCTTTCTTGGCCTGTGTGATAAAGAACAAACAATTCTGATAAAACGTATTT
This sequence comes from Columba livia, assembly GCF_036013475.1. Taxonomy (NCBI): domain Eukaryota; kingdom Metazoa; phylum Chordata; class Aves; order Columbiformes; family Columbidae; genus Columba; species Columba livia. The sequence goes on along the minus strand of NC_088605.1, from coordinate 12,718,461 downwards.
GTCAAACTTTCTTGTAATAATAAATTAGAATAAAACCAGGTAATTTAAAATTATCTTTGAAATGAAACATATTTTCTTTAGAAAATACATTGTTAAAAAAAAATTAAAACATGAGCATATGCTAAGCTCTAACTTTAGTAAAAAACCCTTTTCGTTATTTTCATCCAATAAAAGTTTATTATTTTATCATCAATATTTTTAATAGTCAAACCACTACAGTCACTGAGTGTTTGAAACAATAGGTTACTGAGGCTGTAATACAGGATTGTTTTTTCTGCAGACACAAAAAAACGCTCCCTTATTTTGGCCTTTTCAAATAGTTCAGTTCAATCATTATTTAACTCCAAGCTGAGAAACTGAGCTGTGCTGAAAAAGCAGAAAAGCTTGTTTTTCTCTCCTAAAGTGTTGATAGGATTAGATCTACTAATTACACACTTGGAGACAAGAGCTATAAGAGACAATCAGATTAGTTTGCTAATTTTAGATTAGTAAAGCCTTCTTTATCAATTAGAAAATTTTGAAAAGAAAATGTGAGTTGACAAACATTTTTCTTCAGATATACAGCAGACTGAAGGTTTTTACTTACAAAATAGCTTCAAATGGTGTGTTATGCATTTGGGGTGAATTAGAATTTTTAATCTTAATTCAGTTTGACAGAAGTTACACAGAAGCAGACATTTAATAAGCAGGACAGATGCTATTCACAGGAGTCTAACTGTTAAGACCCTGAAGAGTCAAAATAATTGTGTATTACCCAAATAAGGTCTTAATTTATTTTTGTTAGCAAAGAGAAAATAACAATGCGTGCCGTCCATGAAAATTAACTATGTGAAGAATACAGTTGCAAACAAAAGTAATGATTATTTAAGGTTTTTTTACTTGGTAATTCAAATGATCATTAAAATCTGTGAGTCTCAGCATAGCTACAAATTATCAGTCATTCAAAGGCAGCAGCAGAACTTTCTTTACTCTTCAGACTCTCAGTATTTGAAGAGAGAAATTTCTGTGGCAAGATGGGAAATAGAAGAAAGATTCCATGCAAGGAGACTGACGATTATGTTTTCAGTAATTCCTTAGTGGTAAAATGCTTACTCAGGAGTTAAAGCTGAATTGAAATATTCTTACATATATTGAAATATTAACTTACTCTACAGGAAATCACATTCATTGCAGCAACTTGCTCAGTAACGTGGTGGTCAGTCAGTCTGAGAGTACGGATGTTCTTTTGCTTTTTTAGTTTATTTGTTCTTACTCCTGGTAACACTTTCTCTGTATTTTTAACTATAAGTAGATAAAAATAAACTAACCACCATAAGGAAACTGAGCCAACAAAAGCAGGTTACCTTTGGATGTGAACTTAACGGAGAAACAACACCAAAAGCCCTCAGAAGGCCGTTAATTTGAACAGAAAAAGAAGAGCTATATTTGTAATTGTAACACTTCTACATTCTGTGCTGTTACTTCAGGTTGTTTCTCAATGGATTTAAATAGCATGTGATGAATAAAATATTGATTGGTGGTTTTTGGATGACAGATGCTTCTAAATCTGAACAAACATAACTAATATGAAATTCAAATTCTGATCAAACAAAAAATTAATATGAATTTCATATTTTCTTGCTTTTAATAAGCACAGATGTCTTGCCAGTGGCTCAGGCTCTGTCAAGCATCACTGCATCACTTTTTGTGGGCTCAGACATAAAGGTATCTCGTTCTTTCTATGTATGTGCCTTGCATGCAGAAGCAAACTGGTTGATATTCAGGCACAACTGATGTTGATTTTCTTGAATGGTGATCGTGGTTCTAATGTAAAAATCCTGAAACTCTTTTCTCATCCAGCAAAATATGCATTTAGTAAATCAGGACCTAATTAGGATCCCAGCTTGTCAGTGAATCATGTCCCCAGGTCTTGCAGGCAATTTGATCATATCATCCCTTTAAGAGGCTGATGCAGTTCTGTGCCTCTTACTGCTTGTCAATGGGTAAAAAAGATAAAATTGCTGATAATTATTTCATCTTCTACCAGGTTACTGAAGGTAAATAATGCCCTAGCCTAAATAATGTATCCGTTCAGTGAACAATGGAGTATATGAACATAAGAATTGCCGTGTAAATCAAAATACTGTGTGTCTAGTCCTGTATCCTGGGTTTGACAATGTCCTGTCCAGAGTGAGGTTTAAGAAACTCTTTTCTGAATCATCACGCAGTGACTTTCTTCTGGGAAGGACTTTTGTAATGACTGTCAGTGAGAAATCCAACCAAACATGAGGTTTAATTTTTCTTCACTCCTGCTATGTAACATGTGTGTTCATCCTGTTTATATAAATATTTAGGGTTTGCTTTTAATGCCTTATAGCGATGAATTTCAGAAGTTAGCCTGACAATTTTTATATTTTAATTACTTCTGCCTTTTACCTTCACTATTTAGCTGAGCGAAGGTATATACCAAATCCCGACTGACTGTGACCATACCATTGATTATTTTATATATCTCCATCTTATAGCTTCTTGTTGGCATCTTGCTGAAGCACTTAGTTTCCTCCATTATCTTTGAAAATAAGTTGCCCAGAACTAAATGCACTATTTTGGCTGAATGACTAGAATAAAATGGCATGCTAATATTATTTTTATTCTTTTCTGTATCACTCCATTACAGAAAATAAGGCTGCGAATCTCAAGAAATAGTCTTTTCCTCTCCTCCCATCATGCTAACACATTGTTTGCCTCTTTATTTGCAGTTGTGTGTGGATTAGAAGCTTTTGTATTCAATCTGTTTACAGTAGTGCTCCTGTCTCCTTCCTGAAAGGTTGTAATTAATTTAGAATTTTTCAGTGTTTAGGTTATTCAGACAGGATAATGTATAGTCAACCGTGTCTGGATTAAAATCCTCATGTGTTGGATTGCTGAGTGGACTGGTGAAAGCATGCAATGCCTTGCAGTTCTATAGCAGTTTGATACGGTAATGACAAAAAATTTTCACCAATGGGAATGGAGTTTGTGGTGGTTTCATTTTGGCACTTTTCTCATAATTGGTGTGTTTTCAGGAAATTTTCACTGGGAGGCCAGGGCTGGCATGAAGTAGAGCATGCACAGGTGTCTCTGAGAGCTGGGCTGGGGTGAAGAAGGCGACACTGCTGCTTGCTCTGCATTATTAATTCTAAAAAGGCCCTGGGGAAGGGCAGGGAGGTGTGTGGGTTTTTTTGTCAAGTTGAGGACTTAAACGATATTTCTGCCCTCCCCACAGTGATGTTCTGAGTGTCTTTTGGTCCTTGGCTCAATGGGTCAGACAACTGTATTATATCATTCCTTTAATAACCTAACCAAACTCAGCCTAAAGCTGTGCTGGTGACTGAGGCCATGGCCAAATGATCCAGCAGTAATAATACATTCTGATTAGGAGGCGCCTATGCCTGAGGATTGTAGATTCATTAGCTGCAATTAGCATGAATATGCCCCAGGCTGAAATATGCCCAAGAGTGCAGGATGAGAAAAATCTGAAGAAAATTACCATTTACATCCCATTGCCTCAAAACACTTAGAATGGACAATAAATATATGTCTCTACGGGAGCAATACAGTGTATGGCCTGTTATCTGGTTGAGTCCTGACATGCATATAAATAATATGAAAAACTCACGCAAGAATGTAAACAGTGATTTCAGAGAGTGGAACAGACACAACACACTGGGTACATGAAATATCAATATATGAGTAGATTTATATATATATGAAAAAAATATATATTTAGATTGATATATATAGTAGATTGATATATCTAGTATGTGTACATATGTATTAGATGCAAGAATAAAATAAAAAATATCTTTGCCTGGTATTTGTCTGAAATCTTAGTAATTGCAGAAATTTTCTCCAGACAGCACTATGTGTGATGGAAAAAATAATTTGTTCCTTCCGGAAGTTACAAGTGCAAAGCAATAAAAAATTCTGGGGGTTTATTACATACTTTCTGTGATTATAAAAGAATCCTCACCCATTGCATGGGTCAACCTGTCATGAGATCAGCAACTGTTACAAGTTGAGCATTCATCCCCAGGGTTCCCTCCTCATGGTAACAGTCCATTCAGCAGTCAAAAGACATTTCTCTGTCTGGGTACTGGAGTTGTTCAGATCTCAGCCACTGATCACCGTCATTAATAATGTCTGTCTCATTCAGAGGACCTGAAGAGGACCAGGGTTTTTCTGTGATTAATGTGGTGTAAGACTTATAGGAAAGTACCTGGTTCCTATGGTCTAAGGTTGAAGTTGCCAAGTGAGAAATGGAGAAGCATATAAATATTCAAAACAAACGACCATTAGATGTGTAGAGTACACACACGCATGTATAAGCGCACACGTTTTTGCTAGTTTAAGCAGAGAAACCAAACATTTAGTTTAGTTATGTGTTAGCTCATTTCTTGTAAGCATCATGGCAGAGGTGGGTGGTGATAAAAAAGGGATGATCCATTTGCTGTTGCTCCAACCTGATGGGAGTTTAAATCTCTGTGCCAGATAGGCAGATCCTAGAATCAAAACCACTCACGTTGAAACAGACCTCCAGAGGTTATCGGTGTCATTCCCTTCTCCCAGTCTTCTCTGGGTTTGAATCCACAGAGGAACCTGGCTATACTGACAGTCCTCATACAAATTGACATTCATTCTTTCATTGCTCTTAACTTCATGTACTCTGTTCATCTTAATTATGTGAAGCGTAGGTGCCCAAACTGGTAATTTTTCATTCTGCTGAAAGATTGATTTAGCATACTGAATAAGAAAAATGCAGCTTGCTCTCCGTTTCTTCTGCTCCTTGCATTGCTTCTGTAGCTAATGTTCTATCAGCCAGCTATTGCGGTTTTGTTTGTCTTGGTTTTTATTAATTCATTGTCAGATTGGCTCACTACACAGCAAATGCTGTAGCCACAGTTCCTAGTGATATATTTAAAAACTCTAATTCAGTCTTGCTACTGCTCAATGTGTCTGCAAACTGTCAAATTGATCAGAGCATTGTCATCACTCAGGGTCTTCTGTGTAAGGCCAACATGTTGCAGCACTTGAGCAGCTTTCATCTTTTCAAACTACTTGTTTCTGCTTATATACATTCTGCATGAAACTCGGGATTTATCAATGTTTTTATAAGAAGGAAATAAAATCTCAGGAGAAATCTATTTTTATTTCTATTTTGTTTGTTATGTCTTCTGTTGTGATTATAAAACACAGAATCTACTATTCCTTATATTGTTGGAAGTTTATAGGAGAAGTTTTTAATGACTTTTCCTTTTCAAATGCATTTTCAATTTTTCTATGGGGTATGAGTTATTTATTACGCTCCTCTTTTCCTTATCGTGGAGTGTGAGGTTCTCAAGGTGTTGCAGACCTGCATTTCCATTTTTTTTCCTACATGGACCTATTGAATGTCCAATTAAGTTGCTTTTGATTTCAGTAGGTACCATTGCAATGAGAATTGTCTCTCTGATTTTGAAGCTGCTGAATACACTTTTTTTTTCCCCTGAGATATGAAAGGACAACAGAATGTTGTAAATAGATCTAAGAAGAAGGCCAGTACCAGATGCAACCATAATGTGAAGGAAGGGATGTTGCTGGATGAGTGCTGGTGTGTCAGCTGACTGATGCATATGCTCCTCTTGGTCCACCTCTTTTCCCATACCCACAGTAGAAGATCTATGGAATCTTTGTGAAGTGTAGGGAGAGAGAAAGGATTCAAGGACCATGCCTTGACTTTTCCCCACAATCAGTCTCACATTGACAAGAAGCTCCTTACTTCAGGATCAGATGCTGAGGAATATATAACAACGGCAAGTGTAGAGTCTTACATCTGGGTAGAAACAATCCCAGGTTCCAGTATAAGTTGGGGAATGACCTGTTAGAGAGCAGCGTAGGGAAAAGGGACCTGGGGGTCCTGGTGGACAGCAGGATGACCATGAGCCAGCACTGTGCCCTTGTGGCCAGGAAGGCCAATGGCATCCTGGGGTGTATTAGAAGGGGGGTGGTTAGTAGGTCAAGAGAGGTTCTCCTTCCCCTCTACTCTGCCCTGGTGAGACCACACCTGGAATATTGTGTCCAGTTCTGGGCCCCTCAGTTCAAGAAGGACAGGGAACTGCTGGAGAGAGTCCAGCGTAGGGCAACAAAGATGATTAAGGGAGCGGAGCATCTCCCTTATAAGGAGAGGCTGAGGGAGCTGGGTCTCTTTAGTTTGGAGGAGACTGAGGAGTGACCTCATTAGTGTTTATAAATACGTAAAGGGTGAGCGTCATGAGGATGGAGCCAGGCTCTTCTCAGTGACAATCAACAGTAGAACAAGGAGCAATGGGTACAAACTGGAACACAGGAGGTTCCACTTAAATTTGAGAAGAAACTTCTCAGTGAGGGTGACAGACACTGGAACAGGCTGCCCAGGGAGGTTGTGGAGTCTCCTACTCTGCAGACATTCAAAACCCGCCTGGACATGTTCCTGTGTAACCTCATCTGGGTGTTCCTGCTCCAGCAGGGGGATTGGACTGGATGATCTTTAGAGGTCCCTTCCGATCCCTGACATTCTGTGATTCTGTGTGAATCTGTGATTCTACCCTCTCCCCCTTTTTTTGTTCTGCAGCTATGTCTATTCTATTTTTTCTAAAGAATGATTTTTTTTTCTTTTTTTGCAGATGGATGTACCACTTGTGGTTTAAGCTTCCTGTGTTCTCAGAGCGGCATCAAGAAATTTGTTGGAGTCATTAGTGACAATAATAATAACAGCCTGCTTTCCTAGGGAAATGACACAGCAAGGTCTGCTTTCATCAATAGTAATGTTTAAATCACCTGAAAAGGGAATAAAGCAATCAGAGGTATTACATGCCTGCACGTTTTGTGAGAACAGGTTGGCTGGTGAAGGAGGAGTAACCTGTTAGTGTTGGAATACCTCTGATTCAAATGTGTTCAGGCATCAGTGTCAATCAGTCTTGAGTAATCAGGTTTTCTTAATGCTAGTAATTGTAGAAGTGCATATGTTAAAACAGGGAGACTCACTAAATGGTGGTTTATTTTCATTGTAATTTATCATTGGAAGGCTGTGTCTGCAAATAACTGGGTTCTCTGTCACTTTTTCCTTAATTACTTCTGGACAGCAATTTGAATATAGCTTCTAAATACAGCACAAAAAATAATTGGTGAAATTGTAGAGGACCTTAATGGCCTTAATAACTATTGAAAATTATAATTCTGATTTATTTATTTGTAAAGAAGAATTTCTATTTCAGGAGCTCAAAGCATTTATCTCAGGCTCTCTAGGAATCCTGTGCTTATCACCTCTCATACTTTAAGAGCAGATGTAGCACTCAGATCCTTACGTTTGATCCATTTTTCAAACTCACAGAAATCAGGTACATCATAATGCTTTCAGAATGTAAATACTTAATACAGACTTCTTCCAGGAGATGGAACCATATTGATCTAGTGTTCTTAATCTTTACAACTTTATCATTTGTTTGACTGAAATTTGAAAGCTATCCGTTGTGTTTTTTGGAGTTCTCTTGGCATTTGTGCTGAACAACTTGACTAAACTCCAGACCACTAGGACTGTGATTTATGTAACTCAGTTTCTCAGCCTCTTTCTGTGTCCTCATTGAAACCCTGTGTGGTTTGTTTCATTTCTGAACCAGACTGCACTCTGTAACTTGCTGCTCAGTCTTTCATTAGGTGAGCTCAGGGTCTAAGTGTGAATGAAGGGAAAAATTCATACACAGAAGCTTTAATTCAAACAACAAAGCAGAACATTTTCAGAACATTTAATAAGGACTAGTCATTAAATAGAGTAAAAGCAAAGCTTCCAACACTTTCTCTGTGTTGAGATTGTAAGTTAGGATAATAAAAGCCTCAGTAATGAGGATCAATTAAATGAAGTGATATGCAGACCATAAGTAACAGAACATTCACCACCACTCTAATGAGGGAGCATTTGATTTTAGTAGGATATGCTTTCTTTCTGTGAAATGAATTATACATGTTTTTCATGTTTTAGATCTAGGATTTTTAACAAGTAGCAACTACACCTTACTTCTCTTCAGGCGGCTATTAATTATATGGCAGAGACAATAATTTCTGGTATTAGCAGTTGGTGATAAGACTTTGCCCAAATCAATCTGGAACAGACTTTGCACCCTGTTATAAAGCAAAGGACCAGGTAGGGCCATGTTATAGAACAGGAGGTAATGTAGAGAAGATTGGTGTATAGCAAAAACTCTAAAACTGAAGTTATCACCCAGCATGGGGCTGGGACTGATTGTTCAGAAAGGTAAAAATTTGCAGGTCCTTTTCCCGGTGAGCATTACTAGAAGTTTACCATCACTGCACTAGGAAGAGTTCAATACATTTTAACCAAAACTGTTACTGAAAATGTCCAGTAACTAATAGTAATCTATCCAACAGATACAGACTTTCTTTCTGCACTTCTGTTTTTGCCATTATGTCTTTAATCCTGTTTGTTCAGAACACATACTCCACTCCACCCTCGCAATTTCTGAGACACTGAATCATTTCATTTCCCTAAATCCCTCTGTGACTAGATGATGAATTCTTGCAACTCAGTAATCTTGCACCGGTTCCCTCACTGAAGCAACATATTCAATAAGAGGGAGAGTTTCACGAAGTGGGTGACTTGCTTAATGTCTTGCAAAAGTGAATTCTATTTCATGAAATTAATGGGACTAAGACATAATTCTGGTAGTTGTCTGGGTGGTTTGATAATGCCATCTGAAAGTAGTGGAAAATTACATGTAAAAAATTGAATTTCACATGCCTGTGTTATTATTTTGTTACTGCTCCATATCTTCATGTAGCTTCATAGAGACAGGAAGGTGCAGCTTGCTGCTGCTTTCTCCTTTCATAGATAAGTTGCTTTGCATTGAAAAAGTTAAAATGGTGATACAAACAGAGCAAAGAGACAAAGCACTGTCTCTCAATATGAAGTAACAGGTGTTTGGGGAAAAATAGCATGAACAGGGCAAATACTGAATAATCTTTCCCTGGTGCCATCCAGCCTTTCTGTAAATGGCAACTTAGGAACTTTCAGACCTGGATATTTCATCTGTACCATGATACTTTTGCTGGTTTTGGCTGGAATAGAATTAAATTTCTTCATAGTAGCTAGTATGGGACTATGTTTTGGATTTGTGCTGGAAACAGTGTGGATAAAACAGGGATGTTTTAGTTACTGCTGACCATTTCTTGCACATCAAGGCCTTTTTGGCTCCTCTCACCACCCCACCAGAGAGTAGGCTGGGGGTGCACAAGGAGCTGGGAGGGGACACAGCCAGGACAGCTGACCCCAACTGACCAAAGGGATGTTCCACACCATATGATGTCATGCTCTGTATATAATGCTGGGGAAAGCAGAAGGAACAGGGGGATGTTCAGAGTGATGTCATTTGTCTTCCCAAGTAACTGTTCCACGTGACAGAGCCCTGCTGTCCTGGACATGGCTGAACAGCCGCCTGTCTATGGGATGCAGGGAATGAATTCCTTGTTTTGCCTTGCTTATGTGTGCAGCTTTGGCTTTACCTATTAAGCTGTCTTTATCTCAACACTCGAGTTTTCTCACTTTTACCTTTCAAATTCTCTCCCCCATCCCACCACGGGGGAGTGAGCGAGTGGCTGTGGGGCTTAGTTGCTGGCTGGGATTGAACCATGACAATGCTCAAAAGCCTTGATGTGCCACAACCTCTCTCTAATGTCTCTTTATACTTCTGGCCTACATGACATCTCATGTAGAATTTAATTATGTTAAGAAGAGTTTCATTTTGTATGTTTTAGACCTGCTGAATGTTGAATTCACAAGCTACTTTCCCCCTACCAATTATTTCATAGAACTATACTGTACTCCTCTTCAGTCATCCCTCATCCAAGCCCCAGTCTGACTAGCCTCTTCTCATATAGATGTTGCTCATACTTCCAGTCATCATTGTTGCACATTTCCTTCTGAGATGGGATGATCAGCACTCCACACGGTATTTAAAGTGCGTGTATACCATATACATAAATATAATAATGAAAACTGTCTTTGCATCTGTTCTCAATTTCATTTTAAAAAATGTGGCCTTCCTAGGGGAAAGAGAATGTTCAAATACCTCATCATGCCATTTACAAGGTCTTTACAGGGCATTTACATTACAATGAGCTGTGCAGCTCATCCAGGAGGATGAGACCTTACCCCTTTGGTCTCTTCTAATGCACCCTTTTTTGGTCTTTCAGAGTTTGAGAGCTCCCAAATGGCCAGATCCTCTTCACTGGCCATGAGTGGCTCTGGAGCAGATACCTCTTTGCCCAGTACTTCCTTTAGCCCTTTAACTTCTGAGTCTCACAAACAATTCTTTCTCGCTGCTTGCCTGGTGAAACCGCTGCTCCTCATGTTAAGTGTGCAAAGGTGCTTCCCAGCCCATACATGCCAGTAGTCTCTCCTTCTCCGTTGCTTTGTTTGCCTGGCTTCTCCTTCTGCTTTCACACGCTTGGAGTGCCACGTTCATGCTTCACTATCTGCTCCCCTTTCAGGGTCTTCTACATTTCTTTGCTTCTATTATTTTTCCTCTTCACATCTTTTTTAGAAATGAATAGTGAAACATTTAATGTGATGGGAAACTGGAGGTGTGTGGCCCGTTTTGTCAAGCAGCATACAAACTCGATAGAAAAGGTAATCTTATTTCACACGAGCTTACTATATAAGTTAAAGGTAATGGGGGGCTATGACAAAGGAAATGAAGCAGAGGAGTGAACTGTAAAAAGTAGAGGTAGTCACAATGGCACTAAAAGTAGACATAGGTCCAAGTCTAACCCGGAGACCTATAGTACTGAAATGTGGTGTGGAAGATATAGTCTTTATGTTTATAATAGGCAGAATTAAATCTGTGATACAGATACTACTAAACACTATAGTAAAAGAGTACTAAAATTGAGACAGTATTTTCTTGTGCTTGAAACCCCTGTTCAAGTGAAGACTTAAAAAAACCTCTCTGCAGCTACAGCAATAATAATACTAAATAGAAACACTAAATAAAAACACTAAATACACTGTAAGGTTAATAACAAGCACTCCCTATCATAGCCTTGTATTCATGGTTTTATGCACAGGAGTTCTTTTGTACCCATGACAAGATAAGAAGTTATCATTGAAAGATGAATCATCTGCTTAACAAAAGCTATAAAATATTCCACTACTAACAAACTTCTACCTAAAATATACTTTTCTCCTCATAATTTTTTATGGTGTCTTAACATAAGGTGCTATCTGGAACCTGTATGTACAATGCGTAAGGGGTTTTGAGAATAATAAATGAAAGTTGCTATAGAAAGAATAGAAGAGTGCTTAAGAATGACTTTTAAATGGTTCGGTGAAGTAGATACTGGAACAGCAATCTAAATTCTATCAGACAAGGTAATGGAGGGTAAAGAAGCTGGCAAGCAGAGTGACTGGAAAACTAAATGATAATATAAGCCTGAAGTGCAGAAGAGCTCTGAAAAACTCTACACAAATGGGCCAGGAAACTAACATATACATGAAGGACTGTAGCTTGAATGGAGTAGAAGGGATATCTGGTTGAAAAGGGGTGAAGCAAGAGTGGAGCCAAAGGTGCTACTGAGTGCTTTTGCTCTGGATGCAGGGCATCCATGCAGCTGAGGACTAAACTCCCATCTGTGATGTTTTGATTTAAAATAAGGCCCATACACATTAAAAATATGGCTGGTAATAGTCATCTAGTAAGGCTCCAAACCACAATCAGCCTTTCTTACAAAGCCTGGTTCTTAAACACGTGCATGGGGATCTGCAGTCACCAGACGCATTCTCGTCCAAGCATTGGCAATTCACCTTAGGGGACTTTGCCTGATACCTCACCTTAATGTTTCTTTCTGCACTCTGGACCCTTTACTTCTAGCCATAGCCTCAGCTCACAAGAATAAGATCTTGCTGCTGTAATAGCTTGAGTCTCAGGCTTCACTGCTCTGCTCCCACAGTCATTCCTAGTGTCTGTGTGATACCCTGGGGCTCTAGTCTGCAGTGACGCCCTCACCTCTGTAGACAGGGAGCTCAGGTCATCGACAGAATGGCACAGGTGCCATATTTCTCTCAAAGGTATTTTACACAGAAATATTTGCACACTGGCCTGATAGCTACTAGTAGCTACTGATTTGGCTGATACCCTGGGTACCTAGCAGTCAGTCATAAATGTATGAATCCTCCATATTAAGCCTGGAAGAAAATACTGACTTGAAAAGGAGAATGCATCGTAAGAGAAATCCATGGGAATACAACCTGGGGGGAAACATTGATAGCTAGGGAATTCTAGTTTGAATGTGTTTAGTCTAAAGTGTTCTGACAACAGAGTGCTTACTAGTTATTTGAGAAATACATAATAAAAAGAGCAGAGAGGCAATTTCAGTTCTCATATGGAACAATCACTGAGAAAGTTATTCTCAGTGCTTTTCTAGAAACAGGCGAGTGTTCACAGGTTTCTTTAGCAATAAAAAGTGCTCTAAAAAGAAAGCACCACAGTCCAGACATGTGACAAAATATCCTGAGTGCATCAGGATATCACATGCATATCACAGAGGAATCCTGTGGTGGTTTTATAGATTTGGTGTGTATTGATGTTGTGGCTGCTGTTGAATACAATAAACAGCAGATGCTATGCTGAAATTTTGACTGAGGAGGAGAATTTTTAAGTACCTCATCCAATATGGTTCCTTGAAGATCGGGAAGGATGTTCAGACACTGTGGCAGATGAATGCCTTTTCTGTACTGGTCAGGGCTGCAGCTGGTCTTGGTCTATAACCAAGCCTAAGCTTCTCAACACATGCGGTGTTTGGAACAATTAACTCTGTTGACTTCAAAAGGGATAAGAATTTGATATAATTTGCTGATTTTAGCCAGTTGGACAGTGCTGCACATTATTTAGTTTTGATTAGCTTAGTCAATGCAGAGGGCTAGTAAATGTTAAACATTAATATCAATCATACAGCAGTGCCACTTACAGGCTCTCAGCATTCTGATCTTTAGCCAGAAGTGCAGGTGTGAGGAGTGTTTTGGCTTTAAGAGACAAACCTTTCTGCCTCTCACACCTGCACATTTGCAAAATAAATATAGCCAACAAAAGCTCTTCTAAAATATTGTTGTCCAAGGATTCCCTACCCAAACACTTGCCAGACATGCACCCATATATAAAAGAAGCAGATGCTATTCAGAGAAGTGTAAAGCATACAAATTTTACAGAAGTTGATGTGATCTACTCATGCTGTTCAGAACAGCAACTTGTAGGAGGTATTTGATTACCTGTGGAGTCTGGCCCTGGCTCAGTAGAATGGTATATGATGACTGACAAAGCCTCATCTTGCTCCAGCTGAAGTCAACAACAATGTTCTCATCTTGTTGTCTTTGATGGGTCATCCCTTGGCCATATTTTGTTAGTTCACATAAATGAACTTCCAGTTAAAATATTTGCAAATATTTCCTTTGTTGTGTTTGTGTGAAGGGAGACATTTAATAATTTCTACCTTTCTTCTGCATTTTTTTGTTATCTTATTGTAGGTTCGTGTTCTTTTTAACACTAAAAATTACTACAGGAAATGACTACAGGAGTAAGTGGTATGTTACTGTACTGATTTCAGTGAAGTTACAAATGCATAGTTTCCAATCTGCATGGCTTTGTGTCTTCAAATGCAAAATCTGGCATTAATAATCTCAGGTCTTGTAGGAGAACCTACTTTGAACGCAGCTTGTTGCACTATATTTTTGAAGATGTCAGTTCAGAATGAAATAGGAATTTTGTAAAGTGTGTTTTTGCAAAGTATCAGTCACATGGGGTTAACAGTCCCTGAAAGTTGCACAGACCCTCGTGAAAGCTCTGCTGGTGAAAAGCAAGGTCCTCTTTTAGTGCAGGAGACACAGATGCCTAGTATGTATCTTCTGGAGGTCAGGGAGGAGATAAGAAGAACAAAAGTGGTACTGAACTTTCGTAATCAATAAAGCTTTTATGAAGAGAAGTCTTGTGCCTGCAGGGAGCTCCCAAAGGAATAAGTGTGGGTGTGAATCTCTTGTGGTGCACAGTGAGAAAAATGATTCAGGGAGGAGTTAGTGCAGTTACTCTTAGAGTTCCAGCTGTGTAAGTCGGCATAAGCATGACAACCTTGGTAACATAACTGGGGAAGGCACGACTGAATTTGTTTAGAGCTACTTAGGTTATCTCTTCTAACAATAGATATCAATCTGACTTAATGTGTAAAACTGAGGGAAAACACAATTAGAAAATTATGATGGGGAATATTGGCAGAACTAATTAAAGTGTGTATACATCACAGTGAGAGAGAATTAAACTTTTTGGAGAGATTCAAAGGATATTGAACTAACTGGAAATAATGGATCAGAGCCAAAGCAAAACTGTTAGGAAACCATTCATTTGCATTGTGGCTCTAATGGATTTGCATTTTCTTACACCTGAACTGATTTAAGGTGTACATCCACCTGCAAAGATCACTGCAGGCTTGTTTTGTATGCTAGTAAGTCTATCCAAGGTTCAGAAACAACATTTACAGTAGGAGAAGAAGTAAGTTGTCGAGGGTTAAGATTGCGGGGTGACAATAAAACCCTGGCAGATGTATCGTTAACCCCCTCTCCCCCCCCACTTCCCCTTTTTGCCCCTCCCTCTCCACCCTTCCCACTCAGGACAGGCGATCGGGAGGGAAAGAAGGACAGAGAGAAGAGAGTTGGAAAAATTAACAATGTTTTACTAATGCTACTAATAAGAATAGAGAAAATAATACAAAATATACAAAACCAATCTTGAAAGTCTCAGCAACTGCAGAGCCGGCAACCAAAGTCCTGGATTAGACTCTGCAGCCAACCGGAGCTGGATTCAGTCTCTCACTAGGCCTCAGTTCGCAGGGATGACTAGCAAGGTCCTCTCCTAATATCGGCCATAAGGGAAAAGGGACGAGATCCTCGTGATCTCGCACTTTTATATGAAGTATTCACATGAATGGAATGTTATGCACAGTTGGTCAGTTTCTTGGTCACTTGTTTCTCGTCGCCCCTCTCGCGAGATGTCCATCCATGCTTATCAATAAGTTTGCATTCCATTGCTAGGTTTACCAAAACTTGTGTCTGGTTCTCCAGGCAAATGCAGTTAATATGAAGGCTTTAGCTGACAGGCAAATTCACTAAAAGAGAAACTTGTTTTTAGCAAAACCAGGACATAAGTGAATGGCAGTAGCTGTTAAGACATTATTAAATTTGACGTACGTGTCAGAGGTGGTTAACTTCTGAATGGCTAGAGGTGTTTGGTGGCATAAACTAGCAGCCATATTTCTGTGGCTTTGCATGACCTGTCCTAGATTAGCATCCTCTGTATAACCCCCACACAGAAATGCCCTTTAATTTGGCTGGCCTGTTGCCCTGATGGCATTCCTGGAAGCCAGTTATCTCTAAGGTTTCAGCCCTGCAAGACCTACAAGCCTCAAATGACTAAGTGCCTACCCCTCTCAACTGTGCTGCAAATGGGTTTCCAACCTGGGTTAGGGTCACAGCATGAATAAGGCTTTAGGGTAAGATGGAAATAAAAAGACCAGATGACAAATATGACAACTTATATTGGAGCATCATTAGTAGGGGAAATAATTCTATGAAGTCAGTCCTTCTCCGTTGAAATGCTAATGCTTAGTGAATGCAATGGACACGCTTACCTTTAGTGACCAATGACAGAACCCAAGGGAATGGCAGGGAGATGTGCCAGGGGAGGTTTAGGTTTGACATGAGGAAAAGGTTCTTCACCCAGAGGGTGCTGGACACTGGAACAGGCTCCCCGGGGAGGTGTCACGGCCCCAAGCCTGACAGTGTTCAAGAAGAGACTGGACAGTGTCCTCAGACACATGGTGTGAACTGTGGGGTTGTCCTGTGCAGGGACAGGAGTTGGACTCAATGATCCTTGTGGGTCCCTTGCAACCCAGGACGGTCTATGAAAGTCAGGATTTTCTCCATATTTAACCCTTTTTAAAAACAAACAAAATGTTTTCTTTCAAGGGATGTAAAGGAAGATTCCTGGTGAAATCAGTGGATCCAGTTGCACGACTGAAGTTAAATGTGAGCTCAAAGTCTCTGCTGATTTGTGCACCTTTTTTTTTTTTTTTTTGGTCATTGCAAAGTCAGTAATGTATTCAACATATTTTCCATAATTTATAACCCAACAGTGACAAGCACTGTATCAAATGCTGTTGTGGTGACTGATTGAACTAATGAAGTCCAGAGGCCATGTGCAATATACCACAGCTTGACAAAGAATTAGACTGGTCTTGGAGATATATGCAGCCAATATAAGAAAGAGATAAAGCCTGCACCCTATTCACAATAATACATATATCCCTGGGCATAACTACTAAAGCAGCTAAGTTGGAAAACCTAGAAAATGAAGGTGCTTTGAAAATAAAGTGGTGGAAATAAACTGAGGATGAGAAAAATTCTGCATCAAGCCAGCTACAGCCGAGTATCTTTACTGTTCTTTTTTTCTGCTGACAACAGAGACCTCATGAAAAGTATTTTTTTTCTTCCCAAAACAGAAGATTTGTGTCCTCTGATGCAGTTCTGTGCAGGCTAGAACTACAACAGCACTGCTGGAAAATTGCAGGAACAATGATTTATTCCTGGGTTGAAAGCTGAACAAGGGAAAACACATAAACACTGCACTATGGGCACAAAGGGTGATTATTTTTGCCACATGAAACAGTTTTAAAATTCATGGGAAAAAGTAATTTTTGACAGTATGGTGTAGGTGGTTGAGGTCTTATAAAAATAGCAATGGATGGTATGTTTGCTTTTCAGACTGCTGTCTTTGCTCTACCATTCAGGTATTTTTAATGGCTTTTCTTGAATAAGGCTTAGAGTGGTTATGTTTATTGATGGATGAATTTATGTGATTACAGCAGACTAAAATTGCAGAATCTTTACAATAGCAGAAACAATTCTGCAGCCTTACTGGATTTTTCCTGAGTAAGTTGTCTTGGGAGAAAAGCTCCGATCATTGTATTTGATTGATTTTTTTTCCAGTTATATTTATTTTAAATATTTTGGTGGATAAATGTGCTACTTTTCTGGGTGCTACACTCTGAATGAAGTATGGGAATTTAGCAGCAGGTTTGTGACTAAAATGTATCTAAAAGTCATTCTCTGTTTCTTTGTCAATTTTTACAGTTTAGGTGATGTGAATTCAGATTTCATATTCTCTTTCATGAGCCCTGAGCAGATTTGTGTTGTTAGGTGTGTCCAATGTCAATCTTTCCCAGATTTCTGGTTCCATCTTATGTAGATCAGGGGTACAGAATTACCACCTAAAGATGAAAAACCAAATCCTAGTTAAGGCCCTTTTTTCTTAAAAATTATTTCCAAAGTATCATTTCAAAAGCAGAAGAAAACAGCTCATGTCGTGTAATGTAATAACCAGTAAAAGCTTTTGCAATTTTAGTCAGGCAGAAGAAGAAGATGGTGAGAAAATCACGCTAGACCTTTCTGCCACTGCACTGCAAAAAAACCCACCTAAAATGCTGAGAAATCATGAGAATTTCTCAAGGAATGTGACATTAAAATGAAATTGTTCTCTTCACTTTCTTTGTTTTCCAATATCTTGAGTCGAAGGGATAAATTTATTCTGTGTTTTCAGTCTTTCTTTGAAAACATGAGGACTATCACACTCCTAAATGCCAACACTGAGATTTTTATGCCGTCTCCTGATTCAAACAGCTGGACCTTTAAGAAATATACTGTGAATCTATAAGGTGCTGTATAAGCTTTACATATTGTTTCCTACGGATACACATTTGCTCTTACTTACCTCTGACACAGTACTTATTCCCAGTTGCCAGGTGAATGATACAGCAGGCATATGGAAAAACATGCAAGTTTCTCAGGCTTCCCTGCTTCTTGTCAATCCCAAAGAAAACTGAAACGCCTCTCATGCCACATTTCTAAAGGCAAATTTGCTTTCTAAAGCATTTGGGCTCTTAGCTCCCATTGATCTTTGTACAAGTTAGGAGCCAAAAGCATTGAAAACGCCTACCTGCATCTTTAGAGATTTAGGCTCTTTCAAGATTCTGGATCAAAGGGAACTTCAGGGTAGGCTGCAATTGCTTGGGAATGCAGAGAAAATATTGCATAGGAAAGAAAAAATTATAGAGAAATGCTTTTATTTTGTGGTTATGAGAGGTACTGATACTGGAATTTAGAGAGGGCTGTTCAAAACAGTTTTATATTTATTTTCCAGTTTGTTTTTTTTTTCCGATCATTTAGGTCATCCTGTTTCCATAGGACAATATTAAAAGATACCTTTTATTTGGGAAAAGTAGTATATTGTCTTGATATAAGTAATGTGGCTTGGTACATAAAACAAGACTTTAAGGTGTTACAAAATTTGCGCAAGACTTCTCTTCATAAAAGGTTTTGTTGTTTTACTAGCTCAAATGCAGAAATTAATGTTTAAATGTAGAAATAGAACCGATAAGGGGAGCCTTGGAAAGTGTAAAGTCCTTTTATTTTCCTCCAGCTTGTGATTCCAGTGCCCTCCAGCCTTTTACTTAGACAAAACATCTGCCTTCAGCTGTTCCATTTTTCAGGAAAAATAGCTGGCATTGGTGCCAGTTGTCTTTTATATTTCTATTACTTTAATTTTCACTATTGCCCATATGGCCTTTTGAACATGGTTTTCTCCAAAATGTGCGATAGTCAGGTTTCCTGGCATCTGATAGTACACATTTTTCACAGTGCTACCTTACTTTCAGTAACTTGCTTTTTTGGCCAAAGGGGAGGAAGACTTATATTTATATATATATCTAGACCATGCAAATCTATATTGCCAAAAAAACACACAAAAAAAAAAAGACATGAAAAAGAATAACCCAGTTCAGAAAAAAAAGTACCAACTAAACAAAATTCATGTACTATTCTGTTAATTATTTAAAGCATCTATTCCTGAAGACTGTTACTTTAAGTAAATCTCTTTCACAGATTGAAACTAGTGTGGTCTTCTATGATTTTTTTAATTGCGCATGTCTTCTACACAAAACGTTCATTTTTGTTGGTTTGGCTTTGAACCAGCCGCTGCTCTATGTGCTATATGTGCAGATCTCAGCCGTGAGACAAAATATACCAAACTCCCTGGGAAACTTATAGAAAAATCCTTCCCCACCCCTTCAAACAGGCACACAGACCACACAGTACCTGGTCCCACACCAACGTAAATTTGTGTGCTTGCAATAGAAAGGATTTGCTCTGTTGGTCAAACCCTATTAACTATAAATTGGAGCCTACTCACATCTGTGTTCCTCGCTAAGCTCTCTCCATGAAGAGTTCGAAAGGATCGAGGTAGCTGTAAACACGTCAATCTGACTTCCCACTGAACGTTCACCAGATGGGAAGATCTCCTATTAGAAAAATGGTGCCTCAGGAATCCTCTGCTAAAGACCAGAAGACAGATTTAGAATGGATTTGGTTTAGCTGATCTTTTTCTGATACCATTTTCTCAGAAATGCATTCATATTAGCATCTGTTTAACAAAATGACACTAGTAAAAATGCTGGTAATATTAGTTCAGAATGTGTTGTAAGACATTAACAGTATTTTTCAAATAAAAGGAACTGCGTATCTGTACCTATATGAAGCTGAATGTAAACCTGAGAATTACATCCTTCATACCACTTTACTTACTGAAATACCCAAGTCTTTCCCAGCTTTACATGTTTTCTCAAATAAGCTTCATGAAATTTTAGGACAGAAGCAGCATGAATGCAAAGCTATTCTGTGAAAAACAAACTCCCACGGTCTGGCTAGCCACATAAAAGAAAAAGCTCTTCTTGTTCTTTTGCGAGCTCTTAAGGTGTAGACAATTAATCCAACTCTCTCATGTTTGCAGAACTCTCCCCATTAATTGCTGGGGAGAAATTATGAAGGCTGAAGACAGATAAACTTACAATAGCCACCGCAATATTATGCTTCAGCACATATTTTCTATTTCGGACTAAGCCACTGTTTCAGGCTCTGTGGCATAATAAATTTATGCAGGCTAGGTGGTTTTGTTTGTTTGTTTTCTTATTGATCGAAGATAAAACTTTAGGGTTTCCAGGCAGCTTGTATTCACTGTCAGCCTGTTTGGTAAATGACAGTAATTTTACAACTTTTTTCCCTTTTATTTTATGAGCCAGAACAGGAAAAAATTATAGTGTATATTTACCTACATACTAGTAAAAATCCGGCCAGGTGCTGAGCTCTTCAGTTACTTTAATTGAATTAGATGAGAGCTGAAGATGCTCAAAGGATGAGGTTTCTAGACAACTGCAGTGACTTCTTGTTTATGGGCTCCTGGCCTATATAAAGGTGGGTGGTTGTGTCAGTTTTCTCTGTATACCTGCTGTTTGCTAACTTGATAAAATTAGAAGCTAATTAGCTTTCCCTCAAATAATTTACAACTCTTCCAATTTTTTCTCATAGGTATATATCAGTTAGTGTGCTTATACATGAGCATAGCTCTCCATAATAATTAGAGATAATACACTATACTGAAATCCATTCTCTTTCATATTGTTCAAATTTGAATAGGATAATGGAACGTGTACCTTGTAGCTTAGTCAGTCCTCTACAGAACAAAGGCAGAATTTCATTTTTTAAACTTCAGAACTGCCCAAAGAAGTAGAATTTTGTTTTTCCAGTGACAAGTATTGCTTCCTATTAATTAGGCTTTCTTCTGTGGGCATCTGGGCCAGCTGCTGACAGCAACGTAACGGTCCATTAGCGTGAACAAAACAATCTGACATCTGCTTGATTTTTTATTCTGTCAAATGGAACAACTATTGAGAAAAGTGTTATGAAACCTAGAAATTTTGACTATGGAAAGATATACTTTTTTGTAACTGTACTAATACAAATAGAAAATATTTTGGATCCCGAGAGGCCTGGCTAAATAAAAACTCTGCTGTTTGGCGTAAGGGAAATCAGGGTATGGCATTATGTGTTATAATTTGCATTTAGCACAGAAGAAAGCATTTGTTTTTTGTTAATTGGGTAACAAGGCAATAAAGCTTTGCCATTTATTAATTTGTTAGCTTAGAATGTGGTCAGAGTGAGTAATAAGGCTATTTTGGAGTCAGGCGTTTTGATAAGACGTGTGAGATTAAGCTGTTTTCATGCACAAGCGTTTTGTCTAAAACCCTGCAGGTCACTGTGTTCTTAATGATGTTGTTAACATAAATGCAATGTAAATGGAAATTTTTTTTGATCTAATGAATAGAATAAGGTATCCTAAATGCAACTTGATATACTAATTTAAATCAACCTTTTGAAGAGCTAAACAATCTATAAGAAACATGCTTAAATGGCTAATTCTTTTGTGATTTGCTACAATGTTGTGCATCTGTGGTCATCTCCCATTATCGGCCTAAGAAGGCTGTGAGTATGAAACACATAACAAACTGTTATCAATATTTTTATTTGCAAAAGTACTTCTTAGGTCCAGTAATATTAGCATTGCACCTTAGTTTCTGCTCACGCAGAACTTGAGGGTTTCTGTAATACTTTCAGTATTTGATCAGAAATGAACCTGGTAAAAATAAAATGGGTTAATTGAAACCTTTTTAATCTTAATCTAATCCGACAGTCCGTAAAAATGTGAGTAGACTTTATTAGTATAGCACTAATAATTCTGCCATTAACAGGAAGAAACTTGCCTTGGATTTACAACGCACTAATTCTTTTTCAAGCTTTTTCTATTTCTATTCTGGGACTAGAGGAGCCCAGAGGTGTTTGATATGAGGTTATTTGTCTTTTTATCTGCCTGTGTGTATGTGCTGAGCCAGAGTTTATAGGAGACATAAAAGGTGCTAGAAATTTAGGGAAGCCTCTTTGTTTTAGGAATCCTTGAGCTCACTCTAAACTAGCTCTTTGGCAATCCTTAAGAAGTTCCAGTTAAACAAGCTTTGAAACTGGGAAAGCTCTTCACCTCTCAGACTTGGTCGCTTATATTGCTTCGCTTGTTTGGGCTTTCTAGACAAAATGATACTCACTGGTCTGTAAATTAGCTTCCCTCCTTCGTTAACATACTTGATGTTAACAAACCTAGAAAAATCAGTAGCAATTATTTTCTCTTCTGTTTGCATTTCAGCTGGAATAGTGACAACAGAGTAAGAAATAATTAAATATTTTGCTCATGCTTTGGACTAGAAGTATGTTATTTTTATCATCCTTTGCATAACTGAACATTTCTGTGAAGCCAGATCAACCTTTGTTTTCTCTATTTGTGCAGTACCTACCTAATGCAATTGGACCTTGATCTGTGATGTGATCCCCTGACTCTGGACAAAACAAACGTATGGTTTTACTTCTTAGGTGATTTAGCTACAGGACTTCGAATGACATTATTGAGAGTTACACAATGAAACTTCCATTCCAGTTTTGCAGACCTCAGCCTTCTCATCCAATCTTCTTGATACTCTGTCCTGGTCTTGTTAAAAACAAGTTTCTCTTTTAGTGAATATGCCTGTTAGCTGCATTTTCCTGGAACACCAGATACATGTTTTGGTAAACATAGCAATGGAATGTGAGATTATTGATAAGGATTTATGCACATCTCATGAGAGGAGCAACAAGAAACAGGTGACCAAGAAACCAACCAACGGAGTATAACATTCCATTCACGTGAATACTTCATATAAAAGTGGGAGATCATGAGGATCTCGTCCCTTTTCCTTATGGCCGACATTAGGAGAGGACCTTGCTAGTCATCCCTGTGAACTGAGGCCTAGTGAGAGACTGAATCCAACTCCGATTGGCTGCAGAGTCCAATCCAGGACTTCAGGTGCCAGCTCTGCAGTTGCTGGGACTTTCAAGATTGGTTTTGTATATTTTGTATTATTTTCTCTATTCTTATCAGTAGCATCAGTAAAACATTTTTAATTTTTCCAAGTCTCTTTTCTCTGTCCTTTCCCTCCGGATTGCCTGTCCTGAGTGGGAAGGGGGGAGAGGGAGGGGCTGAAAGGGGAAGCGGGGGGAGAGGGGGCTAACAGTACATCTGCCATGGTTTTATTGTCACCCCACAATCAAACCTCGACATACTCATATTTTGAAACTATACTGTCATTAAGTGCACACAGTTGTGATGTAAAGCAATACAGGTCTTATTGCTACTATATCCCTAGTCTAGAGATACAACATTTCATTATTATGAATTACTGATATATTAAATATGCACTATTTATTAGATTGGAAGATTCAGTAAGTGCGTATTAATCTGCTTCAACAACCATTGAAGAAGTCACCAGGTAAAAGCCTTTCACTTAGTGGCAGAAGGTCTCTTTATCTACCCTGAGAATGTCTATTGCAGTGACTTGAGATGGTGCAAATACTTCATAGCATTGCCCACATATCTGTCTTGGTTATGATAATCTCTAAAGCAGGAAAACAGGGAAGTTTGTTTCCATTTAATCCTTGACCTCTTAAGAGCCTGATACTAAGGCATTCAATCAGCGACAAGTTCAGTGGTAGGTTGAGCGATTCATCTCCATGTACTCCAGTCTCACAATTCATACAGAGAAATAAGAATTACATCATTTTCTCTCTGCTTTAGCATCCTTCAGGTGAGATTTTTAATGCACTTCCCCAGGAAGAAAAGGCCTGTGCAATTATTCTTTGTCAGTGACTAATCAGTTGGGCTGTGTGTCTGTCCATCCACATTGGTCAATACCTTCAGAACCTATAGGACAATTTCAACAAAATTGGCAAACAGGAGGAGGTCACAAAAATAATGTTGAGTTTTGTGACTGGGCAGACAAGGAGGACTTTAATAGTGGATTTGTTAGGTTCCCATGAAGATACATGGGAAAGAATTCTGACAGTGTGAAAAGATTCAAGCAGACCCTGCAGTTGTCTGTAAGATGCAAGGCTGGAGGAAACCAGGCTTCATTAGTTCTAGAACTACGGCTTGGTTTTCTTTCACTTTTTGAGTCTCTTTGTGGGAAATGTCAGTTCCTGGCAGATATAAAGAGCCTGACTCGTAAGAATGTGGGTGTTATCATCTCTTATGTGCTGCTCCCTGGGAGCCCAACCTATGGAACACAGTGGTGAATGCAAAATGGATAAACATGACAAAGTCCAACTATATTAATTCAGATGAAGTATTAACTATATTCATTCAGATGAAGTATTAGGTTTGGTGTGCCAGTTTTAACATGTAGGGACTCAGGTTCTTCCATCTATTCTGAGTATTTTTAGGTTATTCTACCAATGTTGAGTAATCTTCATGATTTCACACGAGATAGGCCATGATGTCAGAATCAAAGTTACTGAATTCATACGAATGGACAAATCACCCCTTCATGTTGGTTGATACGATTGTGGTCTTTAACAATTCAGTGTTGCATTTTTTCCAGTGTTCCTTCTGTGCAGAGGTGCAAAAAATGGAAGGTGACACACTCAACATGCAAGTGTTACCCCAGCAGAAATGATCTTCCCACTTGTGTGTTTTCTGTAAGCGGTTGAATTACTGCCTAATTCCTGTGTCCCCAAAGAACATGTCCAAACAGCAATGATTCAAACAAGTGTTTGACCACCAGCTGTCACTGAGACGAGTTTGCAAGAGTCAAAGGGGTTTTTACTGGAAAACTAACTTTCTGCCCACCTAAATCCAGATTTTGCCACCCCCCACCCCACCCCTTACAAAGGCAGTACTTCAGAGGGATAACACACAGTGAGGAAACGAACTGCATTCAAAGATCATTCTCATGCTCATGTTTCATTTCCTTTAGACAGCTTCTATAGCTTCTCCTAGGCTGCCTGAGCTTCCAGTATTGTCTCCAGAAATCAAGATTTGGGAAAAAAAAGAAAAAAAATGACTTGTTTTTTATACAAGATGAAAAGTGCTTCAGGAATGAATCCAATATACAGCTCTTGAAGTGTCCCAAGCCAGGTGGTGCTGCCTCCCTGAGCTCCTGCCAGCTGCCCCGGCTCCTGCTGGCAGGGAGTTCGGGGCAGAACCACAGAAACTGGCAGCTGGAGGTTTCCACGGGAGGCGCAATTTCGTCTGGTAATTCAGACATCGTGCCGGAGGAATGAGGGGAAGGGCTGCGCAGAGGCTGTTCTGAGGCTGTGGGGCTGCACTTGGGACTCTGAAAAAGGACTTTATTTGGAATTGTGAAAAAATGGAATTTTTAAAATATAATTATTTTTATTTTTAATCTTTGTTCCTTTTGAAATGTGACTGTCATCCTGAATTTGAAGCTGCCTGATAGTTTGAGCCACTACAGTAATAACAGGGCATGTTATTATACGTTTCCTAGGACTGAAGGCATACAGCCAATGTGTTACCATATAGCTTGCTGAAAGTCATTTCCATGTGAATTTGGGGTGACCAGGTTACTTTAGGTCATTATGGTAGTCATCCCAGGCCTGCAAACAGTGTAGCTGAACCAGTGGATACTATTTTTTCTATTAATCTTCCTAGAAAAACCTTTGTAATCCTAATTTTCTAGGCCATTAGGGTAAAGGCAGATTACAACTAAAGCTGGTTTACTAACTTTACTCACCTTGCTTTTACCCAGCCCCAGAGCTCTTCTATGCAGTGTCATCTAATGGAGTCATTACTTCCTCCCGTGGTCTTTCAAACATTTTCTGCCTCTTAAGCCTGAGCAACCTTATCTTACCGTGAAGTTACATTCAGCTTCAGAGCTGGTCCTGGACTGTGCAGCAGGTTGGACCAGGAATCCTCCAGAGGTCCCTGCCAACCTCAGTTACCCCGTGATTCTAACCTGCTCCCTCTTATGGCATCAGACTACTTCACAAGCACTGATATATTCACAGATACACATCACACTGCAGGGGAGCAGGAAGAGCATCCAATCTGTGATGCCCAAATCTTCTTCACCTGTTTTGAGTTGGGCCGCACTGCACAGACCAGCCAAAGCCCCGCCTGGCCCTGACCACAATGCCCTGGGCTTCCCTGGTGGTTCCATGGACCAGTCCCAAGTCATATGTCCCCACAGCAGGAAATACTGGATCAGTGATAGGCTCTGGGTAATGCAGATGACCAGCCTTGAGCCTCCCAGGAGCTGAGGGGCTGAAGACAGGATGGGGTCCCATTCTCCACAGACGCACTTCTTGTCTTAATCACAAGAATCATACTTTTTGCACCTGCTTCATGTGTTCCTCAGCATCTGGCTGCTGACAACAGCCCCCTTCTGACTTCTTCCCTGCAGCCGCTGGGGACTCATGGCCAAACCAGGGCCATGCCCTGTGCCGGCAGCGCCGGGGTTGTGTACTCGCCTCCTGCGCCCCTTCCCCAGTAGCGCACCCGTCCCAAGGGGCTGCGTGAATTTTGCTCAGGGCGCTCTCGAAAAGCGTCTGTCCCTGGAGCTCACCATAAAACTTCACCAGCGGCGGGCTCTGCCGGTGCCGGCTCGTTCCTGCCTCGTCGGGAGAGCCCTGTGGCCGCCGCTGCTCACCTGCGCGCAAGCGGGTGCGCCCCTGACCCCGCCTGTGTCCGTCTGTCCGTCTGTGCCAGATCCGCCCCCCCCCCGCCCGGCGTTTCGGCGCGGGCCAGCAGATGGCGGCGCCGCCCCGGCTGGGCGCGCAGCCCCGCGCACGCCGCTGAACGCGAGCCCCGCTCCGGTTACAACCCTCCCCCGCCCCCGCCCTCCGCGGCGGTGTCTCCCTCCCCGCCACCTCCCCGCCTGTCACTACCACGCCAGAGAGCCACCATGGCGCACGGCGGGACACGCGTGTCCGCCGCTGCCGCTCCGCGCGGGGCCGCCCGCCTGCCACTGCTGCTGCTACTGCTGCTGCTGCCGCTGCTGCCGGGCGCCGCCACCGCGCTGCGCTGCGCGGAGCCCTGCGGCCGCCCGCGCCCCGGAGCGCTGACCCGCGGAGCGCGCAGCCCGCTGGAGCCACGGCGCGTTGGCGGAACGGCGGCGGGGGACAGCCGCCCCAGGAGAGCATCCTCAGCAGCGGGCCGGGAGCAGGTCTCCCTTATCAGCACCTCCTTCGTGCTCAAAGGGGACGCGTCTCACAACCAGGCGATGGTGCACTGGACGGGCGAAAACAGCAGCGTGAGTGCGAGGGGCAGTGCGGGCGGGATGGGGGGGTCCTTGCCGTTACCCCTGCCCTCACCTTTGCTTTGCTCCCCCAACTTGCGGGGCGCACATTGCCGCTGCCGCCTGCACTCCGCCGGGCTCGGTGCGGACGGAACGCACCGCTCCCGCTGCCGGGCCAGGGGGTCCCCGCGGGCCGCGCTCAGGGCAAGCAGCGCCCCGACGGCCGGGGAGGTGAAGCCGGGAGAAGAAGCGCTGCCGGGGTCGGGCGGCCCCGCTCAGCCTCCGCTACTTCCCCAGAAGTTTGGAAAGTTTGCGAGCGCGCATCTTGCAAAGGGGCCGGGGGCGCGGGGTGCGCCGCGCTGCGTGGAGGAGGGGAGGGATTGGCCCCGGGGCGGCGAGGAGGTGTCCGTGTGCGATCGGCGTGTCTCCGGGTAAAGGAGAGGCAAGGGGCGAGGTGCGGCGCGGGGATTATCTCCTTCAGCCCCGCATAAAGTCCCAGATTAAATTGTCGAGGCTTAATCGATTCTCCTCGATTCAATCATCCCCGTGTAATCTTCCCCGCGCCGCGCTCTGCCTCCTCAAGCGCCGGAGAAAGAAAAATAACCCAAACCAAAAATAAAATAAAACCCAGCCCCGGGTTTGAAGTGGATGTGACCGGCAGGAGCTGGCGAGCGGAGCGGCCCGCGGGGGATCGGCCGGGCGGGCGCGGAGCTTCCGCCACGGCGCGGGCGGTGCGTGGGGAGAGCCGCGGCTTCCCTCCCGCACGGCTCCGGGCTTCCCCCCAGCACGGCCCGGGGCTTCCCTCCCCGCACGGCTCCGGGCTTCGCTGTATTTTCGCAAAGGTCCGGAACCCGCAAAGGTCCGGGATTAGCAGCAACTCTCCGAAAATCTTTACGGCTTCGTTAATAGATAAAAAACGTGCGCTGGGACCAATGTTACTGCATTAAAGCATCATGGTTCGGAACTTTCCACGGTTAAAGCGTTGTGCCTTAGCTTTACTATTTAATTATCTGTTCTGGACAGCAGCTCTCACAGTGAGCACCCATAATCTGTTTTAAACTAATTTTCAGTTTCAGCTAGTCTTAATTTCTTTGTGTATCGGCGCATTAATGGTTATGTATTTGCATGGGTGGTTTCAGGGATTTGCTGCTTCTAATTTATCCTTGACTGAAACATTATAGCATAACAGTGGTCGTCATAGGTAAATATTACACAGCACCTTGCACTGTCTGTGTAACTTCATGGGCAGGAAAATATTGTTATGAAGGCTCAAGATCAACTTTCTCCTAGAGGATTTTAGTGTTTCTGGAAAACTCTTGAGTGTTTTTATTACAGTTCAGCTAAGCTCCGACTCTGCTTGAACTTTGTGAATTTAGCATAAAGTTTTCTTAAACTTGGCTCAGTTCAGAGCGCTTGTGTTGTACTTCTCATGCGTATGTGAATTATCATCCTTTCTCTAGGATCTCAAGTACTGGTTTTTGCCTGTTTTGCTGGGGAGTTACCCAGGATGTGGAGCTGCTGAGACTCTGTGCGTGAGGATGCAGCAATTTCCCTGAGCGCTGAGCGCTTGTATTAATGCTCTTGTATAATCAGGTGTCAGAGTTGGAGTCAGCATCACAAGGCTTGACATTGTCAAATACAGTTTTTGATTTGCTCAGGAAGGAAGCATAAGATGATGGCCATTTTCTCTGAAAAGAAAACGTTGCAAATCAGCAGCATCAGCTCTTCTGATTCTGTCCTTCCTCCATTTCTCTGCTGTTAAACTGCTGCTGTTTTTTTGTGGGCAGTGCTTGCAGGCTGTTAGGACTACTTCCTTGAATTCAGTATTACAAAGTTGGCATAAGTTCATTTTTTGACATAAAAGGCAAGTAACAGCTTTCATGCAAAGCACTCTGCACTTTAAAATGAATATAGTAGAACCCTGCTAATCCGCATTTATGACTAGTGGTCTCTCCTCGACTCTCTGTAAAGATTTAATAACAGATGCTGCAGTGAGGGTTTGTATTGCTGAAATGCTATTATTTTTTCACAGTATGCTACTGTTCACTTACTAGAATACTACCAAGTAGTCTTTTCAAGAGCAAAGATAAATGGCAACTGTCAGAATAAATGAAAGTGGTTACAGTGTTGACTGCAACTTAGGGTTTTTTTTTTGTTTGCCTAGTTACTATCTACTAATTCAGTCTCACAGGATGGTGCTCTCATCATGAATTCCTGCAGACATTCTCTACAATATTTACACATTCAATAAAAATACTTCTGCAGAGTTACTTTAAAAGTATGTTGCTTACTCTGCCTGCCATGAGGTGATTACCATCAAGCAGGACTGGATCTGAATGAGTGACCAGGTAATGAAAGACTCTTTGCTGCCTTAGCCCAAATGAGAGCAGCTGGTCTTTTTGCACTGGATGTTTTACAGTATGACTGTCAGCATTTTTTTGCAGCTTATTCTCTTGTTAGCATTGTTTTATTGCATGCTTCCAGTAGAAGAGCTGATTTTAACAAAGGCTTCCAGAGAAAATGATTTGTAAAGACAGTTTGTAGAATCTTTTTCTTTTTTTTTTTTTTTTAAGAACTAGAAGAAATACATGAAGGCAAATAGAAGCAGGATGGGCTTGAGGGTTTGGTGAGAATGTTGCTACCTATGTGAGATAAAACCAGTTGAATATAAGTACCTGAATCAAAACATATTTAAAGTTGTCTTGAATGTTTGTTTATATGGGTATGTATGTATGCCTGTATTTATTGATGTTACCCTGGCTTGTTTTGGAGGTAGGAATGCTAACATCCAGTGCTTCTCAAACCTGGCACCTTACCCTGTGTTCTTAAATCTGTGGCAAGTCTTGCCTTGCCTGTGAAGCAGAGGCTTGAGCCGTCAAGCGCTTTCTGTCCCGAGTGCATTGCAGTCACTGGGAGGACTGTCATTCATAACAGTGGGGTTTTGGATCAGGCCCTGCGAACCTCGGGAGACGCTAAGCAATCTTTAAGTGTCACCACGCACATTTGGCACCTCATTGGAGGCACTCAGCACTTTGTAAACCAAGGAGCTTAACTAGTCCCTTTACCCTTTACAGCTGCGTGGATTAAAGTTTGACAGTGATGAGCTCCAGATGACCATATATCCTCTTAAACACCTCACCTAGTAAAATAAATGAAGAAGAAATACACAGTAGGGTTATTCCTTTGAGCTCTGTGATGGAGAGACAAATAACCATAAAATCAGAGGGGGTGGCTGTTTTTCTGAAGGATGTTCACCTGCATGAATAGTTCATTGGATGTGCTACCATGGAGTACTCATGTGTGTGGATCAAGGGCAGATAAATAAATTTGAAAGGGCCAGAGGTTGGGTTGATGTACACAGCTTTAAAAAAATAATTTGCATCTTGTAAATCCTCCTGTGCCACAATAACAGAAGCATGTGATTTTTGTTTGCATGAGATGTCTTGAAAGAAACTAGGGAGGCTATAAATTAAATTGGTCCTCTCTTCTCCCCCTTATTTTCTGTACTGTAGAAGTCTGACGTGCGCTTTATTATCCTCTTGTAATGCTGTTAATTTTGTGAATGAGGGTAACGGTGGATTTGATAGCACAGCAGCGTATATAGTTGCGCTGATTGTAAAGTGAGCTTGTGTGACTGGGAAGATCCCTGTACGCTTCCTTGCCTTGTCAAGAGAGAGCTGTGCGGGGAGGTATGCAAATTGCTCCGTTTTCTGTCCTCATTACCTTTATTTTGTACTCTAATAATTAATTATTTATTAATGCCAGAAATGATAAGCCTGTCCCTGACCTTTCTTGACAGTGTGATAGATAAAACCATCACTAGTGATGCAAGTCTTGCAAAGCCAGTCCTTGTGGTATCAAGCGTGTATCTAGTTAGTGAATTCCTGCAATTAGTATTTCTGCTCTCTGTCCCCTATGCCCGCAGAAATCTGTTGTGCACTATAACTTTCAAACAAAGGCTCATGCAAGTGGAACTAATTTTCTTTCCAGTCTTAAAATACCATAAACTGAAGACACGACAGGTGGGTAGTGCAGCGCATCATTTGCTCTGGTAAGGGCTGGTGACTGACATTTGTGTAACTGATAAATAACACGGAGTCGTGCATCGGAAATATATATACTGGTAGTGTGCTTACAGAATAGCCTCTTACTGTGTTAAGCTGAATGTGTATGTTCCCAGATTTACTAAAAATACACAACCCTTTCTGATTTTGTGAAAAACAGTCAATTAATGACAGCTTTTAAAAATCCTGCTTTTCTTTAGAAGGGACCTTATAGTCATCTCAGGAGCTTATTTGGTGCTAGGTAAACAACTTTCTTCGCAAAACCATATTCTTTTTGACCCTCCTGCAGAATTCCCATTGTGCAGTAGTATGAGCTGATCTAAAAAAATCAAAGCCAAACCAGAAATACGGTGAGAATGAGACTCGTATTCACAATTGATTTTGATTCATGGGCTGCTCTTCATGCTGTGTACAGACTGCTAAAGTGCTACGAACAGGACTTCGGCCAACTAGTTCTAAGTCTGCAGTTTAGTGGTGCCAGTGTTTCCTTTTCTTGTTTGTTGTCAAAATATTAAGTCCATGCAGGCACTTATTTGTCCAGTAAGTTGATGTCGTGATCCCTCGTAAACATGTAACTCTTTGTTATGGAAAATAAACATAAATATACACATTTCTTTTCTCAGACCTAATATTTAGCAGCACCTTATCAGAAAGGAAGGTTTATTGCGCATCTACAGAAATTGCTACATAAAACTTCAGCTGATGGAGACTTTTCTGTATTTGGTCTACAGATACTTTGTTTAATTTAAAAAATATTACTTTGCGATACGGTTTCACCATATATGATTTATACAGTTCAGTGATCGCTGAATGTATTCTTCTGGCAGATATTTTATATAATTGGTTTTCTGTTTTGTTCAGTTTGAAATAAATTTTACCAAGGGGATCTATAAAAAGCATTGACTTCAGTATTACTGTAGCAGTATCTGTAACAGTAAATGTAATCATCTATCCACACTGGGCAAAAGTCCATTCGTGGTAAGGTTTTGGTGCTGTTTCTCCAGCATAGCCAGGCTACTTTTTATGAAACTAAAGGGAGCATGAGGTCAAAAATCCTGACGACTCAGACTTTTGATAAATGGCAGATACATTGCAAAGTGAAAGGCAGATTTCCCATAGGGAGTTATTTAAAAAAAAATATCCTTGAATGATAGTGTGATTAAAAACCAAACAGAAACCAAACCAAGTAATAGTATTTGAATGGAACAGCAGAATCCCACACAGAAAGCAGAATGATTTTAAACTGACATAAGTTACTTTTTTTTAATGATGTAAAGTTTATGGATTAAGTCATTTATTTGCTTCTACCAGCCTCTGTTTTCCTCTCTTCCAGCCCTAGAGCTTGCTTGTCATGTCGCTGCCTGCTGAGCTCTCTCCACATTTCAGCGAATTCCAGCTGCTAAAGAAAAGAGAAAAAGCACCTCTTCTCATCCCCTAAGTAGACACTTAAAATTGATACATACTTTAATTAGTAAGTGTGTATTTCAAACATGCTTGAAAGTCCTCCATGCACAGCCCTCCATGCCTGCAGCCATACCTGGTTTTACCTGGTTCGCTGGTTTAACTGGCGTTGCCTGATTTGCTTAGGAGCAAGTTACTGACAGCTTTAGTGCGAGTAGGTACTCCTGTGCCATCATTGGGAGAGTTTAAATCCAGGAGGGAAATTTAGCAATGAACACTAAAGACAGTCACTGGATTGAAATCCTATCTTTGGTACTGCTCATGTATTACACACGCACAACAAACCAAATTTGGCTTAACACTAGTCATTAGATATGTGTTTAAGCTGTTGGTAGCAGGTTCACATATCACAGTGGGAATGTAATGCATTCTTCCCAAGCCTGACAGTGCTAGGAATCTACTGGTACAGATCTTTGGAGAAAGAAATGAGGACTTTCCTTTTGATTTTATTAAAATTCAACGACTAATAGATTCTATGTGGAAGAACAGAAAGGGAAAATGATGAGCTTTTCAGAAAAGGAGTAATTGTTCTGCTAAAATGGGAGGTTCTGTAAGGTGTGTACTGATTTATGAATTGAAAACATGAAACTGCCCAGATTATAGGAGTTTTTATGCTAAGCTCTTTGTATGTTCAAATAAAATATTTTATGGTCAGTCAATTAAGACCAAAGGATGCTAGCATAAGGAGAGAGAATCTGCAGTACAATGCAAGTGAGATCCTTCTAGTTCCTGAAAGCACAAATTAATTTAAGCGAAGCTGAAAGTGTGGGTTGAAAGTAGTCTGCAGTATATGACTGTTCACCGTAGCTCAGGATGAAACTTGATGACCTGCAACATTCCTTCAGCATTTTTATTCCCATAGTCTCACATTCTTTACCAAATATTCCCATTCCCAACCCCCTGCTCCAGTAATAATGATTTAAAACCCTAACAAATCATCAATGACAAAACCACTTTTGAAATAAATAATGGATGGGGTCCTGTGTCGTGCCTTCAGCCTTCGAGTCTAAGCTTGGACTTCTGCAGCTGGAACGAAGTGGAGATGGTCTCTGGACTGATCCCTTCCCTGACGATGTTAGCATCTGTACTTGAGAAAGCCTGGATTAGTTGACTTCTGAAGGCATGTATCTCTCTTGCCTTACTGTAGAGTGGCCTAAATGACAAACTTCAATGAAACACAGAATTTATTTAGTGTTATCCCTAACTCAGATATCTGGAGTTTATTTCTGATGCAAGTATTTCCTTCTTTACTTATTGTAGCTTGGCTGTTGGAGTTTCAGTTATGGATTAAGGCCGTCTCAGGATGGGTATTGCACAATGCCAATGTAAAAATACAGGTGCAGTTCTAAAGATTTTATAATTACAGTTTTACCAACATACAACCCGGAGAAGCAGAATTATATGTTTAAAGGTTGTACATTGACAGCGATTACAAAAAGGTCAAAGTTTCAGTCCAGTGGCTGCTCCAACAGCTGTTTAAGTATTTTTTTCCTAGTGAGTTGGAATATTCGTACAGAAGCAGTCATTGAATCTCACAGAATCACAGAGTGTCAGGGATTGGAAGGGACCTCGAAAGCTCATCCAGTCCAATCCCCCTGCTGGAGCAGGAACACCCAGATGAGGTTACACAGGAAGGCGTCCAGGCGGGTTTTGAATGTCTCCAGACATGGGGCAAAGCCTAAAATTCCCCCTCTGAGTTGACAGTTAATCAGGCGTTCAGAAACGTGCCCGCTCTGTGTGTATGTATGTAGGTATGTTTTTCTGTTTCTCTTTTCCAAACCAGTAGATCTGCAGTGAGCCAAGAAAAAGTGGAACAGTTTCAGCAATAAGGGTTGTGAATCTCCGTTCTGGCAGGAGATGTGGATTTCAACTCTTCATGCGGAAGGGGAATTCTCCCACAAGAAGCCGTCTCTCGAAGGGAGTTGCCGCTCTGAGATGCTCAGTGTCGTAGGTGTGTGCTGGCACATCTGCTGGACTCCCTGGCTTTGGTAAGAGGAGTGGAGAAGTGCTGTGCTTATGGATCTGATTGAGTTTTGTCAGCCTTGGGTGACAGCGCTGTGGAAAGAGGAGCGATGCCGAGGTGCTGCTGTCTTAGGGGACTGAGAGCGCACGTGCCGTGCTGGGCAGAGCCGGTGCTGCTCCACACGCACCGTCAGCGCGTCTGCGAGCTCTGGAGCAGTTCTGCAGTGTTCACGGGGATACCGTGGGGAAATCGGAGACCTGGCCAGAGATAGAGCACGAGGTTCCTAATGAATGGCTATTGGGTTAGACTGAAGCTGAACAGCAGTACGCAGGAACTTTGCCAGTTACCTCATCAGTATCCTGTGAGACAGCACTTGCATTACACAGCTGATTTTGTGCCTCATTTCCTACCTGCAATGTGAGAATAACGGTACTTGTCTATCTCTTGGGGTTGCTGTTGTTCTAAATAAGCTGGGCACTTTTATATTACAGTAATGGTTATCATATAAACACCTAAAAGAGGGAGGACCACAGAGAATCAAATCTGTGGTTTCAATTTTCCTTTGATTGTTTCACAGTACAGTGTAGGAATTAGAGAACAAAAGGCTTTCACAGGTCATGCAAACGTCTCTGCTCTGATGTTTGCTTGGATCCAGGCTCCTTTTAATTTGGAGTCCAGTTTAATTTAAGTACCTAGACTTTGGCGCTTCAAGATCTTTGAACCGACTTAAGATTATGTGGCCAGAACATTTTCAGTGAAACTTAACCTGTATTTAACATAATTTTTTTTCTGCCCTCATTTACTGGTATACTGAAATACTAATAACTGTGCTTCTTTCTTGCTGTTTGTACCTTTGCTCCTCTTGTAGACTAGTAATTATTTATCTGAATACTTTTATTTTGTCTTTTAAAATTTTCTTTTACAAGTTACTTTTGATAGCACTTTAATTGCACCATCTGGATAGGACAGTACCTACATATAATAGTACCTACCTAATGTGTTTTTGACAGGCACATTTTTTAGAAATGTACATACACACAGACATTATTGTTCATTTCTGATTTACCTATAATCTCTCTAATGTCCTTATGATTATCTGTGTTTTCTAAAAAGAAAACCACAAAACAGTAAGTTTTTTTCTTTTTTTTTTTTTTCCCCCCAAAATCATAAAACCACTTAAATAATTTGGTCATTAGGGAAAAAGCTAATTTCTGTGGTATCTGTGCAGTAACACTGTTAAAAGTTTGTTTCAGTAGATGAAGTAAATGTATTTAATGTTTGTTTTTTCCCCATTCACTTTATGAAATCCATTTCTTTCACAGTCTTTGGAAGCTCATTGGAGCAACAGTGAAACTGCATGAAGTGTTGTAGAAGAGTATTTACAAGCACCAACTACCGGGATATGTCCTTATTCCTACTGAGCAGCAGGCCCGTGTTTACTGGCCAGTGTGTTCAGTGTTAGCAGATGGCAAGCTACACTCTGTGAAAACACATTTTTTATTACTGTCTCTGCTCCCCAGCCTGCGAGTGCCCCAGGAACAGAGCGGCCTCCCCCCCACACGTATAGGAGCAAAACATGGTGCACTGGGGCTCTGCTCTGAGTTGGTGGCAATTAAGTGCTTCTCTAATACCAATAAATGATCATGATGATGACTGAGGGTTGAGCTGTTCCACCTGTAAATTGTAGCAGTGCGTAGCCTGACCTCCCTAATTCAAGAGCTACAGTAAAGTTGCTTTTTTCAGGCTTTGAAGAACAGCCTGTTTGTGGTTAATGCATTCCCACGCTTGCCTCCCCCAGCAATTGTCACTGCAAGACAGATGCCCAAGGGGATGGGGCTGGAGGGTGACTGGAATATGTTGGAATCACTCTGTGAGCTTTGGGCAGTGTTTCCAGTGTTAAATGTGACTGATTCTGAAGAAATAGTTGTTTCTTCATTGAAAACACAATTGTATCAGGGGATAGTAGTTGCTATAAAATCCTCTGGGGTCTAAGTTCAATAAGATATTTTTCTTGTGTTTGCTAGCAGAAAAATACCTTGTGACTTGCTCTTTTCAGAGAACTGGAACCACCTGTGAGTCTAAGGCATCTAAATTTGCAGCAGTACTCATTAAATCTTCCCATTTATGGAAAGCATTGTATTAATTTATTGGTTCTTCATTTATGCTCCTAGATATTATGTTGGGTGTTCAGCATAAGCAGGCATCACTGTTAGCATAGACAGAGATAAGAGTATAACCCTGAGGGAACTCGTGAACCCCTTCTGTATGGACACCTCTTATTTATGCATGGTTTTTGAGGGGCTCCATGGATAATGCATAAAAACAAATAAAACAAAAGCAACACATGCCAACGACAGGTGGATTACCTTCTGTGAGCACAGAGCTACGTTTGCCTATCAGTTACTGCCAGGAGGCAGCGGGGGCCTATGGTGATGTAGTGAACATACACATCGTTCCAGCATTCAGCCTGTTAAAGAGCTCAGGGGCTGAACTCTGGGCAGATCTGTAGCAATAAATGCCTGGAGACGCCCCAGGAGACAGGTGCTGGAGATCCGTAACCACGTGCAGCTGGGTGGCACAGGAACACTGAGGCTCTTCTGCCCAACTCTCCTTGACCTGCAGTGATCTTCCGAGTGGGAAGCCAGAATTGAATTATTTGGATGCTCTGTGTATGTGTTTGTACTTACAGGCCCTACTCTTGATGATTCTTAAGCCCAGTATCCCATTCCACGGCAGGCTGGTATTAACCTACCTCTGTATCTGGGTTCCCAGGTGGTTCTGAGAGTGATCCCACTCTGCTCTTTCAGAGCACTTTATGGATCCCTGTTGAGGCTTATAGGGTTCACATTAGATTTGACTGCTGCGTGTTGGTTTGTGGCCATGCTACGTGAACATCCTTCCTTCTGGCCTCTTTCATTTCAGTCTTGTAAACCGCACAAGTTTAATTGACGTGTATAGGACTCTGGAGTCTTAGGTATTGTAGAATTTCATGTGGTTAGAGCACAGAAGCAAACAGGCTCATGAACTAAAAGCTTTCCTCTCGTAGGCTGAGATGCCCCCACACAGGCAGTTCATCAGAACTGCAGCTTTTGATTTAGAGGGCCATTTCTTATTTTGTTAATTTGTTTAGCTTTTAATCAGTGGTTTTCCATGCTTCCCTGCCCATTATCCAGCCACATAATGGCAAGCATGTCAAAAGCTCTCAGCTGCCTTGAGAGCAGTCTTGAAACACGTTCTTTGCCCTGAATGAGAAGTACAAAATAAACAGAAACTATGCAAAACATCCATATTGGGAGTCCAGTGGCTTTGGAGTGGGAGCTGTGTCCTGACTGCAGAGGCTGAGTGAGCTCCCTGGTTGCCCTTGGCTGTGCCGCTGCTGGGGGCAGAGAGTTGGGAAGCTGTTACTATTGGTGCTTCTGAGCTTTTCTTTCCCCCTGGATGAGGGAGGGAAATACTGGCAGAGTCAG
Source organism: Columba livia (assembly GCF_036013475.1). Taxonomy (NCBI): domain Eukaryota; kingdom Metazoa; phylum Chordata; class Aves; order Columbiformes; family Columbidae; genus Columba; species Columba livia. Next base: position 12,680,422 of record NC_088605.1, on the reverse strand, counting down.
CTGAGACCCAATTCTGTTCTTTTTGAGGTTTCACAGCCTGATAGGAAAAACAAATGTGAAAGAATGCAGAGTTATTTTTCCTCTCTTGTATGTGACATCCAGCGAGGTGCTGCTGAGCACATGCAGGAGGGAGGAGGATGTGTGAATGGAGCAGAAGTGCCCATATTTTTGGAGAAAGCAGCCCACTCTAAATGCTTGGGTCACAGATATTATTATTAAACTCTGTCTAAAACTGCTGTAAAGAAGTAAGAAAGTATCTTGCTCATAAGCCAAACAGCATTTTTGTAGCTCCGTGAAACCCACTTAGTGATTCACTGATTAAGCTGTTGGCTCCTACCAGCTTCTGTGAAGGAAGATGTAGAAGGAATGCACTCCCCTGCACCCAGGCTCAGTCAGGCACCTCTGCTTAAAAACTGCAAGATGTAGCTCTGCAAACACATTTTCAGTTCACAATGAAATACATATGTTCATCTTCATGCAGCGTCTCTGCGTGTCTCAAGGGCTACTATGCAGAGAACTGAAGACTACTAATAAGGTATTTTCCTTTCCCTTTTCCTTTCCTTTCCTTTCCTTTCCTTTCCTTTCCTTTCCTTTCCTTTCCTTTCCTTTCCTTTCCTTTCCTTTCCTTTCCTTTCCTTTCCTTTCCTTTCCTTTCCTTTCCTTTCCTTTCCTTTCCTTTCCTTTCCTTTCCTTTCCTTTCCTTTCCTTTCCTTTCCATTCCTTTCCATTCCTTTCCATTCCTTTCCTCTGCTTTACAACATGGTTTTTGTAAGGTGGGCTACATTTAGAGGGCATTGAATCTTGGTATTCCTTTTAACAATCTCATTGCTCCTGAAGACGTCTAAAAGGCTGTATTTCCTAAATTCATTGTATAAGCACGTTGTGCCCTATGTTACATTTCTTTATTTAAAAAAACCCGTGGGGTGAGGATGGTGATGATTGATATCAGGCTACCATATAATCGGTATGAGAGTTAGGTTGTTAGCTGATAACTTATCAACTTATTTTTTTGTTTTTTAGTTTAGCTAACTGCAGAAAAGCCACTTTTAAACTGGCACGAACTGGCGTAACATACGAGCTGAGTGGAAGGCAAGCTTCTTCATCAGTGGGTGGACTTGGTTCGGCCTGGTCAGTCTGTAAGCACGCAGGAATGTTTGAACTGCTTTTGTGTGTGCTACTGAGGCAAGAGATGTTTCACCACCACTGCAGCTGCATGAAAATAAGACCTTCTGCTTTCTGTTGGAATCACAATAATAATTATTGTGAGGAATTACATCTTGTCTCTAATGTTCGTGACTGCAAAGAGAGTGCTCCTGAAGATGGGAATGTGAAGGTAGAGAAGGATATGATGATATGATCTTTATCTTGGTTGCATAAAGTGCCAGCAAGCCTGGTTCTTGCATTGCTGTATTTTGTGAAGTACAGGGGGGCTCCCTGAGGGAGCAGGATTCAGTCCAGCCTGATGTTTCACAGGGTCGGCAGCTCAGAAGTCAAGCCCATTGAGATGAGAGCACTGAAATTCACATTTAGGCATAGACTGCGTGCCAGGAAATAATATAAAGACTTCATAGTCTTTGATCCACAGTCTGTTGTATGTGGATGGTTTGCACAAAATATGCTTTTTATTTTTTGTAGCAACTAAATAGACTTGTATTAATTAACTGAACCTGATTGTCACAGTCACTGTCACTCAGTGAGAAACTCTGCTCCCCTTTAGGCAACTTTGGCAGCTGTCCTTTGTTTCTGTTACTTTTCTGTCTGCTTTTTTGTATGTATCTCATTCCTCCTCTTGTCCTTTCTTTTTTCTGTCTCTGTGTGTCTCCTTTGTTATTTTCCCTTCATTTCCTTCTCTGTATTAAATCACCTTTCTCACCCCTGAGGGCTTAAATAGCATCATCTTCCCAGTTCCATCTGGAAAAAACGATCTTCAAAGGCATGGTTAGTAATGACACAGACATGTCATCAGTTTGGGAGCTGCCATTCCAGTGAATATAGATGTTCACACTCGGTCACATGTTGTCTGCAGGCTGGGACAGACATTGCTTGAGGAAATCTTGCGTTCATGGCCGTATCTGTAGCTCTAGAGGATAGCAATAGCAGATGTTTTAAAAAAAACATTGTCCCCAAAATACATCATCTACATTGAAACTAGCCCAGGAGCAGTGTATTTCACCTCATGCCCCCAGCCTAAAGCTGTGAAGTGATCTCTTAAACTCACCTAAGGTTAGTTTTGGACTGGGGACATGAAGTGAAATACACTGCTGCTGTGTCAAGCTTCTGGGTGAATTTAATTGAGCATAATTAGAAATGAAAGACTCAAACCCCCATTTCCAGTCATCCAGTTCTGTAATCTGCACATGCCATCTGATAAGAATTTGTACACTACCCATCACTGGAACGACTCTGCTTCACATCCAGGCTTAATTGAAAAATAATCATAATCTATTCAGTGTTAGATTTAATGCATAAATGAGGTATTGTGAGCAAAACACAACTTCTGAAATGTCTATTACACTGAATTTTATTGTCTGGCTTAAGTTCAGTTATTGTCTGTCATTCTGATATTTGGGTGATGTCATTTTCATATGTGACTTTGCCAAGTATGCCTCATTATTACTTTTTGCAACCTATAGGCAATGAATTCTTTTACCTTTAAATGAAATGAAATATTTACAAGCTGTTACTTATTGCAGGAATTTAAATGAATGAAGCTTCTTTTGAAAACAAACGCAAGCTGAGGAAAGCGAAGACAGTGGATGAGCCTGAAGCTGTTGTAGGAGGGAACCTCTGCAGCTCATACATCCAAGCTCTGTGGCTTTAGCTGAGCTTTGAAAACATGGGAGTCAAAAGCAAGAAAGTGCTGAGGTCTTGGTTTCTGGCATAGGTTGTTTCTCTGATGCAAGTGCACTTGCTGTGCAGTCACTACAGTTCCTGGACTGAAAGAATAGGAACAGATTTAGAGTGCTTTTATCTAACATGAAATTGATACCGTCTTATGGGAATGACTTCTCAGAAGAACACAGGAATGTCTGTACTAGGCTAGACCCGTGGAGATCTAGGGAAGAGCATCAGACTCAGGTAAATATTTTGTGATCCTTCACCAGACAGCTTTTCTGGCCAACAGCGATTTGTAGCTCAGGGGCAACTGTAAGAGCTTTTCAGGTGCAAGTAACACACCTTGTTTATAAACATGAAAATGAGAGGGAAGATGAGCTTGTGTACTTATTGCAGCAGCTTGCCAAAATTGCTAGTACTGACTTTCTGTTGTTTACATCATCCTTTCCCCAATGCATTCAAATTTTGGGGTATGTTCTCTGAGGGATTTAAATTTTGTGGCTCTGCAGCTACATTTTAGAATTTCAAAAGCATTTTTATTATATTGATTTAAATAGTATTTAAAATCCAACAAATTATTTAAGATAACGAGTAGACCTATCAACACATGATTTACAAAGTACTTATTTTCTGCTCTAAGTTTCTAACCAATCTGAGAAGTATAAAGGATACTATTTCTCTTGAGTGAATGTTTCTAGAAAGAAAGATGCATGACAACAGTAGTTTTTAGATGTCTGTTGTTTTATGGAATATTTATTAAAACATCTTTTTAGAAGTGTTGGATGATGGTACTATGATATGGAAAAAGTGCTAAGTATCCTGAATGTTTTCCTTGGTTATTTAAAATCGAATAAATGTTCAGTAAATGGACAACCTCATCTGAACCAGGATTAACTTTAAATTCAAGCCATTATTCTCTTGGTACATAACCAATACAGTGTGTGTTCTTATCAACAAGTGCGTCTCATTTTTAATTTATGAGAGTTTACCTGAGAGTATTCAAATGTCTCGCCCTTTCCAAGTATTAAAAAATGCCTTTGATGTCTCAGCGTTTGACTTTAAAACAGCTGATCTTCTGGTGTGCTGCATAATAAAGTTGTTTTGATACATACAAGAAATGCTGCTAGTTCGTTCCAAGTTTGCATGGCATAATTAAGCGAGGGTTTTGTTCAGTCAAAATTGGTGATACTGTGAAAACAAAAATCAATCCATTCCTCTTAAGTTACTTTAAGACAAATTATTAAACAGGCGTGATCAAGTCTCTTGTATTTTAAGAAGTGCTGAAGCTGAATTTTGAAAATCTTCGTGCTCATTCTTATTTACAAATAGTTCATGATTTTTAAATAAGGATTTCCAGTACTCTCTTTTCATTTTTAATATTGGATTGAGGGATATCAATAAAAACATTCAATTATACTGGGCTGTGTGTAGGCTCCACAGGAACCCGAGCTGTGATTAGATTTCTCAGCTAGAGTAGAACAGCACCATTTCATTGATTTAAATTTCCCCCATTATGGAAGGATTCTTTGCTTTGATTAGTCTCACAGTTAGTGGGGCGTTCACAGTAATGGAAGAGGTGCAGGAGCCTACAAATTGGGGAAAAGCAAACAGAAACAGGTAATATCACAAGAATTATATTTTAAATGTTGAATTCCACATTGTCCTTTCTTACCGTTTTTCCTTTTCATTTTTTTTCCCTAAACATTTCTGTATTATTGAGTTTATCTAGAAAAAACAAACTTGTTAGCTTGAGCAGAGGTTTGTGGTTTTTTTGCCTTTCTTTGTCTCTTAGTCCTCTACCTTCCTTTCTGTGGGCTGGTTAATTTAATCTTTCTAGCTGCTGTATTGGTTTGTTCAGCATCGCTTGCGTCAGCGTGTTACATATGAAAGGCACATCAGCTGAAGGGAACTAATATCCCGATCAACTTACCATTGCTGCAGATAGAGGGAAACCAGCTGGCACGAGTGAATTGATTTCTGCATCAATCTCCTTGCACAGGCAATCAATTCACTGGAGAGAAACGAGACCTGAGTCCTCATCACTTTCCTGTTGCCGAAGGCTCCTTGTGTCGGAGTTGCATTCTTCCGAATTTACTGGTGCACCCTGCTAACCAGCTCTGAGCCCTGGGAACCCAGAGCCTGTAAAAGGCAACAGCAGGTGTCAGTGTGCTGTGGGTCACATCCTTGGGCTGGTGCTGCAACCACACTGGTCACCATGTTAGTCAAGAGATATTTAAGCCCCAAAAGCATTATAGGAGGCATCTCTCGTTGCCAACATCATGAGGGTCATCCTGATAACAAAGCAGAATGAATTTTGTAATTTTTTAGTAAAACCGGCTGCTTTTTGTAGTTTCTGAACCACATGCATGCTAAGAATTCTGAGGAATGACACATAGTTTCAGTAGGCATCATTGTTATATCTTTGTGTGGAAAAAAACATGGTGCTTTCGCTCTTCTCCCTCACTTTTTTTTGGCAAAGAAGCAGTAGTGCAGCAAAGCGGGTCTGCTCTATAATAAAATTTTTTCAGGGCACTATAATGTGTAACTTAGGTAATGGCTTAAATAGTTGAGTTAAAGAGAAAATAATTAGAAGGCTAATTTGGATTCACCCTTCCCTATTACCGCTTAAATATGTTGACTGTAGACTTCTGTTGCTGCTTCATTTAGCTTGACTATTGCAATGACCCAACTCCTTGCGCCTCAGACTGTTCTTGTTCAGATATGAAGGAGTTTTTGTGTCACTGGACCACAGCACCTTGCACTTGTGGCTTTTCTGGTGCTGAAGAGTTAGAAGCAAATAAGCTGACATGGGCTTATGTAAGGGAACTGACTTGCCCTAATTTGATCCCCAAAGTGTCATTGATCCTATTTGCATTACACAGTCAAATATTTGTATATGGTATCATTGAGGCTAACAAAACATTGTTATAGGGCAGTGTTTATGTCACAAATTATGACATTTACTTGTTGATGGGATAGTATAATGTCAGCACATAATGGCACAAATGTCATCATTCTGTGATATGACAAATTGTCCCTAAGGACAGATTTTTAAAGAGACCTTAACGGATGTTGAAAAGATGAATTGATTTAGACTGATTTTATTTGTGTCATATTTAGGAACAATCAGAAGTTTAGAAAGCAAAGCTTGTGGCAATTTGTATCACTTTTCATTCTTGAAGGGTCCTTGCTAATGTCACAAACTTTAGTCATTATACACATGATGCTTCCTTAGCAGACAAATTTGTTGACTCATGGTGCTTCAAGGCAACTCCAGAGATGACAATTCTTGAGCAGCTAACATGTTTAATTGGACTGTTCTCCATGTGTAGCAGCCTGGATTTTCCTATTTTAACCACAAAATAGTAGGAGAATTTGGAAAGTTTCCAGTCTATCAAAACTCAAGTGCAATAGGAAGTAAGATAATTTTGTTTGTGTTTGTTCTGTCCTTCATTCAAACCTTGTTAGAGGCAGTTGTGAAGCAGACTGAGCAGTGCTGCTTATACCGTATCTACAAGGCAAATTCAGCTGGGATGGCTGTGCTTTGGTAACACAACTAAACCACTAAACCGCAGAAGTATATTTGGTATTGCCATGTGTTCCTGGGCGGTTCCCTGTGTATGCCTGAGATACACTGTAAGAAATCAAAGGAGAGATTGTCTCCAGAAGACATTTTTAATAAAATTAAGACATGCAACTTGCGCTGAAATCAGAGCCTTTGAGAATATTGATCAGATTTCTTAAATATGAAGGGAATATTCTGGTGAGAACTGAAGGCTGCAGCTTTTTTTGTGGCAATAGTAGATTGCTGTAGAAACAGACTCAATGGAAAATTTGTTTGTCCAAGCAGAGAATAATTAAATTATGGATTTGCTCTTCAGGTGAGGTGTTTCTGGATTTAATGATGAAATTTGGTCTTAGACAGGCCTAGTCGTACTTCAGGTGGAGGTGGCGTGCAGGCTTGTTCTGTCACACGTGGGTCCGTTCACACATAAATTTGGTTTTGTGTATGTGCTGTATGTGAGACTATATATGCAGATGGTTTCAGGCACTTATTCTGCTTGTATAGTTTATAGATTTAATGCAGAAGTTTGAGCTGCTCTTCTTTGCAAACACAGGTAAATATTAATAAAATACAGTGTGTTCGTTTGTCCAGTTTTCTAAGTGAGGCTGGATGGACAGTCCCAGGACAGCTGCCCCTGGGAGCCGGGGGAACCCGTCCACGTGTGTGAGCTGTGCCTGCGGCTGAGAACCCTGCCCGTGTGGACTCTGCTTGCTGTACTTGGCCAGTGTTGAGTTGATGCTCCGTGATTACACCAGGCTGTAACTCGCTGTTAAGGAAGAGAAACTGAATAAAGAAAAAACATAGTGTTTGATGGAAATGAACAGTGTTGAACAAACTTTTAACAGCTTTCTAATCAAGATATTTGGACATGGGATACTTTTTTCAAAACATTTGGTCTGGAACTGATCCAAAGCCAGTCTTCCTCCGAGCAAATTCCTCAAGCAGGACATTCTTCCTCAGGTTGCCAGCAGAGTAAGCCTCCATTTCCGTAATTTCTGTGTCAGTTCAAAGACAGATTCCAGGTGAGTTGTTATTTTTCTACAGAGAACTGTCAGTGGTTCCTGCAGAAATGGAAAATGAGGCAGGTCCGGTTGTTTTTGCATCTCTTGGGTTTCAGGAGAACCACTTCTGGATTGTGGGGCTGCCAGAGACTCTCTGTTCGACCTTGAGCAGGTAACTTGAATCTTTCTATATCTAAATGGCACGTACAGAAGTCTCGTTCTGCCTCTTCGGTTATAAGGGCAACTTCAAAGATCATGAAGTGTTTGGATACTTTGGAAGTTAGTGTGATCATGTTACCATAAGTAAACAGAAGGGAAAGGAAAGGCAGGCTACACAGGAAAGTTATTTTTCTGATGTTAGTCTGATATAAGGGAATCTCATTTTACAGTCACTTATTCAGAGCTTTCATGTGGCCTTACATCCTACATGATATTGCTCTTTAAATGCTGTCATGTACAAACAGTAGAGCATTGTGAATGATTTTTCATTTACATATATTTTTAATGCTTGATACTTACATTAGTGAAATATGCTCTTACCAAGCCACTTTTTATTTTGATATATGTTATTTTCTTTCCTAACAACATCTACTTAAAAAATCACTTGGAAATTTTACCCTTAAAAATGTTTGAGATTTTAAAAATTATTTTTCTGAACTATATGTGTTTTTGTTTTGTTTAATTTTAATTTGGTAAGAGTTATAAATTTCTTAGAATCATTGCATACATAGTAATTTGAAATGTGTCTGGCATTAGGTCTGTAAAAACAATCTGGATGTTCTCTGATCTGGATCTACAGAGCCATAAAATATATATGGCACTGTATTAAGTTTTATAATGCTCATTACTTCAATGTTGTACCTGTTGAGTAGAAAATCACTGAAGCGGATGAAGAGTATTGCTCTTTGAGCAGCAGAAATATTAGAAGTGCTTTTACATGGCCCCTTCCAGAGATGAGTTTCACTGCAGGGTTCAGCAAAGAAATAATTAGTATTTAAACTGTTTGCGAAGGAATAGGACTATTCCTCCGGAGCAGAAGGATTACAAACCAGTGGAGCGCTGCAGAATTTTTCTTTGGGCTAAAATAATTGCCATATGAAGTCTTCAGGATATAATGAGGGATATCTGTGGTCTAGCAAAGTGAGCTTAAAACTCGATATAGTAGGACCCTGTTTTAATTCCTGTATCTTTCACATGACTGTCATTGCAATTTGGGGCAATGCTGTTTGTTCCTGTTCCAGTTGTTAGAGCAGTATTAGCAATGTAATCTGTGTGTCTTTAAAATTAACTGTGCCTTCATATTTAGTTACTTTCAGGGTCAATTGCTAAGCTACTTAGACAACAGATTTAACCTACCTGCTTTGTAATCTCTGTAATCAGTCCTCTGGAAGGCCTGGGATCTACATGCATGTTGAACAACATCAACCATTGTACTCCAGCAATGAGCTCCAAATGGTTCAATATTTAGATAGTGTTAGCTGACCTTCTTCTTATAATTATAGCCCTAATGAGCCTCAGTATTTGTCTTGATGTCTTTGTATTTTTGAAAGGGATTTTTATTTATGATCTCTAGAAAATGCCTTTATTTAATGGGCGTTGCATTAGCATTGCTAATGGTAATAATGTGTTTAGTTTCAAAGGCTGCCTGCTTTGAAATTTACTGCAGAATAGTGGAAGTGCCACGATTCACTTGGGAGCGTCTGGGAGAAAGTCATGTTGATGTTTTACTTTTAGAATATGTCATTGTAGCGTTCCACTTCCATTACCGAAGTGCCAGTTGTTTGGTCTCAGTAGAGATGTACAGGAGATGAAACAGCCCTGGAAGTGTCATGGTATAAAGCCATAAGAAAACATGGAAGTTTGCAGTGGATGTATAATCCCCAGCTCAGTTTTGCATGATGAGAGCTTGTTGTCTACATGTTGGATGTAAGCAACTCCTGAGTGTAAAAAGTGGTATGTGTGCCCCATTTATGTTCACCTGTCTATTGGGTGGGTTTAGATGCTTTGCGGTGCTAATTTTGCATTCTCCCAGGCTCTAGCCCTCTCAGAACAAATCCTCCAAAACCAGGGTTGTTTTCAATTTGACTCGTGTCACTGTGCTACTGCATGGTGCAGCTCTGCAACCATGGCACTGACACAACTGAAAGGGCATTGGACACGGGCAGCGGTGGGAGAACAAGTGGCCGGAGCAGTAGGCAATGGGAACTTTGAGAAGTAGCTTCAGTGCTGAATCAGTGCATTGTGAAACAGGTTCCTTACCGTGTAGTTTCTCTGGGTAGCAGTGCTGTCTTAAGCAGCCACAGAGTATTTCCAGGCCCGTACAAACCCTCTCAGTTGGCATCAGGGTATTGTTTGTATTGATCATGAGAAGAAGAACCTGATCAGCTGGGTTACAATATTTTCTTTAATGTTTGGTTTCAATCTGCCCTGCTTCAGTTTACTTTTTTCCCTATCCACTAGGGATACGGAGGAGAGTTTATTCCCCGTCTCTTTTCATCAAACTTCAATATTTCTGAAAGCCTTTATTTTTCTTCTCCTATGTCTTGCTTTCTTTGGATTTAATCACCTCAGCTGTGTCATCCTTTCCACATTGCTCACTTGGTGCTGCTTTTCTAGACCTCTCATCATTTTTATTGCATTCTTCCAGGCTCTCTCCAATTAATCCACATTAGTCCTGTGATGCTTTGGCATGAACACACTCTTCCAACTGAGGTCTTCAGGCTTTCTTACAGTCTGCATGTGTCTTGTAGCCTCGTTATGCATTACCTTACAGTGCCATGGTGCTATGGAAAAGGCAGACAGTGCTGCCTTATGGTTCATTAACGCTCCTGGCTCTTCTTTAGCCGAGTGTACTTTGCTCTTGCCTATTCTGATTATGTGCACTTTACTATTTATGCTCATTGACTGCCATCATTCTTGCTGAATGGCACTCAGCCATTTTTTGATAATTTTTCCAATTTGTGAAGATCACTTTGAAGTTCTTATCTTGTACCACAGTCTGTACGTTTCAGATGGTGTCATCTTCAGATTTTATAAGCATAACCACTTCACGCAGATGTTAAATAATACCAGAGTAAGGATGTGTTCCCTTGCAATCTCACTTGATGGAGCAGGTATCTGTTATCTCACTGTTATCCCTAAGACCTGTTAGTCTGCTGTATGAGAGAATTAGGAAATTTTGATAGTATTTGCTTTTGAAAATTTCAAATTGGACTTCACTCATTGCTTGTACACAGTTTATTTGGTGATATCTTCTAGAATTTTTCTGGGAATTTAAGCTACATTGACTACTTGGTGCTTTCCAGACTCTTCCTACCTCTTCTTGTCTTTTTATTAAAATAAGTTCTGTGTGGTCATCTGATATGCACTGTAATTTCCGTTAGTTCTTTAAAAAGCAAGTGAAATGATCTAAAAACTTACGACAGTGTTCGACAATCTGAGGATGATGTTCATCCCCACCTCATCTACTAGTATGCTTTTGTTGCCTCATTCTTTGTTAAAATACCACCTAAGTTCTTCTTTCACCTTTCTCTGTGTCCAGGTACCTGTTACTTTTCAATGCATTTCAGTTGGCTTTGCCACCATAGCTCTTTGTGCGACCTCGTGGTAAAGCAGATGAGTGAACTGATTGGGGTAAAAATAACTCTGGAGACATTCTCCACAATGTTGTTCCTTCCCGTGTTTTGCATGACACCCCTTTCCCCCCATCCCTTAACCCCCACTCCCACATTGAGGGAATCACATGTGGAGAAATCCGTATCCAGAAGTGGTGAGCAGGAAATTCTGGCAGAGACTGCATCTTGCTGTGTTATTTTCCAAAACATGTCTTCTGGGTAGCTTTGTTCACTTTATTGCTAAACTCTATGAGTTGTATTATTTTTCTTCCTGATCAAAATAGTGTACAAAGACAGGAATCTTTTAGGAAAATATTAATTTCTATAGATCTGTGGCTTTTACTTTCCATGGCAAACGCTGCTTTGAATTAATGCATCTGGTTCAAGGCCTTCATAGTGTCTTGGCTTTTGCATACCGTTGCCAGGGTGTTCTTCCACGCTGGCATATGGGCACACAGTGAATGTCCTCCCACCTCTGCTGCACCACACTTGTACTGCTGGCAATCTCTTAGTTTTCTGTAATTCGTTTTTCTTTATTTCTTCTTTTTATTCTTCTGACACTGCTGGCATTCTCTTTCTCTCTCCCTCTGCATCCTTAATTCTTCAACCTGCATGAGCTTCTTAACACATTGCTGGATTGTAGACATTTATAGGTAAATTTTTTATGAGCAAAATACATAGCTGGTAAAAATAAGTTCTGTTAAAATCAGAAAAGGATCAGAAGCTCTGCGTGCATGGATATACACTTAGTTAAGTCTCACTTGAAGTACTTTGTAGGTTAACCTCTATTTTCTTCCCAGAAAATCTTTGAAATGTTTAAAAATAACGACCTCTGTTGCCTTGATTGTCTGTTTACTTTTCCCTGTCCCTTTGCCCATGTGGCCAATGTGAAACTTATGCTTCTGGAACAGTCAGTGTAATTCTGATTTCGATCTTGGAGTAGGGCATATAGGTGCAGTGGTACAGCAGGTAATAATATTCAGCAGATGTTAATGCATTAAGCATGGGAATTCAGAGGCAGGCTTCTCACTTTTATTATTATTACCACACAGTTTTTAAGTGTCCCTGCGTTTTCCTAGGCAGTTATCTGGAATTTATTGAGTGGAGTAAATTCATTTTGGGTGTTTACAGGCAGAAGTGACAAATGTGATCTGGTGCCATTGACAATTACTTGATTTCCTTCCTGCTGATGAATCCAAAACAACTTTTGAGAGCAATATGAAATTAAGTTATGACCAAGGCCAGCCACTGTGAGTTACACTAAAACCAAGCATTTGCTTAAACCCTCAGAGCTGCAGAATTTCTTACAGAGACATTCTGACAACAGAAAAAAACCCCACCAGAATGTTACTGAGCTTTATGCCTGCAAGAACTTAAATGATTTTTCAGATAAGCAGAAGTGCATAGCTTGCTGAACAGAACAAAGAAGAAACGTGGCTGGTGCTCATATTGAGATGTCGCTTCTTAGCATACCAGAAAAGAGAGTTCTTGGGTCATCCTAAAATATTTGGCATAAGGGGGTTTCACTGAATATTAAAGAAGGCTCTGGATTTGACATTGGTATTGCTTGGACTGTTTTTTTTTAATATGGTCAGTGAGTTTGTGGAGCTCGTTGTGTTCTTGCTGTAGGAAGAAGGAAGGTGAAGTTTGTAAATATGTAACAAAGGCTCTGAAAACAATTTTGGAGGACTTTGGAGACAAAGAACAGAGGAGGTTGTGCCAGCGGGAGTTGCAATTGCAGCTTTAAGCCTGTCACCTCCCTGAGAGCCAGGAAGTTGCGCTCTGAGATAGTGTGGGGTCATGTTGAAAGTGTGAGTATATTCAGAGATACGGGAATTTTGAGATGGGGAAAAGTGATACTGTGTTATGGCCATCAGGCTCATTTTTTCACTTTGCTTCACTGGAGCCAGATTTGACGTTTGAACAACTCCTGTAATCTGTCACTTTATTGACCTTAATAATCAAACTTTTATTTTCTTTTTGATCCTTTTTGTCTATTCAGATAAAACTTCAGGGAAAAGGCAGTTTTGCCATGCATTGCTACAGCACGAAGCACAGAGGAATCCTAAATTTGAACACAGTTTGGAAGTTCTGTATTGAAAGAGAGGAGTTCACCAAAAATAGAGTTGATGCAAATTATTTTGCCTGCTGAGCTGTAGCAGATCTTTAGGAAAAGTTTACAGAGAGAGCATTGGCTCTACTTGTGTAATATTCTGTGCTTCAGTAGTTTGTGACCCCACATATGTTCTGCTTCAGGCTTGATAATTAGTGTTGCCAGTGGCTATCACTTTCTGGGTAATAACTCACGTCTGTCATGGACTAGAGGATGACAAGCTTTTGTTCCATCTGAGGGCTGCTGTGCATCCTCATACCACTGTATATATGCTACTTAAATAATAATCATCTCTCCCTGGTTTTCTTGCTTTTACTTTTCCATGCCAGCGAGTGTCTTTCAGGGTTTAAGAGAGTGAGTGGGTGATACACTTCACTGGGGAATGAGGACTGTTAAGAGGAGGTCATGCTGTATTGTGCTACAGTATTTCTTTATCTAACTTGGGCAGACAAGACTTCCTGTCACCTAGGGAACATATTTTGAACTCCTGGAGTGGGAAAAAAATGCCTCTGTGCCTTCAGAGTCATGTCATCTGGCACAATGCAACATGTAGAGCTTAACGGGAGTATTGGCCATTGGTCCACGTCAGCACACAGACCAGCCTGTAGAGTTTCGGGTACCTTGCAGGGAGCTTGTTTGCAGATGGTGCTCTCTGCGTTTGTGCAGCACCAGTGGCTGGGAGTGGGCACACAGGTGGCTCCACGCTCCTGGTTTTCTTGGGGGAAATATTTACTGTCACCAAATCCAGTTGTGACTGGCTAAAGAGTAGAGGGCATAAAATGGAGAGGAGGAGGATGCCATTATCATAAACTCTAATTGTAAATACTCCGTCAGCTTGTGTTTACCCTTTTCTGAAGCCCAGTCAATAAGGAACAAGCAATGAAGAATAAGCAGAAGTTATGAGTAAGACGTACAGTGTAACCGAGCCCTAAAGTGTTTACAAGATCACACTTTGATTCTTAAACAACTGCTTAAACAGATCGTTTGTTGATATAAGGACATTTCTTGAGTTTGAAAATGATTTACAATTTGTACAGTAATTGAAGTGGCAGTTGCTTCATCACACTTAAATTTATTGATTCCATCAGTACATTGACCTCCTTTCTGCTGAACCACCAGTTTGAATGTCTGTGCTGTGTGGGATAAATTAAAATATGCCATTTACCTAACTGTGCAGGACCCAGTTTTCTGCAATAAATAAATAAATGAAAGCAAACAAACTAGTGGAAAAAGAGAAATCACAGGATAAGTGATGCTTTGGGTCTCTTTAAATTTGATGGATTTTTCAAGCACCTTTGTGTTTATCAGAGGATGCTTTTTCTGCAGGTCAGTGATAGGTGCTGAGTTTACTTGCTCTGTAACAGTGGTCACCATCCGTATTCCAGCAGTTTGAATAAGCAGAAATCCAGAAGAATATGAAAACTATTATATGAATGAGAGAACAAGTCCAGCTGGAAAGTTATTTCTGTATGATTCCACTTTCTATATTCTGCATTTTAAATAATAGTTTCTGCACTTTTATTTCCCCTCAGAAAGATCGCTTATAGTTGGGTGATGCTCAAAGCTGCAAAATAAAAATGTGAAGCATTGGCACGTAAACTCAGTGGAACTGAAGGAGAGAAATGGCAGAAAACCAGAAATCTCCCTTTGCTTCTGTTCTGCTGGGCCAGCAGCTCCCTCTTTCTGTGGCCTCTCCAGTGCGAGCTGTGCTCTACTGCAGTTTGCTCAGGCTTGTCTCACCTCGGGGAAGTTAGTGGCTTTCTGCACCAAACTGCCTGGAAGAGCAGGAGCTGCTGCCTTGCCAGGAGCAAGAGATCCTCCGTCTCTGTCTGCTCCCTGGATTCCTGGCGCGGTTCAGCTGGTGGCAGTTCCCCTGGACAGTGCGGGATGAGAGCTGGTGATCTGCCATGGCACAGGGCGCTCTTCTGGCTTGAGCATGGCACTAAGGAACGAACATTTTGGCTTTTGCTGCGTGTCCCTTAGATTTGATAGGTTTTCTGCTTTCTCTCCTTAATCACTGATGAAAGTCAGCCAAACTGAAAGGACATGTTTTGCTCTTTGTAGCTGGGAAACAGAACAAAACAAAGTAAAGATTTGGCCCTTGGGATGACTGAAATGAGAATAACCTATCATTTTGTGTCTGGTGGCAGGATAGTTAATATTTTTACCATTGATAGCATATCCTGGGCTAATGGATGTAAAGCTTCAGCAGCACCTGTAGGATATTCTGACCATTTAATCATACAGTTATGAAAAATAAAGGTCTTCGATTACAACCAAGGCTCCATTTAATGGTACTGAGCTAACATTCAAGGTCTCTTAGCAGTACTTAGATACTAGTAGGTGAAGTATTTTAAAAAGTCATCTTAGGAGCACCATATTTTTTACAGCATGATTTGTGCCTGGATTAGCACAAAGTGAGTTTTGACATGATTCCAGGAGCACCTTTTCATGGGCTTTGGCCCAGGCATGCCGTGCTTTCACTGGAGTGAGCCTGGACGAGCTGAATGGGAGAAATAGAGGTTGGGAACCGTCATGCTCTTTCCAAAAGGTTTTTCAAGCAGGTTTATTTTCATCCTATTGCAAGATGGAAACTTTTGGACACAGAACCTGATTCAGAGACCAAAGGGATCGCCTAGCTCTCATTTATTAAACTGTGATGTGAGTTGGGCCATATGGCACAGAAGCAGAACAGGGGGGTTGTGAAGGTTTTTCTCTGGGGATCCAGCTCCTGTTCTGTGATTACGGTGGAGTTATTACCATTTTATAGTGCAGACATGCTCAGATGCTGTACTGAGAAGTGCGCTATAGTATTCTGAAGTGGACTGCATTAATTTCTTCTATAGGACAACAAAGTCTTTGGCCATAGTATAAGCTTGGCCTCTTGTCATCTTTTTTGATTGTGCTACTCTAAATTTGGACCATCTGTGTGGCGTTCTATTAGTGTTGTTGCTCAGAAGTTTACAAGCTTTCTAACAGCCAAGTGGAAAGGGCATTTCTCATTATTGTACCGATGGTTGAGACATTACATGCTTGTTGTTATGTTCACAAATGAGTGTACAGATTTTTGGCAAAACCAAGGAGTCAGATTCACTCATGCAGATTAAGGTCTTATTACAATATGTCCAAGGGGGTTGTGTACACCCAGGCTGAACCACTGGGTCTTTCATGTGAAACGAGGAGTAGGTTTTAGTTAAATTATAGAATTGGCATAATATTTTATCAGCCCTTTCTTCTTTTCATGTTTTCATCGGTTTGATTAAAGAAGAAAACAGGATCTAATTTAATTTCCCTTCCTCCTCCCTGTAAAAATCTGTTTTACTGGCAAATTAGAGTGATGAGAATTTCTGAAAATTTTATCAAGCAAATACTTTCCATCTGACAAGGCTGAAACTCCAAAGTTGCCAGGAAACTAGGAAGCCAGTGTGACGTTAATTAGAGGAGATGGTCTGGCTCTTGCTTTTGCCATCTAACTCCATTTTTCTATCCTTGCATCATTTCACAGAGAAAGCCCAATAACTATTTCAGGTTCAGTAGCTAGCTGATTGTCTTGTCTTTTATATTGCATAGCATGGATTAAAAAAGAGTTTATTTTTAGAAGTATAATGAAATATTTGTCTGTGCTACCTATGAAAATGCAATAAACTTTCTAGATTTTCTGTGGCCTAAGCTTAAATGAGAGAAGGGGGAATGGTGACCAGAAGAGTGGCTGAGCACATAAAAACTGCAAGAAATACCTTCCATAAGCTCATTGTTATAATTTTATTAGAACGATGATTAGGAACCAGTATGAATACTTTGAATACAGTAAAGGCTATCCTTCCCACCTCTTTAATCCTTACGCATCTCCTTAAATCAAGTAAATATGCCTGTAATTTACTGTATTGAGTGCATTCAGCATAGTTGCTCTTTGACAAGTATCCAGCTCCATTCAGTGCCAGCTACTTCCTAACCAAGTAATAGATGAGGCTGGAAGGAGGCTGCTCAGCATCCTCTGCTTGACGTTTTGCTGCTGGGTAAAGAGGTGTAAGGGGGACAGATGCAGAATAAGCAAGAGGAGGAAGGATGCTATAGGAGTGTGGATGCTGGGAGGTTGAAGGGCACTTCAGCCGCTTGGTGTAGGTGTTATTTATACCTTTTTCCTTAAAGGATCATTGCTTACAGTGCATAAATGGTGATTAAAGCAGTGGATTTAGTGTCGGCAGTTGCAGTGTTGATACTTGTTTCAGATAAAGTGATCCACTATCTCCCTGGTTACTGATTGTAGGACAGAATTTTTAAAAGAGGTGGTTTTGGATGCATCCATGTTGTCTTTGTTACTAGCCTGAATATTAGTTACTTTTTTTTTTGACATTTAGCTGTCATTGCAGTGACCTTGTGAGGTTTATAAACACCTGCTCTCAAAAAAACCCAAACAATGAATTAAGTATGAATTTAAGCTGAAGCTTCTTTAGTCTTGGGATCACAGGGAGCAACTACATTCATTGATCCACAATGTGGGTGTATTAGGACTGCATCTTCTACAAGGAGAATTAAACCGGATATTAGGGATGAGTTTAACCATCCTGTAGAAAAACTGCAAAATAGTCTAAGTTTAGACTGTGCCATGAAGTGTATCCATTTTTCCTGAAGTATTTTTATGGAATGTCTTGAGAATTTTGGTTAGAAATTTGACTTAAATGGAATCCTTTAAGTCATAGTAATAGCGATCCTTTGTGTTTAATGATAGATGGTTTAGTTTTAGATCAACAGAAGCCAGATCAAAATGGTCAATCTCTGGAATCTTGAGCTTCTGCTTTGAATCTGTAAAATGGGAGTAACGATGGTTCCTTACGCTCATATAGTTAACCTGAAAATAAATTCATCAACATCCAGTTGCTGGTGATGAGAGGCCTACAGGTAGGTGGTGGGAGTGTTGGTATTTGGTAGGGTTACATACATACTATATCCAATTGGATTCCCCGGAGTACATAGTGGTATTTTTGAGGTTTTCTAAAGTTTGGTACTATGGACTACACTGAGGTGAAGGCAAAAGTGAGATCTGAAGTTCCTGTTTTTCTTCAAGACTATCAGTTCATGTGACTCTTCCTTTGGAACTTGAGACTTTTTCTTTCCAACCACAGTCCAAGTTTAAACAAAAGTGAAATAATGTTTTCCGTTGTCTCCCAGTAGGCACTGGGCATGCATTAGATATGTGCCTGCACCTTGATTATGTTGTATGTAATGGCAATAGCTCTGATTTGTGTTAGCGAGCTCAGCTGTGCAGCGTGCAGCACACTCCCGCTGTTCGCAGTGCCCTGACCACAGCTCAGAGCATTCCGTGTGGCCTTAGGATTGTGTGACAAAGCTGAAATGCATTGCTGTGCTCAATACTTAACTTTTCATTATACTGTTTTTTTCTTTCCATCTCTCTTCTTGGTTAACTTTTTGTCTGGCTTTGGACTCTGAATATTATCAGGTCCATAACTAATTCTACGTTGCTAATGAAGTTTTCCATTACCTGTCTACTGTGTATTCCCTAATGGGAAGCCTTCTAGGAGTAGAAAGTTTCAATCTCTGAAGATCTGGTGGGACAAGAAGACTTTTTGCAGCCAAATTAATTTTTAATGGCGCATTGATTCAGTGTCTAGAAGCTCACATGTCAGACTGTGAGACTTACCCTTTGACCCATCCCTAATGCATTTCTCTTTAATTTCTCTTTAGCAGTCACTGATTTTTATTTTTATTTTTATTTTTATTTTTATTTTTATTTTTATTTTTATTTTTGTTTTTGTTTTTGTTTTTTTCTTATTTATTTATAGCCTTGAATGTTGCTGCTTTGCTAAGTTTTGTTTAGTGAGAGTGGATGTTGTTGCTGATCAGTAAAACTGGTGAATGCTGACAGTTCAGTGAAACTCCATCCGTCCCTGGTGTGCCCTCACATGCATGATGCTGCTGTTGTGTCTGCTGACATACTCCAAAGCAGAACTGGTTTTAAGAAAGTGCCATACCTAATTTAACTTCCACATTTAGTGTGGAATAGCATAAAGCGCTCTACTACGGAGCAGGAGCTGGCACTGGTTTGGTTTTCCAGGCAGGCTTAAAAGATGCTGGGAGTGCAGACTTTGGGATGCTGGTGCTGGCTGACCTGCTGAGTTGTTGTTGCTGTTTCTTATTGTGCTACCACAGTGTCTGAGCATCCCAGGAAGGGAACAGAACATCTTTGTTCTATGTGCTCTGTACACACAACAAAAACATGGTTTGAGGCAACACTTTACAAACTTGTATGAATCAAATTAATTTTCTAAAATTTATGTGTATTTAGATGAACCTGGCTGCCTTTTTCTTTTTTTTTTTGATGCCCCAAATTGATATGCTGCTTTTTCACCCTTTCATAGACCAAGGGCCTCATAAATTAAGATAGCAAACCAAAGAGTTAATTATAATAATATATCAACACCTATTTAATTATTACAAATATTTAATATTTTTGGATACCCACTTTGAGGGTCTTTTAAAACGGATCATTTGAAAGGACTAAGAACACAGTACTTTCTAAAAATTAGGTCTAGTTAAAATTGCTTCAAATGGAAATAAGTACAAGTCAGCTTATCAGCCATGGCTAACGAGATGTATCTCATCATGTTGCTGTCAAAGTTAATACTTTTGAAAGAATCCCAATAGTTTACAAATTACACCCCTAAAGCATTAATTTATTTATTATTGTGGCCCCTGGTAGAGACATACTTTGCCTTTCTGCAGCTTTATCTCTCTAAAATGAGCACAATGGTATTATTTGGTATTAAACTATATGTTTCCTGTGGGGAATGGAAACCAGTCGATTGGTGGTAGGAAATTCTGATGGGCTCCCCCTTTGCACGTTCTGTGTCTTAAAAGAGTCCCTCTGCCACATTGCTTTTCCCATAAGCTGAAATGTTAAGCTGTTTCCCTGTCTCGTTTTGATGCCTACTTTGTAAAATATTCCTGTTAACATCACATTTGTGTCCTGGATTGTATCTAGGGCTGCTGTGTAGCTGAGAGGTACAGGCATTTCAACCCAGAGTGAGTTTGTGGCTTGTATTCATATTCAAATTTTAGTATCATCTATCTATGAAATTATTCATCAGATTTCTCTGTGAATGCTTTTAATGGTTTAATGTGTTCAGCTGATAACAAACTGCATGCCGAAACGCAATGTTGCTCTTTTTAGACTTGATTAGACTCTATCCTTGATTGTGATTTAATGGCTGTTCACAAGCTTGTTCGCTCTTGCTGTTGCATATTAAGTACCAAAGTATCCAACCAGGTCTGCCAAAGTCTTTCAAGAGACCATGGTTTCTCAAGGGAGATGAAAAGCCCTAAGTAGGCTAGCGTTTTGATTCAGGACTTGGATTGTATTTGATTGTTCTTGGTCATGAAAGATTTTGTCTGTAAATCCCTCTGGAAATATGTAAGTGCTCAAAGACCTGTCTCAGTGCTGGATTTTACTCTGCTAAAATGCTATCATCTAAACAATCAAACAAAAGCAATTAGCACAAGCAACAGCAGTCAAAACAATTCCAAATATGTTTTATTCACCTTCACCTTTTCATTTCCCAAACGCCTGTCTGAGCTATTGTGCCAGAAAGAGCAATGTGTGATTAGAAGTCAGCTATTTCTCATATGCTTTGTGCATCATCTCTAACATCTTGTATTTGTGTATGATGGGTGCTTGCATGGCCCATATTACTATAATCTCTGCTTTTTAGCACAGGCTGTTTTTCACTGTGCCCTCACAGAAGTACTGATAGACCCAGCTCTCTAACAGGCAGATGTGGGGATTTCCACAAGAAGTCTACAGAGCAAGGGCTTGATCTGAGGTCCTACGCTAATGCCATTGCCAAAGAATCACTTTTCCCATACGTCTCTAGTCTCCTCTGTTTAAATTAGGAGAGGATTAATAAAAGTGTGATAGTGATACACTAGTTAGAGGATTGTTTAAGCTAGGCTTGAAGTTATACCATATGCTTGAAGAGCACAGTGAAGGATGAAATGTCTTCAGTGGTTTTCTAGGCAAAGGGTCAGATGAGGGGAGATTCCAACTGGGCAGTGGGAATGTGGGACCACAGAAGTATGTTGATGTCTTCTACTGATGTCCTTCTCTCCTTTGGCTAATGTGTCTTTTATGAGCCATAGTGAACCTATGTTTTCTAAGGAAATATCTGTAAGAATAAATTAGCTTTTAAGCTGTGGTTGATGGCACCTGAACCTCAGGTGCCATTGAGAGCAGCCTGTCAGCAGTGGCATGTTTTAAACCAGAGCTGATGTCCACATTCTGCGTTAACTGTTGCTTTTCTAAAGAAAGAACTAGTCCAAGGGTTTGCCAGTGCTTTTTTATACCAGTGAGTCTGTATTGGCTTTGGTGGAATTATTTCTGCTTTACTCTTGCTAGCTGAGAGTTTAGTTGCCTGTGCTTCTCTTTTCTGTTCTCATGTCTGGCTGTAGTTAATGTATCTGCCATGAGATTATTGCAAGATGATGGTTTCTTTTTACTTGAAATATGAACATCAAGTGAGTGCTTTTGAACTGCATTTTATGTGTTTATTAAGCAAAATATGCTTATTATTTAAAAAAGAGCAAAAGAGACATAACACCTAGAATAGAATTAACTATTTCAGCTGGAAGGGACCTACAATGACCATCTAGTCCAACTGCCTGACCAATTCAGTGCTGACCAGGTTAAATCATGCTATTAAGGGTGTTGTCCAAATACCTTTTAAACACTGACAGGCTTGGGGCATTAATCACCTCTCTGGGAAGCCCATTCCAGTGTCTGACCACCCTCTTGGTAAGTAAATGCTTCCTGATGTCCAGTCTGAACGTCCCCTGGCGCATCTTTGAACCATTCCCTTGCATCCTGTCACTAGATCCCAGGGAGAAGAGCTCAGCACCTCCCTCTCCGCATCCCCCCTTCAGGAGGCTGTAGAAAGCAATGGGGTCACCCATTAGCCTCCTTTTCTCCGAACTAGGCAAGACCAAAGTCCCCAGCCTCTCCTCATAGGACATTCCCACCAGCTCTGTCACCAGCTTTGTTGCGCTGCTCTGGACACATCCAAGGACCTGAATATCCTTCTTAAATTGTGGGGCTCAGAACAGCACACAATACTCGGGGTGAGGTCGCACCAATGCAGAATACAGCGGGACAATCACCTCCTTTGACTGGCTGGTCATGCTGTGGTTGATGCACCCCAGGATGTGATTTGCCCCCATATTGAGCTGCTGGCCACCAGCGCCCCAGATCCCTTTCTGCAGGGCTGCTCTCCCAATTTATACTTGTGCCCAGAGTTACTCCATCCTAGGTGCAGAATCCAGCATTTGGACTTGTTAAATTTCATCCCATTAATCATAGCCTGATGTTCCAATCTATCTAGACCTCTCCATAAAGCATCTTGTCCCGCAAGAGAGTCAACAGCGTCTCCCAGTTTGATATGGTCAGCAAACTTACGAATGGTGCCTTAAAGTCCTGCATCTGAATAATTGATAAATATATTGAACAGGAAACAGGACTGGCCCTAGAGCTGAACTCAGAGGAGCATCGCTGCTGACTGCCTGCTAGCCACGTGTAGTCCCATTCACTACAATTTTTCTTTTTTTCTTTTCATATATCAGAAACTTTATTTTGAGGTAAGTTTCAGCCAGAGAAGCTGGGTGTCATAGAGCTCCCCTTGGCCATGGCTGTGGGGAGCTTCCAGCTGTCTGTGAGAGCGTGGTGTGATGCAGGCTGGGGCTGTCTGCTTCCTTGGCATCAGGCCAAGGGCTTTGCAGAAAACTGCAGAAATCTCCAGCTGAGGGGCTGAGGAGGGAGGGGACCAGAGTGCGCCAGGACTAGTTGTGTCCTTGTCTGGGCCTGAGGCTGCGAGAAACAGGACAACATGTACAAATAATGGGACCAGCCACCCTTGGTCACTATGGGCAATGCCTGTCCAGGGTCTCCTAGACTCAGGCCAACATGACAGCCCACTGTTCCTCTTGGCTGTGTGGGGGACAGGCTCTCTCCTGGGGCTGTGGTCACATCACAGCCCCTCATTGTCCCATCCCATCATAGAATCACAGAATAGTTTGGGTTGGAAGGGACCTGCAAAGGTCAGCTACTCCAGCCCCCTGCCATGAGCAGGGTCATCTTCACCCAGATCAGGTTGCTCAGAGCCCCATCCAGCCTGGCCTTGAATGTCTACAGGGATGGGGCATCTACCACCTGCCCAGGCAACCTGTGCCAGTGTTTTAGCACCCTTATTGTAAAAAATTTCTTCCTCATGTCTAGCCTGAATCTCTCCTCTTTTAGCTTAAAACCATTACCCCTTGTCTTCTTGTAACAGACCCTGCTAAAAAGTCCATCCCCATCTTTCTTCTAGGCCCCTTTTAAGTACTGAAAGGCCACAGTAAGGTCTCCCTGGGGCCTTCTCCAGGCTGAACAACCCCAACTCTCTCCCATCCCATCCCATCCCATCCCATCCCATCCCACCCCACCTCATCTCACCTCCCCTTGGGCTCCTCCTTGCTGTTGGGGCTGGGGCAGAGGGAGGCAGAGCCCAGCATGAGGGTGCAGACAAATAAATATGGTGTCTAAACATTGGGGAGCAATTCAGGTGTTTAACTTAGTGACCCAGTGCCACTTCGGCTGTCTGAAAGCCCAATGTCCTATGAATATACATGAAATTGACAGAATAAAGTAAATGCCTTTTTTAGATCAGCCAGGTGGGGCACACTAAGGCATCTGAAATTGCACTGAATACTTTAATTCCAGTTGTAATGCCTGGAACTCCGCTGGCTCCATCTATGGACAGTTAGCTCGCACCTGGCTGCACACCTGTGCTTGGGAAAGGTACCAAGCTAACCAGCCTTTTATTAAGCATATTTAGAGATTAAATACAGAAAGTTGTGCATGAAGGAATGATTTTGTTGTAATAAGTAATATGATAAATACCAGTTATCAGGGAAAAGCCATAGGAAAGATGCAATTTCGACCCCTGCTGAGGAGGTGCAATTGACTTGTTTTGAAAGTAGTCTTACAAGGAGGCAGGTTCTTGTACCCTGATTTGAAACACTTGCAAAGATTAAGATCTCCAACATACGCTTTTCCATCCAAGTGGCTCTTCTGTGCTTGTATTCAACCCCATGCCTTCATCACTGCCTGCTAAAAGTCCTTCATTTTTCCATGGGGAAATAATCACCAGCTGAAGTGGATCAAGAATTACTTTTACGTGGATCGTACTCAGCAACAAGTTTAATTACAGCTGAAGTGGCAGATATTCCCCTTGTGACACATCCTCCCTTTATTGGCACCAGAAGAAACGTTTAGCAGTGGAGCAACTCTCCACTTCCAGAAGAATATTCTGCTTTTCTGCTGCTCTGACCAGGTGACTTACGTTAGCCCAGCTGCACCTTTCATCTGCCTTTCAGGAGAGGAGCAATAAATATCTTGTGATTTAATGCATACCCAGCACAAGGACTGGGTGTGGGATTTTAAAATCACCAAAATATTCTGCAAGCTTACATTACGTGATAGTATTTTATTAAGGCAGCAACTCTGGATTTTGTTAAGATTGAATGTAGACATTTTTATTACTTATTAATCAAATTCCAGATATGTCAAGAACATGATTTAATTCCTACTTAATAATCCTCTAAATGCAAATATTGGAACTCTTTAAAACAAGCTAAATATTTTTTCACTTGAGCTTGATGAAGCTGATTAAGAATTACCTGCAGTAAGTTGTTTTAGTTCCAGAGTAGACTATCTGTTTAGTAAAATAAATTACCGCCTCAGGGGAGTATGAAGAGAAACACTGGAACATACTAAGGGCAAGATTTTCAGAAGCATTTTGCAGTGGCTTAACTCTGCCCTGAATTTTACCCTTCACTTCAAATGGAGGAAGGTGAGGCAAACAGCCAGTGTCCATCTTGGATCAATGGTGCACAGAGAATGCAGAAATATTTATTCTGGATGTTCTCTATACAATGCTTGTTCAGCATTGCTATGAATTCCTAGCTGTCTTCTGCCAAAGGTAAGGACAGGTTAAACTAAGTGAGCTGAAAAACAGCTGTTACACTCACTGGCGGTACTTTATTGTCTGTGTCTTGTTAGCTTTTTGTTGGATTTGGCTTAGCTCCTTGAGAAACAATCCCATCTCTAGAAGAAATAAACCTCATGTTACCACCTTAAAATAATATGAGAAGTACTTGATTCTTCTTGCTACATTCTTCTCATCATCTTCTCTCTTTAAGCTGTGTTGTTTGGCCCTTTCTATGTCAGCTGCTTTCTATACTGAACCTGATACCTGCAATATTTTTCATTGCCATATCCCCCTAATAACTCGAGCATATCACAGTGCTTGCCAGAAGCCATTCAAGCAAAACATTACCAGTTTATGAAATATCTTTAATTAATAAACTCATGAGGAACAAGCAGTGTTAAAGACTGTTCAGCCAAACTAAGCATTGTGCCGCTGTTTTTATCCACAGAACTCCCCTCCTTCGTTTGCCCGAATCTCTGTTGAATCATAACATCAAGCTGCGAGTCCTTCTGAGGGTGGGAGATTCGGGTAGTTTGCCAGGGGGCTTGGCCCCACCCCGCCTTCTGGAGCCTGGGAAATAATAAACCATGCTGGGGAAACAATGTGGATCCAATTTGAAGTCCGAGAAGCGAGGACGTTGTGTGGCGTATCAGAAATGCATGGCTTTTTAACCCACTTTCTCATGCCTTGCTGTTGCTGATGTCCTTGAGAGCTCAGTGATCAAACATGACACACAACACGCACTACCTCAGCTAAGCACGATGTTGCAGGCCTTAAATTTGAATTTTCCACGGTTTTGTGATAGACAGAGCGTAACTGTGTTGGTCCTGCCTCACATGTGCATATTGTGTGTCCGGGAAGGGAAGGCACTGGGGCTTCCCCAATGTCCCGCGGCTCCAGCCTCCCAGAGAGCAGTGCAGGGCTGGCAAACAGCCACGCTTTGCAAGCTTGTGTTCCAGCAGCTATTCACGGCCACCTCTTCTGCAGAGTGCCCAGACCGCAGATTTATTAGTTTTTGTTAACTGTCTTTCTGGATATTGATAAAATACAGAGTGAAAAATATACTGAACAGTAACTGTGGTTTCTTTTCTTTTGGGTGCTGGAGTTGGGTGCATCTCCTAATATGTTGCTGCTGTGGAGGCTTGGAGCAAGTAAAGCGTTCTCTGGAAGCTCACTGCTGGAGAAACTAATTGTCATTACCTTGAGAAGTGAATATATTCATTTCAGGACCCTGCTTATTCAGTGTCCATATGGAAGAAAAGAGAGCTTTCCATGCAAGATCTTTTTCATGCAGATCGAAAAACCTCTCTCCACAGCTGTCTTTTCTGACTCTTAGTTCTGTGCTAGAAGCTCACAGATAACTCTGCATTTGCACGCTGAGAAGGCTTTCGTTAGGCAGAGGCACGATAAGTGAGGTCATCTGGTTTCGTGTCCAGTCCTTAACCCTGAATGTCTTTGCAGCCTTAAATAAATCACTAAGGCCAACATTTTTTGAATGTCAATGTCTGAAGTTAGACATCCAATTTTGTAGTTAAGCACGTAAGTAGGACTGCTCTGATTTATATAGACAGTGACTCCCACGGTGTCTTGATGTGTTATATTGTGTGGGGGTTTGTAGCATTACTGAAAACTAAATGTGGATTTAGGAGTATAATGTAAGACAGCCAAGTTTGAGAATGACAGCCTTGACCTACACAAACTTGATTTATTGCCCGTCTGTTAAGCGAACTGAATAAGGTTTAACTGGCTGAAGAGGATGCTGAGAGGACTGATGGACAGTGAGTTTTCTGATCACTGAAGTGTTTTGATCAACCAGTAGCTGGTATTTTCTGGTTTATGAATAAAGACAGTTATTGTTACAATAGAAGGAGGAAGATTGCTTCAGATGTGTTGCCCAAACGCAGTGCAGTTGACATGTGCAAATGTAGCAATCTAATACATTTCTGACTATCAAGCCTGTGCTGTTAAAAACAGCCTGGTTTGATCCACTCTCCACCAAAAGAGATGAACTGCAGTTTCTTAATGAGCAGTTAGATAGCTTCTTAGAGACTTGCGCAATATCATACTGATGAGATAAGGGCTCCTTTGTGGTATGCTGGAGTCATAAGCCTGCTGGCTCCATGGGCTGGAGCAGAATGTTTGAGCATTTTATTAAAAAAAACCCTACTGTTTTCATAAAGTTTTGGGGACAGATTCCAATCTTATTTTCATCACATTTTTCTGGCATAGAGAACAGAGGAGCTTACAGCTATGCTGGGGCTAACTTCCTTTTCATCACATAGGGACCAAAGCCTAGAGCTCTCCTTTTAAATTCCTCTGCTCCAGGTTTACAGTGGCAAGGACACGTTAATCTTGCTTCATAATATAAAGGGAGTAGGTTCCACGACGTACTTCAAAGGACTAGATTTGATGGCAGTAAGTACAATTGCAGCTTTCAGCTTGTTACAGAGTTAAGCTCCAGAGCGTACGTGTTAAAAAGGAAGTTCCCACTGAATGTAATATTGTTTGTAGGGAGAAGCGTCTTCGAGTCTAGTGTCCCGCTCCCTTCCGTTTCGTGAGTGCTGTGACAACTCTGCCCCTTTTGGGGCAGACCAAAGTCTGCTGCAACTTTGTGCGGAACATGTATCAAAGCCTACTTTTGTCTTGCTGAATTCAATGGCAATTTAGTCTTTGGATGCAGCAGCAGCCCCACTGGATTCCTTGTTATAATTTATTCTTTAAGGGGTTTATGTCCAGAAGTACTGACTGCCCCTTGCTTTCAATGACTTAAACATGAGCTGCCTGCTTATCACCCTTGGAAGGTGGGGTGCTTCCCTGCAGAAGATTCCAGTTTAAACAGACAGACATAATTGCTCAGAAAAAAAGTGTCCCTTGGCTTCTGATGAGACTGGGTTAAGTCAGGCTTGGTTTGGTTTGGTGTGCTTTGATACAGGGGTGTGACAGTGCTTTTCACATAATTGGGTTAACACTGAAAGCGTCTATTTTGATTAAGATGGTGCAGTTTAACAGGTAGAAAACCAGGACAGACAAGGAATCAGTCTGACGGCCAGAAAAACATTCTTCAAGCAAATGGGTTTATCAGGTACTTGATCAATCTTTCAAAGTCCAGCTCTTGAGCAGAATCAGCGCAGGCAATTGTATTTTCTGAGGTTTTAAATAATGTATCAGAAAGAATCTTGACTTTTAAGAAATGCACTGCTTGTGTTGTTTTCCCCTCTGAAGCCACGAAGCTGCTTTGCTCCAGTTTGGATTTAGGCATCTTGTGCAGCACAGGGCTGTGTGCGGTACACAACTGCTGGAATTGTTTCTTTTTTTAACTAAGAGATTGGCAGCCACTTGGATGAGTCACAATCACGAGCCTAATTTTAGCTGGTATGTATGTATTGGGAGAATCTACCAGAGACAGTTGCATCTCAAGTGTTGAGAGACGTAAAGTGAGTTTAGTTTTGGGGCTTCTTAGAAATTGGCTTTTGTGTCTGAATTCTGTGTCTTCTCTTGTGGTTTTGTACAGTCATATTATGTGACCTTTCAGTTGGAATTCAAGTAATTCCTTCACCTTCAAAGAGTTTATCAGGAGACGATCTAGAGTGACAACATCAATACCTTGATTGATGCTTGTTGGGTATGTGCTTGACTTATGTTTGTGTTTTGACCATAATGAAGTTCAGAGTTTAAGCTGTCTGAAGTGTCCCAGTTCATTTGTTGATTTATCCAGGAGCCTCTGCTGGTTTCTTGTAGCTGACATGGGAAAGAGTGTCCAGGAAGATGTGTGAGTGTGTAGTTTGAGAGGAGCAGAGTATATGCTGTGAGAGCCCTATGGTTATTCAGGCTGTGTAACCTGGCTGCCAGCGCTCATGCCCCTATTTAGTGGCTGTTGCTGTTATTTTAGGGCAGTAAAGGTTGAATGCTGCATTTTGCTGCGTTGGTCCACCTGTATCAATGTAATGCAACCTCTGGCAGGAGCTGGTTCCTACTTCTGGCAGCCCCTTAGGAAAGCAGCGTGAGCAGCGGTGCCTGCCTTTAAATGCTGTGTATATGAGAAAGAAAAGGTGTACGCTTTTTATGGCATCTTGCTGTTCCCTAATGCATTATTCCTCTTTCCTCTGAGGCGAAGGTGTCAGACTGGATTGTGCAAGGAGATGGAGGCCAAGCTGTCATTTACTGCTCGTGTTCAGAAAACAGCCATTAGCAGTACCCGAGTCCCTCCTCTGCTTTGTGTTCTGCTCAGCCTCTGTGTGCACCTAGGTAGTAAACTACCATATGTTGTTTATAGAGAATGCAAAGGCAGTGTATCATTTTCCACTTAATCAGGATGTTCCTAATCGGGAAATTGCCCAGAGAACTAATTAAAGCCAAATGTACTCAATAACTACTGTTTAAGAGACACAGTAATTCTGCTTAGCACAAACATCCTCAAGTGATTTACAGGTACCTGGGCCATGTCCCATTTTTAAACTGAACGTGGCCTGGTTTCTCCTAGGAGAGCTCTTACTTTTGTCTGAGTTATGGTGCTGGGAATGTCTGTACAAACTTCTCTCCCTGTCTGATCTGTGTCGAAGCTCTGTGTTTTCTAGACCAGGTAGGCAGTGTCCTCCCTGTCCCAGCAAGCCCTACTCCGGGCAGAGCCGCTTCTTCCATTACCCCGAGGAGTCTCAGGCTGTGGGCTGGTGGTGGTGATGGTGACAATCCCACTTAAACTTTGCTTATGCTGAGCATAAACACCTCCTGGCCCTGGACACGTGTTCCTGATTTGTGCTGTTTCTTGTGTTGTCCTGGCAAACTATTTGTTCAGCTGTGCAGCAGCTAAATCTGGATACTGATCTGGCTGAAAAATAACCCAGAGAAAGGGGGGGAAAAAGAAAAGAAGAGAGGTGTCTCATCCAAATCGGTTTTGTAGCCTGGTTCACGATGTGGCTACAGAAACAGCTGTACAAGCACAAAGGAGGGAGTGGTGGGAATAAATGGGTGAGGTCAGGGAGAAGGGAGGCTATTGAAGCCAGCACTGCTGCCAAAACGTTACTTGCCGATTACTTCTCAGCTCCTCTGTTTTCTTGAACATTTCCTCACATCTGCTCTGTCACAGCAAACTCTTATGGATGTTACCACTTCTGCATCATAACATAACAGCTGTACTGGTTCAGACAAAGACTTCAGTATCTTGAAATATCCTGTCTCCAACAGTGGCCATAATAAGCAGACCCAGGGGGTAAGGAGGGGACAAGCATGTCTGATACTTCCTCGACTGTTCTCTCAGCCTCAAACAATGTTTAGCTCAGGGGATTTCCTGAACCCAATATGGTTCATTTACACAGTAACTCTCATTGGATCTCTTAAGTACTTGTCCAAGTCAAGTACTCCCCTGAAGACCATGTAAAGTCATGGTGTTCATGACATCTTTTGGCAAGGTGTCTCACATGTGGTTTTCCTACTTGGGATAACCACAAAGTTCATAGGCAGGACAGACCTATAGTACCAACCTGGACAGGCCTGGGACCGTGCTGGCTTGGAGGGTGACATTTGTGGGAACAGCCCAGGATTGTCACACCTCTGCCCAACCAGTGCGCCCTTCAAACCAGGGCAGCTCCAACTGCTTCTCCAGTTGGGACTGGTCATGGCTCACAATGGCTCTCGGGCCGTGTCTAGGGATTGTTGGCTGTGTTGGCGTGAGCCAAATAAGTGTGGGGCCCCTCAATGGCTCCCAGCTCAGGCAGATGAGTTCCAGTGCTCCGTTCCCTGGTACTCTTTAATTCACAGAAGGAGGTGCAGCCATGATGTCTTCCATGAAACGCGTGGACTAATATAATTGGGATATTCCTAGATCAGCATTTTTAACGTCGGAGGGTTTCAGGAAGATAGTAATTACCTAGAGGAGAAGATAGCGCTTATTTAGTGTGCTTAAATGGATAATTGCATGGAGCCAGGTTCACTGCCCAGTCCAGTCATCTGTGACCTATTGTCATTATTTTTACTATTATATCTTTTCACCTAATGTTGACTCACAGACAACAATATTGGATAAAAGGTTTCTCTAAAGAATTGGAAGTATCATGGACTTGGCAACACCTGCTGACTACTGCTCAGCAAAAACAAAATGTTTTGGTTGTCTTAGTCCAGTGTAAGAAAGAAAGATGTGAAAGGACCTTTTCCATAAGGCAGTTAAGTTCTCAGTTGGTGTGCTCAGCTGAAGCGACCAGGGAGGAGCATGAGGCTACACATTACGTGTTCTCCTCAGATGTGGATGGGTTGAGTTTATATCTGAAAGCACACCAGCCAATTGAAAAGCTTGCAGCCTGCATCAGTTTTGTGGGCAAATGAAAGTTTTTTACATCCTAATGCTTGTCTAATTCCATTGGGATTCACGCTCGATTATAAACTGTGTAACTCTGAATACTGTCATTTTCTGTGTTCTTCTGTGCTGTGTGACCAAGTCATTGAGTCGCAGTTCTGCTTCAGAAAGGTGAATCTGCTGAGATAAGGCCAAGAGGACAAACTAGGGCAAATGTTACATGTTTGTTTATTGGTGTGTTTGGTGGAGTTTATAGTTGTTGCTAGAATGCACATACCTGCTTACTGGGATGAGAGGGAAAACTCTCAGTCTCTTTTCATCTGATGTTCATCATGTTTCTTACGATAATCCGTGCTTAGGCCCGTGAGACAGTCCTGGTTCGTGTGGTGCTGCCAGAGCCACCTGAGTTGCTTCGTCAATGAGAAACACAAAGGGAGAAAATAAAATTACCTGGTATTTATTTGCACATGAAAACCTTTGTATGAATAGGCTGTACATCCCTTTCTCCTGCCCCCTTGGGATGTGATTCCCCCTTTGTAAGATATGAACAATTTATGTAAATGATTGTGATTGCCAAACTAATCAAACCAAGGACAAAAGCAATCACAGGCACTCATCTGGCATCCAGCTTCCTGACTTCAGCCCCCGCATTAACTTCTACTTCATTAAAATATATATGACCCAATTCAAGAGCTAATTTGGACAAAACCATTAGGCTTCTGTCCTCATCACTGGTAGAAGTTTGAGGTTCATTTTCACACACGAGTGAGCAGTTGCAGCTTTAAGATGCATGAAGGTTATTGCTGTGTATGTGCATATGAAAGGGAGAGGGAAAGTGGCAGTGGACCTACTATTTCTGTAACGGCATCCTTTTATAACATCTTATTTGTGCTCCACCTGTGGAATGCTGGGCAGGATGTGAAAATATGTGGGCAAGTTAAACACATGAAAGGAAAACTGAGCCTGTGAGAAGGGAGAGTGGCAGGATGCTGGTGTTGCATTATAACTGTTGAGTGGCTAATACAAAAGCTGGTGGTGGTCTCAGTGGAGTCCCACTGAGTGGAGGATGTCTTGTCAGATCTCCAGAGGTGTTTGGATCAAGCCCAGAGAATCTCTTATTGGGTAGCTATTTTAAATGCCTTAACTTCAAAAGAAGCCCTTAGCAGGCAGAGTTTGCAAAAATACTCAGAAGATCTACAGGTTCAGAATCTCAAGATATTTTTTAATTCAGCAAATCCCGGTAATTTATCCCAGTAACTCCCCGGTCTCAGGAAGGATGCCACAGCTAGATTGTGTCAGTAATATCTACCAGCATGTGTGGCTGGCAGGGGTTTGTCCCCTGGAGCCACTATCTGGGGTATCAAGTCAGTCTCTGGACTGATGGATGAGTCGCTAGAATCTCTGTTTTGTTTGTGCGTTTTATCAGAGATCATCAGGCAGCCGTCAGTGTGATTGACTAACTCCGCGCCAAATGTCAGGCAAAAGGAGCTCAAGAGAAGTAGCACAAGTGACAGCTAAAGAATAAGCAACAATCTGTCTTTTCAAATGAGTTGTTCTGCTGGCAATTTGACAAATTGTATGGTGTAACTGAAAGTTCTAGTTAATGTGTTACATTACTTTATTTCAAAATATTCTGTTATGAATTGCTTACATTTAAATTCTGCCAGATAGAATGCTTAATGATATCGGTACAAATACAATAAAATTGACATAGAAATGCTGAGACAGTGCAAGTCTTCTGAGATTTATTCCTAAATATTCTTGCAAAGTCCTGTTTCAGCATTTTTAAAAATAATTGGACATCTTTGTTTTCTACAAAATAGAATGTAATAGGAGAGTTCTTCATATAAATGGACAAGAAGGAGAAAGGGTGGGATTGGAGACAATTTGTTTGCCCATAGAAAACCCCCTGCAAACTTTTGCTCAGCATATTTATTTGGGTGCCATACCACCTGATTGATCTGATTTGTCTGCCTTGCATGGGTAATTCATGTTTTTCCCATCCTAAGAAAATGTGACTTCTTTTTTCTTTGAGTTTGATCAAAATGACTCTGGTTCCATGATATAAGGATGACATTTTAATGGGACACGTGAATAAAGAGAATTTCCATGAACTCCAGGTTTGTTGCACAAACATACACCAGGAATATGGGAAGAATTTTCTTCCAAACTTTTGTTTTTCCTGGCTGGTTAATGCCTTGGAAGTGCTCACAGCTCTTAGGATTGCCAGTGTTTCCCCATGTTTTCTGAAATTACTCTAATTATATAAGAAAATGTGAATCGTGGTTAATTGAGCAGTGGCTGTATTAATTCATTATGACCATATTTCAAGGTCTTGTAATTTGTTTCTCACAGTCTGGCCAGTCAGTGACTTGTCCATGGCTAGCTAATGATAATAGCTTGTAAAAAGCTTTACTGGAAAAATCAAAGTGTGGTTTTAAGCATTTTAAGCAATTGCAGTTTTACTGGTATATGTCCCTATGGGGATATCCTTATTCTACAATGATTTTTTTTTTTTTCCCCCAAACTGACAAATCAAATTTGTGACTAATTTGAAATACCGGGTGTTTCAAAAATATGGACCCTATCAAGGACTCAGACTTGCTTCAAATTGGGTCCTTCTTTTTGAAACACCCTGTATTCTCTGATTCCAGAGTAAGTGTCCCCAATTGAAGAGCTCTTTCCAAGCACTCAAGTGGTCATATTTTTAAAACCTGCTCTGAAGGTGCTTTAAATGTCCTTGTTTTATTCTGCATTGCAAAGGACTAGGAGCTTACATTGTCAGCTACTGCGCTCGACTGAGAGTGCTACGTCAATCACATGTGATCGTTAAAAATGTCCATTGTCCATTAAATTGCTAATATTCTACCCTGGGCTAAGATTGTTTGGATGTTTGCAGCAGCTTACAGTATCTTCATGGTTTTGGTTTCCTGTCATGCTTGTTAGTCTGATACAGTGTGAAGACACACTGTGTTGGCAGATACCGATGGCAGTGCATCTCCTGTTTGTCCTCGTCACTGCTTCCTGCTCATGCTGGGGGGAAGGTTTGTCCAGGTGTCTCTGTGAGAACAAGAGCAGACAGCAGGAACAAATTTTCCTATCACTTCTAAAAGAGACCTTGCAGACAGCAAAGGTCTTTTTTTGCACATGACATTCCTCAAGTTTTAATCTCATCCCCCATCATGATAACTGCATGGTTGTTGGGAAGAAGCACAAACTGCAGTTATCATCCTTATGTTGAGGCTTGGGGCCAACACAGAAGATAGGGAAAGCTCCTTGCTAGTTGCTCTGCTGAAAGCAATGCAGCATCTTCTGAGCGTCACTCTGCTGGGGCTGGAACGCTTCCTGCTGTCACAAAGGCTCTCCCTCATGTTTTGTTCTGATTTAAGCATCATTGGCACAAAGACATGTGATTTCCTTCAATAGCGCAACTGATGTGACCAAGTTTCTTCCTCAAAATGACTGATACTGGAGTTCAGATGGGCCTAGGTGACTATGGCCTAATATAGGTGAAAACGAGCAGAGACCATTTAAATAGAAGATTACCAGCAAGTTATTGCAGAGAATATAACCACTGCTTGCCCGGGAGGTATTTATCTGTTCTCTAATAGCTGGATTTGCAATGACATCTTAGTGCCTGTGGCAACTAGCGCCATATGAACGTTTTCTTTCAGGTGCAGGCTTTATATGTAAACCTCTGAAAGGCTGCGGTTCCCGCAGAAGCTCGCGTGTGCGTGCTGGAGGTGATGGGGCTGTGCTGGCTTCAGCAGCCACAGCTGCAGCGGGGCCGGTCAGACCCTGCACGGCCAGTGGCCCCTCGTGCATCGGCCACCTGGGGACAACCTGCTCTGCTGCTGGGGAGGCATCTTCAGAGGGGAGGGGAAGGGAAGAGAGGGCTCCAAAACCCTTCCCTCCTCCCTGCCCTCCAGTCAACCCATTTCTGTGTGGGGTTCTCCACTGATGAGAAGCTGGCGTGTTTTTTGGAGGACGTAGCTGCTGGCATAATTCCAGAAAGTGTTAGACCTGTCAGTGCTTTTGAGATCCGTCGTGGAGAGCTGTAGGTGGAATCTCATGGCAAATGTTTAAAAAAGGAAGAAAAAGACAACTGCACTGACCTTGCTTCTCCTCCTCAATTTAAACAATTTGGATGTTGACATTTTCTGTTCCATTTTCAGAAGGAGGGACACTAATCCAGAGGTGGTGATGATAACAGTTGATGTGTTTACTTTTGTTATGTAGTGAGTGTTGTATTGTCCTTTTGTTCTGTGATTGATGGTTAAAAATAAAACTGTAGATAGTTCTGAGAATGCAGGGGAGTCTTGGCTAACATACATGTTGAAATAAAAATATAGATAGGCAAAAAAATTACATTCTTTTTTAGTGACTATGTTTCTTTCAGGCTAATTTTTCTAAGGCAGATGATAAAATTATGTTATCTAAATTCAAAGAACTATATTTAAAATATTTTATTACTTTGTTGGTTACTCCCGTGTTACTATGTGTCCCCAGACTTTTGAAACACAGAGGTCATCTTAATCCCACCATTGCCTTAGTTTGCAAATTAGCTCCTTGAAATATCAGCTGTATGTGTTTTGCATTTAATAAATTAATTTATTAAGGAACAAGAAATTGATTATTCAATTACTGTGGATCAGGCACCAAACATCCTAGTATGTTAGATGAAGCATGAAGCTGATCAATAAAAATCTATTCCATCAGCATTTCTTAGCGGCGAACTAGCTGCTTGGGAACAAACAAAAGCACACACATGCAAACCCCTCTCTCATCTAAATGTTTTCAGATGCTGTGACTGAAACACAAATGTCCTGTGTGATAGATCTGTGTATAATCAGGGAATTTGTTATGTATGAAATGCAACTTGAATTTCATTCCTGGGAAAAAAGTTATATACATCTTTGTTTGTATTATGTATATCTGAGTGAGATATATGGATCCCATGGGTAAGAAACACATTATAAAATCTACATGTAGAAAATTTTTTTGTCTTAACATTAAAGCTGTTTTGAACACTGGCAACAGTCCAGAATCAAAACTGTCATGGTTTGTATGTGTCTGCCTGTTTCCTTCTTCGTAAAGATCCTTTAAATCTTTGCTTGAGAGCAGGCTCTTGCAGATAGTTTATAGGGAGTGCTGCCAAGCTCTTCTCATAGTGGACATCCTAGAGGCCACGAAAAACAAAACAAGTCTGTTAAGTTGGAATTTATGTGTGGGGTGGTTGCTCAACACTTTGCCCACTTTTCCGAGGGAAAGTGTCAAAAATGTTCCAGTTGCAGTTGATGGAATGGATTATGTCTGACTATGTACTGCCTAAGAATGACAACATATATCTGTTTTGGGATGCAGGCAATAGAATATAATGACCCTGTCACCTTAACATTCATTTTCTTAACGTTGGTCCATTTGGATTCTAAACGTGAAGACATCAGGCCATTGCTCACTGTTGTGACTGTCTACAAAATAATGATTGTGCTGAGCGGTAGTGTAATGATTGCACTTTTGTTTGCATATTTGTTCAGTAATCTTCATTTTGCATTCTCCAGGCCAGGTTCTGCACTCTTCAAGATAAATCTCAGACCTTGGTTCTTTGAAAAATATTGAATATGGTTTGCATAGTGTATTAAGGAGATGACAGTGCTCTTATTCTAGTGGCTTCAGTGGAGTTCCTTTCCGTTTACACCTGAAAACTAAGATCAGAGTCAAATCATTGGTGTTTGGAGCCCTATTTTTATTTTTTTCTTTACTAGAATCTACCTAATGATATTCAGCTGCTTGAAAACTTTGACGGCAGCCAAAGTAAGTATTGCTTGGTGGTTTGGGAGTCTTTCCTATCTTCCATCAGTTTTATTTTGAAAATAAAATTGTGCAAGCTAATTTTAATGCATTTTGCAAAACTCTGCTGATGATTTATGGTTTGTGTTACTGGTACAATCTCTTCCAGCCTCAGAGCTCCCAGCTAGTCCTGGGAGATGTTATAACAGTAGAAGACTCTTTATCCCTCTGTCTATGAACCTGTAAAAACTACTACCACCACAAATCTACACAGATGGAAGAAGTAAAGCATGTTAAACTCAAGGCAGATTTATGTTCCTGTTCAGCCAAACACTTCAGCATACATTTGTCTACAGACATGGGTTTAATCCATTTTTAGTCAACAAGTCACTTAAGCGCATGACTAAGTCCCGCTGCATTACCACGGGAGGTGAGCGTGGGCTGACTTGGAGTGCTTCGCTGAATTGGAGTCTGTTCCACACAGAAGTGCAAGAGTCTGATGGTGTCATGTGTGTGACGTTTGTGCCACTGTAGCTAGGTATAAAGCCACAGACTACGGGTGAATCATCAACATCACCACAGCAACAAATTTCTTAACACTCCAAACCTTTTTCTCTTGTGAGACAGAATCGCTCATTACATGACCTTGGTGGAGCAGTAAGGCTGTTTTTATTGGAATGAACCAAGCAGGGAGGCTCACAGGTAGAATCACAGAATGGCTGGGATTGGAAGGGGCCTCTGGAGATTATCTAGTCCAACCCACCAGCTAAAGCAGGTTCACCTCAAATAGATTGCACAGGAATGTGTCCAGGCGGGTTTTGAATGTCTCCAGAGAAGACCTCCATAACCTCTCTGGGCAGCCTGTTCCAGGGCTCTGGCACCTCAAAGTAAAGAAGTTTCTCCTCATATTCACATGAAACCTCCTACACTTCAGCCTCTGCCCATTGCCCCTCATCCTATCTTTGGGCACCACTGAAAGGAGTCTGGTCCCATCCTCTTGACCTCCAACCTTGGATGTTGAAGTTCAACTAGCAACTCTTCTTTGCACAGGAGATCTTGGTTTGAACTTCGCATCCTGTAGTTGCCTCCTGGCCATTGCCCTGGTGCTCTCCCACACTTGCGGGCAGCCACAGCCGTCCCCATGTGATGGACGCGCGAGGAGAGGGGCACCGAGCTCCCTGCTGCTCCCGGGCACTCGCCTGCCATCCAGAAAGGAGCAGACTTCATTAAACCCACAAACAGCTGTTTATCAGCGGCAGCTACATCTAACTGCAGCATGTAGGGCCAGCCATGAAATTAAATTATTTGATATACCAGATTCTCAACTGGTGAGATTCAGAACCTGAATTAATTACAACAATGTAAACCAGCCAAGGGGAGGACCCATCTTCCTGTGAGTGTTTTCCATTTGGAGAGTTTGCTCACTGAAGCAGACATTTGAAGTGCCTTTTTTTTTTTTTTTTTTATTAATAGCGACATAAATTGATTATTTTGAGAGAATGCAAATGTTCAGAAGGAACCCTTTTTTACCTATTTTGGGATGTGAATGATTGTACCAGAAACCAAGGCTGTTACTCCTTCCAGTCTCCTGCAGGGTGATGAACTCTCTGGAATGACTCTTGTGTTGTCCCATTCTCCTCACCAGCATGAGGGAACACTAGCATGTTTCTGTGAGGACTCTAAAAAGAAAAGATACTTTTTGATTCTTTGTGCAGTGATCCTTAGTCAATATGAGATTCCTTATGGGCTATAGTTTGTTAAACACCTGTCAGACATGTAATATTCTCTGCTTTGTTGAATTCTCAAAAAAGGCATAAGATTCTGTTTTCAAATTGGTCCTTTGATATTATTTAATAACCATGATGAGTCAAAGGTTTTATGAGGCTTTTTGGCTTCAATACGCGTTTCTTGATGTGGATGAAGGCACTTGAAGCTGAACTCAGAGCAAGGGTCAGAAGAGGGGTTGCGATGAGTCGACCATCATGGGAGGCCTTTTTTCCCCCCTAGTATTTATTTTGGTAATAGAGTTCTTGGCAGCGGCAGAGAAGAGATTCATGGCTGCTTGTGAGCATGAAGGCATCACAGGCGTGGCAAGGTGGGCTCCCATATGAAGAGTTGGCCAATATTATTTCATTTGCTGTGATAATGATGGTTTAAGGTTTTTTCTATTCTCGAAAAACAGCAGGAGGAAGAGAATATTAATAATTCCACTGAGAAGGTACTGCAGTGATTATTTCTCAGTTGATGGCTCTTGCAACTGTACACCTTATGTTATTCTCCACCTCAACAATTTTATTTGGAAGTAGTAGAGACACCTCTAAATTAAAAAACAAAAAACAAACAAACCAACCCCCCCAAAAAACAAACCAAACAACAAACCAACCCTGAAATAATTTGTTCTTGAATGGGAGAGAGAGACCACAAATGTCTGGCCACCTCATATTTGTCTTTGCTTAATGACAGTCTTTGTCCTGGTGGTTATCTTGTGGATCTGACTAGGCTCATTTCCCCAAATTTATATGCATCTATAATTGGAAATTAATGTGGTAGAGTAATTCTAGTCCTGTTTCTGTGCTCTCTCTCTTAATTAAATTACTTGAGACGGTTTGAGGTGAGTAGGGGCAGTGCTATCCAGAAGTTGTAACCTTCTGTCCATCTTGCAGGAAATAAGTGCTGTTCTGTGGGTATCCCCATAAAGAGTAAGAAGCTTCCTTCAGTTTAATGGTTTATGTTTACATCAGTCTCTGTTAAACTCAGATTCTGTGCCAGAAGAACGCCAGCTAGTACTGAGAAGCCTTTTCAAATGCTCTGCCCAGCTCCTCCAAAATACACATTTTCTACTATGATACAGTCTTTGGTGTTTACTGACTTAACAGGCTTCAGCTGGCTTTGGCCTGCCAGTACTTCTGCAATAGAAGTGTTAAGCACATTGGCTCTGCATTTTAGTTCTGGGAATGAGATTTTATCCAACTTGCAAATTCTTCGGTTTTGCATACCGACTATATTTATTGTTGATATTTTGAATTTTTAAGTGCTGGATATGTTATACAATGACTAAATATTTGTAAAATTTGCTATCTGTCATACCTATTTTTTAATTGGTTAAAAAAAGAGACCACTTTCATTCCTGAGAACACTCTCTTCTTTGTTAATGGATGTGAAATAAAGAGTGGAAAAAGCTGTATGGTACAAATCTCTCAATACAAAAATGCACAGGAGAATTAGAGTACCTGTAAGAGGACGTTTTCCCCAGGTAATATAGCCCGTAGCTTGTTACTCTGCAAATCTGTTAACTGTACAGCTCCAGGGACACAGTTCCATTGTAGTTTTTGATCATTTGAAACAGTCAAGGCCTTTATGACTGCTGGGTCTTGAAGAATTAGAAGACTTTTTTTGTCTTGAATTAGCCATTACATATGTAGTTCAGCAATATTTAAATACTACATAAACTCTCAGAGCTTTCATTCCCCTTTTCATGTACACATTATAGTCATTTTTTGAAGCAGAGTAGGCCTTTCCAGTCAGAATATAAAGGTTTCTCAATAGTTCATGTTTAATTCCTGGAACGTAGATTTCTAGGTATATTCCTGGAGATAAGCCAAATGTAATATAACATTAAGGTTTTATTTTCACTCCATATGATTAATTTTTTCTCATGATATGGATACAACTCAAAATTTACCAGTTTCAATTCATCAGGTTGATAGTGGCCTTTTCTCCAGATGTGATATATTGAGCTCTACATGCAGCCGCCTTTTAACATTTCTGTCTTCTAAATTGCTATTTATGTGGAGACGACGAGTCAGTAGAATCAGCTGGATTCACATTTTCCCAGGTCTTCAGCATGGAAGACACTGGAGGGAAATAAACTTGTGAGTGTCTTCTGGGTCTAACCAGCAGAAGTCGGTTATTCTCTGCCTACACTAATATATCATAAGATATTCTTTGCTGTCCACAAGCTAATAAATTGTACTGTGTGCTATCAGGGGAGTGTAAAATATGACCTCGCGAATTTGATATCCTTTTATACTGAAGGCTAGATAAGACATGGGTTCTTTATTTACCATGAGGATTCAGAAATAGTTTAATATTTAATGGCAGCTATTGATTTACTAGGGCTTTTATTCTATCCTCAGGGGTTGGAAAGAGGAGTGCTTTTGCTCATACATGAAGTAACAGCAAACAAAATTTTCAAATCCCAGGCACATCTAAAAAGTACATCCCTAAATCAGCATAATCTGATTGGTAGTCTTTGGACTACTTCTGCTGCTTGCTCTTGGTTTTCCCAAGAGGAATCAAGGGAGATGGGATTAGCTCCTTCTGCACATGGAAAAGCACTAAGATGTGTCACTCCTGAGTCATCCTGGCCCATGAGAAGACCCCCCCCCCCCCCCACCAAATCTGGGACATGTAGGACCTCTTAGATAGGAGGTTTTATCACTCCCTCTTAAATAGCCAAGTGGCCCGATCTGTGCTGGTGCTAAACACCTGTAGCCTCTTTCGTAAGTTTCACCATGTTCATAGCTGGGAAACAAGTTACTCAAGATAAATGTTTTCCTGCTTTAGGAGGAAGGTTTCAGTATTTAGCCTTTTTTTCAATGACTTGATCATAGGCTTCAGTGCGGTTTTCTGGAATAGTCTTTTAGATGTGTAATCTCTTCAGCTGCTCTTATTAATAATAATTATTATAATACCTTCCTTCCCTCCTTCTCATATCCCTCTCATTTGCAATCCCCTGAGCAGTTAGGGCTGCTGTTTCCTGCACACTTCTGAGTCAGCCATAGCCAGTCCTGCCGAATGAACACGATTCCCCTCCACGCTGGTACTTTACTCTGTTGTCCAGAGCTGCCTCGAAGCGCAGGGATGACCTGACCAGCCGTGTGCAGGCGCAGTTCGAAGCACGTATCACTGTTCGGGTCCCAGAGTCTCAGCAGCTCCACGCTGTTGTGTCTCTGCCTGTCTTTAGGGTCCAAGGCTGTTCCATTGAAGCAGGGTTCATTTTTAAGCTTCGGAATACGGTGATGTTGCTGTTGTGTGGTTTTGCTCCTTAGTACGAAGATGGCTCGTGTGACTAACAGTACTTTTGATAATATGGGAATTTCTGTTTGCAGGGACACCTTTCCATAGACAACCTAGCAGGTTCAGTTTTTTAAAGCAGAGAGCACCTTTTTTGTATGCAAGTTTGCTAATGCAGCATTTGTGTTGTAAAAGCAATAGTGCAGGCCTGGCCCAATTCATTGAAGTAGCAGATTTCATGTATTCTTTGTATGTGCTAATGCTAAATATTGTCTACTTCTTTATCTTCTTATATGTCTATACAAAAGGTGACAACGTAAGTTTAAAAAATTGAACTGATATAAAATGTTAATTATTTGAACAAATAATTTAGAGGACTAACTCTTCCATGCTCATTACCAAAAGAGGAATATTTAAAATATATTCATCAAATGCTTTGTAAACTTTGCAAAACAAATAGTTGTATTTCTTTCATGGTGTGGTGATGGTTTTCTGTAGCTTGACTTAGCTCATTGGGAGGATCTGCTTTGTGATGTACACAAACTCTATAAGCCTCACTGGGAATTTGGTCCATTCATGGAAGATGCTTTTAATTTATTAGGCAGCCTGGTGTATT
Organism: Columba livia; assembly: GCF_036013475.1. NCBI lineage: Eukaryota > Metazoa > Chordata > Aves > Columbiformes > Columbidae > Columba > Columba livia. The sequence goes on along the minus strand of NC_088605.1, from coordinate 12,637,554 downwards.
CTTAGAAAGAAAACTTCAAGATGTCTGTGAAGGATTTGGTGTGTATTGAATGAGCACGTGATTTGTGTACTGCAGAAAGAGAGGAACTGATTTGTCTTGAGATCTTTTGCCTATACAAAAGCTTGCAATATGTTAACAAATGTGAGATATTGTTGCTGCCACGTATTGGAGGAAAGACAAACTCTGCACATATTTGGCTTCAATTCTAGTAAGTGATTTTTATTATTTCAATTAAATTATTTGGTTTATGTAATTCCATAATGGTTTGATAATGCAGAGGCCTGTGCTGCACACCTGCAATGTCAGCTTCATGTAATAGCTATTATTTGGGAGGAATATAATAGAAAATAGTAGAATAAAAAAGAGAATATAAACTTGCTAGTTTCACCTGGTTGTTACACTGAGAGTTTTACAGTGTGCCTGTTCTCTAATACATTCCTGTCTTATGCGTTTTGCCAACGCATTCAAATAAACATCATTTTGGAAGAAAAAATGATCAGTTTCTACCAAAATAGCTTTTCAGGGCACCTCATGTTGCTCGGTCCCATGCTGGGAGTGCTGGCTGCACTTGAGGCAAACCTGCAGCTGTTCCCCACACCTTTTCAGGTCTGTGCTTTGTGGCATTTGTGATCTGCTGCCATCCAGATGCAAAGGTGTATGGATGAACGTGAAGCAATATTTAAAATACCAGTTTTAGAGCATGAGTGTGAGTTCCCTCTTTTCATTTTTTTTTTTTTGTAACATTAAGGTATTTCAGTGGTGCCTGTCCATTCAAAATAGCCGTTCTCTTCTTCAAGGGACAGAATTACACAACTGCCACAGTGCTCGTGCTGGGTTTGCTGACGGGGCACTGATGTGTCTGTGAGGATTGTGGCTGGAAATGCAGGTTCTTCTGTCTTGGGTGGAGAAGCAAGAAATTGTGCTTCTTAGTGGAGATACTGCATAGCTGTCCAGAATGGAAATTTTTAAAGAGGGGAATTTTCTAGTGAGTCATAGATATTAATGTAGATACTGATTTTTTTTTATTTATTTATTATTTTTTTTCTGCCTGTCTCTACTAATTATCTGATAGAGAACTACCCAACCAGAAGGCCAGGCTGTTGCTTTCTAAGCTTAAGATGCTTGCATTGTTGGAATCTAAATATAAAGCTGCAATCAATAGGACGATCAGTTTTCTGCGAGCAAAGGGAGCACAGTGTAAGTAATAATCACTTTGTGTATATGTAGCTTGTTGAAGTGATTAGAAAAATGATGGCATCAGCCTTTTTGTTATAGTAGTTGAATTAGTTAGGGCTTCAGCTTGCAATGTTATCTCAGAGACAGCAGATAAAGCAGCTGTTAGGGAAGCTTTGCTTGTTCTTATTTACAAGGAGCAGGCACCTGTACTTGTTTATTTTCCAGTGTGGGGAAAAGGCTGAGAGCATAAAGCCACTAACTGCCCAGAAGTGATATTGGTCCGTTACAGTTTTCACGGTTCATATTTTTTTTTAACGTGCTATAAGTAGTTAATCTGAGCCATCCATGGAAACGCAAACAAACCGTGTGCTACAGTGGATGCTACTGTTTGCCTTCATCTTCCCCCAGTGATACACTGGTCCTGATCCCCTGCCCTTCTGCCATGCAGAACAGACCTTCCTGGTGTGTAATCCTGGCTCAGCAGGACCCTCTCTGGAAGGACAGCTTTAGGGCGGGGAGACCTGAAGGGTCAGGTTGTGATTTCTGTTTTAACTTTCCAGGTGCATGGATTTCTGCTGCGTATTGATCAAAGGCAGTAGAAATAAATACGCACATGCCAGGATTAAGACACATAGACACCATGTGACTCTTCTTTTCTTTGGACATATATGATTTGAAGGGTAGATTTTCAGGTTTCTTTGGCTTTTGGAGTGGGTATTGTGTACCCCCCCTCTCCCCTCCCTTGCCTTCTTAAATTGTCTTTGGGCTTTGAAATATACATAGTTTCATTTTCAAATGCACTGAATAGTGGATGTCCTGACATCAGGCACTGAATATTTTCACAGATTTATAGGTAGAGATCTAGAAACTCAATTTAGTTTCCAAATAAGTATGAAGCTCAAGGTGTTGATTAATTTTGCTTTAAAAAAAGGTAAGAATATCGGTGTGTATTCTCATCAAGATCATTATTTCTTTGCATTCATAAGCACGTGAATGGAACATTCATTTTTCCGCTTGTGGTGATGAGTTTTGATGCTTCACCTAGAAAAACTTGTCCTCAAAATGTAGTTTGTGTTTGGAGTTAAACCGCAGGCTTTGGCAAATTTCTTTTGACAAGGACTTTAATATTTGGCATCCAGCCATTGAAAATACACAATCCTTGCTGCTCCACTCCAAACTGCATTGTTCCTCGAGAGCAGAGCTATCAGGCAGCATCATGGAAAATGAGGGGACTGTAGTGGCAGCTTGGTTAAAGGCTTTGCAAATCTAAGACGAAGCTTTAAAATATTTCTGAATCTAAAAAGAAGCATTCGTGTACTGGTGCGATATGTTTGTGTAGACTCCTGTTTGCCATATGTATCTTCATAGTCATATACATTGTGCTACATGTAGATAGATAGGGCTGTATCAGATCTGTGTGGGAGCAGGAGTCCACTGACAAATTTGCTTCAATAAAAATGTCCTGCTGTTTGCATTATTAATTAAAACTAGGAGGCTTCCCTTAACAGTTATGGCATTTGGAAGAAGAAAGGTGATCTTAAAAATAGCTTGGACATAACCCATAGAAAGACTTTCACAGCTCAGCATCAACATCTTGAGCTGTATTAGGGCTAACAGGGCAGTCATATGGTCTGAAAAATTGTGTTCCTTGTGGATAGCTGCTTTCTCCATTGCTTGCAACTCCTAAGTGATCCACAGCTGCTCCGTGGGAAAATCAATACAGTAATCCAGTCCGAAGGTCCTAAGGTGTAGCAGCAGTGGCAATTATGTTTTGACAATAGACTTCTAAAGCGTGTGGTATGGCTTCATTACAGTGAATAACTTCAAACATCCTGCCAGTTTTCTCAGGCTCCTCTGATCAGGGCTGAGCTGGAGCGGAGATCTTAAATCAAGGCAGCTGCTCTATCTGAGCAGTCCACGCAAATGGGTCTTAATAGCGGCAGCTAGTGTGGTAATGAAAATCTGTTACACCCATTGCTTGGTGTAACAGAGCTTTGGGTACCACAAAAGGTTGTCCTCAGATGAGATAGGGGATTAGGATTAGTGTAAAGGGGACAGAGCAGATGGTTAAAGAAAATTAGCCACTCTGGATTTCAGGGCAATAGCAAAGATTTCAGATGTATTTGTGCTGCCTTTGTTGCCTTTTTTTTTTTTAATTGCATAAATTTGCAAAGATTGCCTTGGATGTGTGCATACCAAAACAGAAACTTGTGGTTTATGCATACAGGGAGTCTATCTTGCACATTTATTTGAGATTAAAAAAATATTTAAGCTGTTAAGGAAATGAAAACATAATGATAGAAATAAGCCCATATAGATATGGCATTATAGTGTTTGGTCTTCTGTCAGATACAGCTCTTGGAGTTGTAGTATTTTGCTGTCTTTAATATAGAGATGTGGCCACTGAGACAGAGTTGGAAGTTACCTAAATCAGAATGCAGTATTGCCTGTTGAGGCTTGCAGTAGTAGGGGACTCTACCCTGATCGATCAGATCAAGACAGATGGCTGTGAAATTGGTTCTCCAGCCTCGCTGAGCCACACTGGGGTGTAAGGGATGCAGGCAGAGGAATTATGCTCTGGTTTGGCCATACGGCTCCAGCTGTAGCCCCAGGGCCGCTGCCGCCATCCCAGCAGTTTCTCTTTTGGCCTGACTGCCTCGCCCTTGAAGAATCGAAGATAAAGGAATGTGTGTTCCAGGCTGAAGAAAAAAGCTTCTAGCTGGTGATGCAGTGTGTATAGCCGTCCTTTTCTGGTCTGAATTAGCTGCAGGTTCTTATGGGAATTGAAAAGGTCAGTCTCTTGCAAAGTAACCGAGAAGATGACGATAAGTTGCTCAAACAGACATCCCTCTGTTTCTCTGAAGCGTAATCTATCAATCATTTCTCAGCCTTTTTCTTTGCTGTCATGAGATGATAGCAAATTAATTGTAGGTCTGTACATCAAACTTTTAAGTGCATGTGTGTGCTCCTCTGCAAAATAGGTTTCAAATGGCTTGGAAATTGTAATCTTAGTGAGCGCTCTCCTTCACCCATAATGATTTGTGTCTTTCTAAAGTCATGAACACGAATTAAACTTGCTATTAAAAACTGTTTTAAAAAATGAATGATTATTAACAGATAAGGATGGCTCTTAAGTGGGCTTCTCTGCAAAAAATGTGACCACCCCATTAAGACCCCAAACCTCTTTGCTGCCCAGGTTTTTCTAGCAAACTGTCCTTATCAATCGGAATAAAGTTTCTGTGGAATTGATTCACTCCGCAGTGTCGCAGAGGTGTCCAAGAGAGGTCAAAACACACTATTGTTTGCCATTTTTGAAAGGGCAATGGGCTCCTGTGAGTTTGTGTGTTGCTGCAGCAAACCGAGATCTTGCCTGCCTGTGCGCTTGCTGTAGGATTGACCTACAGAGCCACATAAAAGGGCATGATTGTAGTGTCCTGGCAAAGTGAGCCTTAAAAATCCCATTTTTTTATTGCTTAAACTGATTAGAAGACCAGCACCTTTTGCGGGGATTTTTATAAATCCGGTTCTGTAAAGATAATCATCTGGGTCAGAAGCTGGAGGTGCTGTCACCTATTTTTTTCAAAGCTACAGTATGTTTGGAAACTCTTTAATAAGGTTGGATTGCTATAAGGAATCCAGTGGATTTCTGAAACACTCATTGAATTTAACCTATAAAACTCAAGTTCCCACAGGTAAACTGAGGCTTGTCAGCCGGTGCCTTCATCTCGATGTAAGCTGACATGAACATTTTGAGAAAAAGCAAAGAAAAAATTCTGTGTTCTCTTTATCCCATTCACTTGCCTTCTGAGCTCTTCTCATTTAACTCACTTCCTTTGTGACATTGCAAAATCGAGGTTGACCGTCTGTCATTTAGCAGTGCAGGGCACCCGGCTGCGTGGCCTCGTTCTGCTGCTAATGAGGGTAACGACTACGGGGCTGATGAGACTGGGGCTGGTTCTGCATTGCCCACGTTGGACCTGTCCAGCTGTGCAGGAGCTGCCAGGAGCGAGGGATGGAGCGAGGTGGTGGGGCCAGAAGTGAGGTTACCTCCAGGTGTGGTTAACTCCAGGTGTGGTTAACAACTCCAGGTGTGGTTAACAACTCCAGGTGTGGTTAACTCCAGGTGTGGTTAACTCCATGGAGCTGAGCCCTGGGCACTGTGGCTTTGCCCAGGTTGTGCAGAAACAAAAGAGTAAGTACATGCTTGCCAGGACAGAAAACCTGTCCCCCTGGCAGGGGCACCTTTGCACAGAAAGGCTCTCTGGGTGTACATACGCTTTGCTGCTGACAGTAGCTCCTTTTTCTGTCATGAAGTGATAACTTGTTGCTCTGGAAGTCAGTTAATGGAATCGGCTGTCTCTAGGACTCTTCGGAAGATGCATCCTGCTGATATCAAAACACATGAATTCTCGTTCTTGTTCAGATATTTTTTCTCTCACTTCAAGAAAATAAGGTTTTTAAAGGGTGTGTAGGTACTTAAATATTCAAACAGAGACTTTGTGAAATTTTAAAAAGCAACCTGCTGTGAACTTGCAGTTACTGTGGGTGCCTAAATGCCTTTAAAATCTGCCCTACTGCTTCTCTACTCTAGATATTCCTCCAGGAAAATGAAAAGGTAATCAAGATTAATCCACTAATGGAAAATGTGTGCTCATTGGGCAGTGGACAGTGTGCTGAGGACAAAAAGTAACTTTTGAGAAGTCTAAGAACTGTGAAATTCTCCTAATGCCTTTGTAAGAGCAATATGAAATATGTAGGTCTGACATGATGCAGGTAGTAACGAAGAAGAGAGAAACAACATCCCGTTAATGGCAGAACTCTGGAGTCCTTCTTTGCAGAAAGCGGACTGACAGCATTTGTACGTTAAATGAAATGAATTAGCAAACAAGTAATTAAATTTGCATGTAACCTTGTTAAGATAATATCCTGTCCATCTTAAACCTGCCATATTAGACATATTTAATCTTTGTGACGCATGGAGCGGTATATTGTGTTTGACAGCTTCTAAAGGAAGAAGGATGAGAGACTGTAATTGGAATGCTGCTGTTGGATAATAATGATGAGCACTTCTCATCTTCAAAGGGTTTTCAGCCTCTCTAGCTAATCCACACATCTGCTGAGTGGGAAAGGTAAGGTTTATCCCTGTTTTACAGGTGGGAAAACTGAGATGGAAGAAGAATCACCAGGTTAGAACTTGAAGTGCCTAGATGCTACTAGTGCTGTGTAAACACAAAATTAAATTAATTTGCTCACACAAAATGAAGTAAATGTATTGTTTTGGTTTAGATTACACACATTACATCATTTGTCCTGGTGCTTGACCCTTCAAATACAAAGTCTAAGCGCTACCAATATAACAAGTGTTCTCTAGTAATCATGTTACTGTTGAGTTCAAGAATCTTTGCAAGTAAAATGTGCAGAGTTTCTGAATTTTTGCACTTGGAAGTGAAGATCTGATCCTGAAAGCCTTCTGGGTATAGAATCTGTTTTGTAATTAGTGGAACTTCAGACTCAGAAACTGGGAGAGTATCACCCATTGCTCTGGCAAAACTCTCTGGAGTGTGCAGCGTTGCTTGCTGGATTGGCATGTTAAGGCAATTAGAGTTTATTGGTTAATAAAATGGTAAAACTAAATTAGTTGCTGAAGTGGACATCTTTCTCTCCCATTCTTCACCCGCCATTTTATTAGAAGTGATTGCTTAAACAGATTCAAGATGGTTTAAAAATAAGATTTTCTTTTGTTTTGAAGTGTTTAACTTATGCTATTAAACTGGAAAATGTTTTAAAATTTAAGTTTGCCTACTACTGATCATACGTCAGACTAGAATTCCTTGTATATAAACAGCAATTGTGGGTCAATTATTGCACATATTATTCATCCTTGTGTGTTTCTATTGTCCTAATGGTTAGTGAACAGCAAATACATTAGAGATTTTTACAAAAAGTCTTTATTTCAGGAATAAATAAATACTAAATTATTTTATCCTCATTTTAGATTTAGTAAAGCTTTGCTGATGTCACTAAATTTTAGTGTACAGATGAGCCATAAACCGAACCATTCTATAACCCCTATTGGAAGCCAGTGGATGAACATTATGCAGCTGGCGGACAGACCTGATAATATTCTGACTGATGACATTTCGGATTACTATCTGAAGAATGCTTCATATAATTAAAAAAACAGAAGCAAAATTAGCAACATTTAAAACCCTCATTAATAATAAAAAAATATTAGTTTTTCACTGATAATCTTGCTCCTTCACTTATGTTTTCATTGCAGCGCTGCCCAGTCATTTTGCAAGTAGACACCCCTTTTGTGTTTTTTTCCCTTTTGTATTTTCTGGGGGAATTCCTACATGCACTTGTTAGTTTTCCAATAAAAGAAAATGTTTTCACTTAGTCTTTACCTGAGTTCTATTGGCTGAAATGACAATGCTGTTAAAAATCAATGTGCAGAAAGCCAGATCATTACTGAGTTTTTCCCTTGAACAGTTCATAGAGACAGCAAGCTCAGGAAAACAGCCTGAGTAAACTGCGTCGTGATTGATTTAAAGTGCATCTGATGGAGTATAATTGTCTACTCATTCTTTTCTTTTCATTCTCCTCTCTATATGCTTCCTCTTTTGGGATCAGATAATCAGGAGTAATAATCAAAAGCATCAAGAATAAAAAAAGAAAATACACAGAAATGATCCCTCCTCAGTTTTGGCATCAAAGCCAAACAGCAGTAACTTTATATTTCATTTATGAATTCCTATATTCCACTGTAGTATCAGCAGAATCTTTGGCAGAGCCCTGACTCCACTTTATATTAGCTTAATAAAAATGCACACTTTGGTGGATATTGGCGGTTTTGCTGTTAGTGGCACTGAGACTAGATTTTCAAGTGTGTCAACATCATCATCATCAATATCTTAATCTCTTTTAAAATGTGGCAAAAGGATCAATACTGTGAGGACGCAGGTTCCCAACATTTCTAGTTTGTGTGGTGTGGGTTGCCCCCCGCCACACCTTGGTTTTTTAATTGACATTTATGGCACTCAAAATAGAGACTTTCCAGTTCAGAAAATATGTCTCTAACTGGTCTTGTAGAACAGAGCATTAATTGGGGAATGTGGTCTGATACCTACTCCATATAAATGCAGACTATTAAATTGATCTTAAAAAATTCCTTCAATAGGAGTTCCAATTAAAATAAATCTAGATTTTGCTCATATCCTTTACCTTGTAAATTTACATCAATGCAAACTCTGCTGCAAACTCTTAATATGAGAAGAAATTGTTCTTCTGTGATTATCTGCCGCGGGACATAAACCTGTTTTATCTAAAATCATACTCTGCTTAAAATATTATCCAAACAACTATTTAATACATCGGTGTTTTTGTTTTCAGGCATGAACAAGTAGCATAAGGCTACCTAAGCAAATGGTTTTGGAATGGTTTTTGGAAAAGCGTATACAATAATACTATCATGTTACCAATGTGTAATTGTAGGGTGCCTGTGAACTGCTGTTACTGTGCTGAAAGGAACGGTTGTCATGCATGCAGCCTTTTTTTTAGGTTTATTGTATGCTCCTTGCTGTAAGTGTTTTCATACCATTGAGGATATTATCCAAGCACTGTTATTTCTTAGGAATGTTTGCTCTGACATGGTAAGTTACTGTTGAGTTTTGTTTAGTCCTAAATTCCTCTCTCCAGTAAGCCTTTATCGGTACGTCCTGGGGTTCTATACTTGCAACTTCTCGATGTTTTAAGTATTAAATTTACTAGTGAAAAAGTCTGGCTTTTTTTTTTTTTTCTGCTGGACACATAAACTCAAGTTGAAATATGAGAATTAAGTTATCTTCCTTCTTTTTCTCTCACTGTGTGTGTGCATAAATCAATCTCCAGTCAGAGAGAACTTCTCCAGGCAGAAGGTTCATTGACTGCCATCAGCATAAAAAACCAAAACCAACAGATTATGCCTTCAGTGACTTTACCCGCTGAAGGCAGTGGGAGTGTGCAGTGAGAACAAGGCTCTGAGGAAAGAAAGCAGCGATATTTTGTTTTGTTCAGGTATGTCTGCAAGGAGCAGAAGTCATGGAAAAGAAGATGTCATTTTATTTTGAAGCTCTTCAGAACAGAACAATACTTTTGAGTATCATGTCTGCTGTCAGTTTTATAGGGGCATCATTAAACACGTTCTAGCCATTCAGTTTCTCCTTTTGCACTCAATTTTAGGTGAACTAAATCGTTCCCTTCTTTCCTTTTTACTTTTCACATAGTTAATCATCAGCTACATTCATGTTTCCATCTCTTCAGCTCAACCCTCATAGGTTTAGCTTCCTCTATTATTTCGCTGTAGGCAAGTCACTCCAGCTCTGATCATGTTTCATAACCCTCTGTTGGAGCTCTCCAGTTTATCTACATCTTTCAAATAATGCTATGCATAGAAGTGCTGCTTTGCCAGATACATCTGTGTTCACAGTGCCTGTTAGTATGTGATTTAAATGTGTTTATTTGTGTTACTCTATTAATACAGATAAATTTGGCCAGTAGTATATTGGCAGATCCATTTATGTATTACACAAATGTTTGTATATTCTCTTCCTATTTCAGCTGTGACTTTGCAGGAGTGCTATTTACCTCTGCCATTCTGCATGAATTCTTGTATCTGTTTCAAAAGAGCGTAGTGGGACTTCATTGTAGAGAAGGCTCTATCTGCATTGAGACCTTCACAGATAGTGAAGTTTCCCGTAGTTGCTGATGGGAGTAATACTTGCGTTAATTTCTTAATTGTATTAATTTTTTAATGCAAACTGGTATTGTGGGTCTTTTCATTGTCTCAAAATGTGTTTTCATTAATTAAGCAAGATGGCATAGGGCATAACTCATCTCTGGCTTAAAACAAAGGAAAACACTTGAATCCAATGTGTGGACCGGAGACTGATATATACAGTCTCCTTGTATTCCCTCTTGTATTTCATGGAAGTTCAGATGTTTTGGTATAGTCCATGAAACTGTACAGCAAGGAAATACTGTGCAATTTGACTCTGATTTAATAATAAAATTCCACAAACATTTCTATCTCTATACTTAGTGAGCCTGCAGCCATTTTTTTTCTTATATTTTATTCATTATTACTAAAGTATTTCTACAAGTAAGTCTCCCAGGATTAACTTCTTGGTTTTTTTAAAAGCTGTCAGTATGTCAGAAATAAACCTTCTGGCATTGGAGAAGCGGAGGCTTTGAGGTGTGATTCTCAAAGTCAAGATTTTGGGCTATGATAAAGCCCTTTAGTTACATATCCATAATCAAATAGCCAGTTAAATTCCTGAGAGAAAAGCTAGATAAATGTAACAGCTGATGTTGTACTGTGTGTGACTAACTCATAGGTCTGTTCCAATTGCACGTTAAAGCACAGAGACACACTTCTGATTTCATCTGCTTCCAAGCACAAAATTACATGTTGTTCCTCATTAATAACATTCTTTTAAAAATAGTACAAGGATGAAAACGAAGCCTGGACTTTCTCTCATAATGATACCCTGGAGCATCAGAGATACTGAAAGCTTCTGATCTCTGTGTGAAAATAGCAAATGGAAGATGTCTGTGTATCAAGAAGGCAGTGAAGTCTTCCTGAATATTCTCATGCACACTTCATTTTGGTAGATTTGGGTTTATATCACTGTGTTTTAACTCCTGTCCAACATAATACATTAATTTCTATTATAATTACAGTGCTCTTCAAACCAATGAAGGTCTCCAGGCTGTTTTTAGGGGTGATGGCTTAATGTACTAACACAGACTATCAATCACAGTATTTGTTTGTTGCTGAAAATACAGAAGCAGAGGGCAGGCTTTGGCTGTTTAGGGGCCTGGTTGACAGAGTCCCTTGGGCTGCAGTCCTGAGGGACCAAGGGGTCCAGGAAGGCTGGACATTCTTCAAGAAGGAAATCCGAGAGACACAGGAGCAGGTTGTCTCTGTGTGCCAAAAGATGAGCCAACAGGGAAGAAAACCAGCCTCACTGAACTGGGTGCTTTGGCTGGAACTCAGGAATAAAAGGAGAGTTTATAACCTTTGGAAGAAGGAGCAGGCAACTCAGGAGGACTACAAGGATGCTGTGAAGTTATGTAGGGAGAAAATTCAAAGGGCCAAGGCCCAGCTAGAGCTGAATCTGGCTACTGCTGTAAAAGGCAATAAGAAATGTTTCTATAAATACATTAACAACAAAAGGAGGACTAAGGAGAATCTCTGTCGTTTGTTGGATGTGGGGGGGAACATAGTGGCAGACAACACCAAACTGAGTGGGAGTGTTGATCTGCTGGAGGGCAGGAAGGCCACACAGAGGGATATAGAGCAGCTGGATCGTTGGGCTGAGGCCAGTTGTATGAGGTTCAACAAGGCCAAGTGACGGGTCCTGCACTTGGGTCACAACAACCCCAGGCAGCGCTACAGGCATGGGGAAGAGTGGCTGGAAAGTGCCTGGCAGAGAGGGATCTGGAGGTGCTGATTGACAGCCGGCTGAATTATGAGCTAGTAGTGTGCCCAGGTGGCCAAAAAGGCCAACAGCATCCTGACTTGTATCAGGAATAGTGTGGCCAGCAGGGCTAGGGAAGCGATTGTGCCTCTCTACTGGGTGCTGGTGAGGCCCCACTTTGAATCCTGTGTTCAGTTTTGGGCCCCTCACTACAAGGAACACATTGAGGTGCTGGAGTGAGTTCAGATGAGGGCAACAAAGCGGGTGAGGGGTCTGGAGCACAAGTGTGATGAGAAGCAGCTGAGAGAGCTGGGGCTGTTCAGTCTGGAGAAAAGGAGGCTGAGGGGAGACCTTATAACTGTCTGCAACTACCTGAAAGGTTGTAGCATGGGGGGTGTTGGTCTCTTCTCTGAAGTAGCAAGTGATAGGACAAGAGGTAATGGCCTCAAGTTGTGCCAAGGGGTGGTTTAGATTGGATATTGGAGAAAAACTTCACAGAAAGGTTTGCCAAGCATTGGAACAGGCTGCCCAGGGAAGTGGTTGAGTCACCATCCCTGGGGGTGTTTAAAAGATGTGTAGATGAGGTGCTTAGGGACGTGGTTTAGTGGTGGACTGTGCAGTGTGAGTTTTACGGTTGAACTCAATGATCTGAAGGGTCTTTTCCAACCTAAATGATTCTATGCCTCTAAGCTGTGCTGTTTGTAGAAAGGGAAGACTGTGCCTATGAAACCTGCGACATTAAGGATGTCTTTCTCTTACATATGTTTTCTTTGTAACTGTGGGCAAGTCTTCTAAGCTCATAAAAGGACTTGGATCCTAGTACTTGTGCCATTTATTCCCTCCCCCCCCTTAATATTTTTTTTCAAATTGTAAAATACCTAAATAGTCCTTTTCATGGGCAGTAGAAGTGTTGGAGAATATCTCTGTTCCATACCTATTAATGACCTGGTGGTTAGAGGACCTTCTACCAAAGGAAGATGTCGGGGATTGGCTCAAGGAGCACGGACATGAGTCCACCAAGCAACTGTACGAGCAGAGCCCATTTTAGTTGACATAAGTAGGCCTTAGTTAGCTTGTCTATTAGGCCATGGGAAAGGGGGGAACGGAAAAGTACTAACTAAGGCAGGGTCAGGATATTTTTGAAGAGATAAGAGTCAGAAGAATGTGGGATGCGCATAGCTAGCTAAACCCAAGTAGGTGGAGTAAGTAAATGTGCTTAGCCTATTAGATAGAGACAAGTATGCATAATTATGGTATTTGGTATAAATGCACGCTATCTCGGGCAATAAAGTTGAAGTATGCTTTATCACTCACATTGAGTCGGCTGCATTTCTTCCTCCGTCCGCTCGGGTCTGGAACTCTGATGGGACTTTTCTCTGCAGGAAGAGATGCAGATTTGACTGTGGGACCAGTATGTACCAGATAAATGTTTTCTCCATTGTATTAATACACAGAATTGTGAATGATTGAGAGCAATAATTGACAAAAAAGATGAGAATAATGAGTATTAGTGCGTAACTGAATGAAGAATTAAATGTTCTGCCAGGAAGGTTTGCATTTTCCTTGTTGCTTTCAGGGATTTAAGTTTTAAATAAAACTTCTTCTGTACAACTTCTAGTGAACTGTTCTGAATGGGATCATTTCCCATTGGGATGGAGTGCTCTCCAGAGAGTCCTTTGGAAAATGCTTTTGGGAGATCTTCCTATTGATAGAGCCAAAAAGAAACCACAGAGGGGCCATAACAACACCAGTAATGTTGGATGCAAACAGAAAGACATTTCCAAGGTAATGCAGGAGGACCGATGCACAAAATACTGGGGCAACCTGTCAGAAGAATTGTTCTCCCGTTGGGCTGGGACCGGCAGGAGAGATCTTTGCAGGGGGAGTATGTGTGTTCTTCATACTTGGGAAACTACCGCTTTGAAAACTGCCTCCAAAAAAGAGGCATCCCCACTCCAAAGCCACCATCCTTGTCGCCAGTTTTGAAGACTCTACTCAGAACTCGCAGATTTCCTCTTCAGTTCCTTTTTCGGTGCTTTGTTTTTTTCCCTTCTCTGCCAAGGCTGCTTACATTTCATTGCTGTGCATTGCTTGTAGGCTATTTAGTCTCTATAAAGGATCTGTAGCAGAAAAAGCTCTAATAATGTGAGATGCTCAGTTCTTGTTAGTGCACCTGCCATCTGTGGGAAGGGAATTCTGCATGGGTGGCTGTAGGTGCAAATTGAAAAAAGTGGGGAGGTGATGAAGAAATCGAAGAATGTGAATGTGAATGGAGGAATTGGGTTGTTGAACATTTCTTGCCCTGCAGCATAAAATAATTATTGATGAAAGTTTTACTCCTGAAAAAATCTGTTTTGAGCTTGGTGCACATGGGCTTTTCCATTTGGCATGTAGATTTAACGGCTGTGGAGAAATGCAGCCTCTTTTAGAAAGGGGCCATTGACAATAATGGTGCTAATCTGGAATTTATTTCTATTTCCTGTGAGTTTGGCAGAATAGGCTAGAAAAGCACTGAGCATCCTTTGCTTTTCTCATGATGAGGAGGACTGATGTACACTGCACTTTGGGTTCCTTTGACTCCGCAGAATGGATTATCTGTTGCATTTTCAGGGAGAAGTTACAATAATTGTATTGATTGTCTTTCATTTGACTCTTGATTGAGAGGAATAAAAAGCTTCAGGATTATTGATTTAGTTTTGCACTCAAGTATTTTACTTTTGTTTTCACTTCCCATAGGACCTAATCCCAGGGCCATTTAGGCAGTTATGTGAGGCCTTAATGCAGTCGAGATAATGCAGTTTTGCTCTACAGAAGCCTGAGTCAGCAGAGTCCATGCACCTGTCTCCTTGCTCAGGCATTGATAACTATATCATCTGAGAATAAACCTAAAATGAATTAAGAAAAGTTTAAGCAAATGGATTTGTTTATTCTGCCTTTTTAGGAACTATTATCTTATGCACCTAGATGAATCCTACATAGATCCTTGCTGTATCAATCCCTGTCAGTGACCAGCACCAGAGGGGCAGAAATTTAGGAGATTTTCAAGTGCCAAGCACACCTTGATCTTGTTGCTACTGAAATACCGTATCTCGTGTAGCAGAAATAGTCAGTGCATTGTGCTTTGGAACATCCATGAGTAGGAATTAAACAAAGTTGTCATATTCAGAACTTAAATTTCAGTGTTTAAATGTTATTTTTCTCATCCTTACGCCCTGTTCTGCATGCCTAAATAAAGTGAAGCTTAGACAACACTGACCCAAGCAATTCTGTAGGACAGGCGGTTGAATTGCAGGCTAACTACAGAGGTGATGCCCAGCTTAGAGGATGGAACCAAGAATCCTTTTTCAGTGTCTCAGTGCTTCAGTGTTTGTGTAAAATAGTCTCCTGTAAATGCCAGATTTTATGTTTAATACTGATTTCTCCAATTCCTTTACTCGAAAAAATAATTAAATTAACCTGCAAATATAAACAAAATTTGATTGGGCAGAAATATTTAGGCACAAAACACAGTAAAGCAAACATGTGGTACAAGATAAGCACAGAAATGTGCCATTAAATAAAGCAAGTAAAACTTATTTCATAGATTAGGGTCTGTTGAGCTTATAGACCCCACATAGTATCAATACTACTTCTATATCTGGCAGCTTATGCACTGTGCCTATGTATTAATATGTAATGCTGGTGTGTGCAGGAGGAAAGGAGCAGAGCACATGGATCGTTCGTTTGTATAACACAGTTCCTATGTTTGCTGTAGCATTATTAAAATCACACAATCCTCTAATAATGTAAGTTTGTCTTAGACTTCTTGGCTACATTTTTTCCATCACTTTCAAACATTTTTTGCAGGAGTTACATGGTGCTATTTCCCTTTGCCACCTCATTTTCTTGATGTTGTAGGTAAGGTGTATTCAAAATTATAACAGGAGATTCTTTGGGATAAAGAAGAGACATGTGCATTTAGAATTGTTTTCCGATATTAAATTCAGCTTCCCCTCCACTCTGAAATAGCGCCTTATGCACACCAGAATTTTAGGAAGGCAATTAAATATACTTAAGTCCAGGTCAGGTTTGTTTTCTCAGACAAAGTTGTTTCTCCTGGGATGGTTGGTAGCTAATAACTGAGTCTGGTTCTCCAGTCTTGGCTTTGACTTACTGGATGACCTTGGCAAATCTTTTCTGTATCTTGTCCTCATTTGTAAGATAAAGATAGAGGCAGAGATCCATTGCACAGTGCTTTGACATCTCTTGCTGAAAAATGCTGTGCCATTTCCAAGGTTTTGTTATCATCCAAGTGTGGTCTCGCCAGTGTACTGTTTCCTTGAAAACAATATGCCCTTCTTCAACCTGTTCTCCTTTATTTCCTCCAAAAAAATATTAAGTATATATGCCTTACATCGAGGAACCTTCTAGCACTTTATAAAGATCAGGGGGTTAACATTCTCTCAGTTTTACAGATGTAGCAGTGGAGAATCTGTAAAGACTAAGATCCTTTTTGAAGGTTGTACATCTTCCTCAGTGGTCCAGGTTCCTGTCTCCCAGCAGCTTTAAGCGCCAGACAACTTTGCTACCCTTTGTAAGAGAGAGACAGATGAAAAAGCCATCTGCTGCTTGTGTTTGCTGGGGAGTCGCACGCTGCCCTCAGGTTAGGCTGGATCCACTTTCTCTCACGTTTTCATTTGTTTGGACCACTGCTCTGTGCTGAGCTCAAGTTGATTTAGCTCTTGCTTTTTTGCTCCCCCTCCCAGCAGTATGGCAACCGGACAATTCCAGGTGGGCTGCATGAATTTAAACATATAATCTCTTAATACATACATGCAGAAAGGGAGAGTAAATGTAGATTTTGTAAAGCGTTACTCTTCTACTTGCTTGTTGTCTAAAGCTTGCAACATAGATGAGGAAGAAAACTGCTTTTAGTGAAGAGTACTCACACCTGAGCCACTGGCAGAATGCTGAGGTTTATATAAATCTGTTCATTATGACTCTGTGGGGAATTTCCAAATGTATTAGCATTTTTAGGTCCTCTTATCAGCACTTCAAAGATAAAGCGGTGTGCGAGGAATGCTTCTCCCTTAGCGCGCAGGGTTTTACATACGCTGCGCACCCAAAATAGGTAGGAAAGTCTAAAAGGGGATTTGTAAGCAGATGTTAAAAAATGCAGAGAATGATTTTTCGTATGGTTTTTAATTATGGTTTGTCAGGTGGCTTCTCATAGGAGCGTAATCACAAGCCAGGTAATCACCGATGGTTTATTTAAAGAAAAAAGGAAAGAAGAAAAGGCAGGCTGGGAGGTGTTTTTGTGAGGTGCTGCCGGTGGGGGCTCAGTGTGTCTCTGTCATGTTTATCTCCCTGCTCACCGTCGTCATGGAAGCTTGGAGCCAACTGGGAGATCCTGCTCTGCACGGGACTGGATTACTGACCCTAATGCATGGAAAATTGAATGTATTAAGTGGCAGCCGCATTTTCAACCCTGCGGATTTCACAAGGAATTTGAAACAAAAGGCCAGAGCCCTCTGAGGAGATTTTCATCCCAGGGGGGAGTCTCATTTTTAGAAAACAAATTAGCATCACCATAGAGAAGCAACTTCCAATGACCAAAAATTAGAATATAAAATGAAAGATTTTTTCATTCTCCTGGGTGCTGCTTTCCATCTCTTTTTGCTAGTCGAAGGAGCGCTCTTGTCTTAGATGTAGCTGAGGTGAGCTAAGCTCTGACCTCAATGCACTCGGTTGCACTCGCATTGGAAGTGGGAAAACTAGTGCCAGCAGAATGTCTTGCCAGTCCATGGGTGAGAGATGAAAGAGACTCATTCTTTTATACAGGGCTAACAACAGCAGTCTCTTGATTTATATGTATATAAATTCATTAAAGATCCATGAAAGGAGAAATCTGCAGGAGTTTATCTAGCAGGGACAGATTTTTTTTCCCCCCCTCCTTTTCCTCCTGGTGGTAGATAAAGTATTTCACAGACTTCTAATAAAAGACCTGTGAAAGAAAGCTCAACACCTAAAAAAGCTTGGCTTGCATGTACTTACATGTGGAAAACATGGAAGTCGTGTCCCTCAGAAGCCAGCCAGGAGCTGCGGGGAGAGGGCTCAAAGCTTTGCATTTGGAAATGTAAAGGATGGAACTGCCAGATGTAAGGCATGGACAACCTGCACTGCTCTTCCTAACGCCAGCTCGTGGCCTTTGTCCCACAGACTGGGGTTGCAGCAACGGAGCGTTGTCGCAGGGTGAGGTTGGTGGCAGGTGTGTGTCTGCGGGAGGGATGCACAGGACAAGCCCGGGAGGCTCGTTTTGCCGTTTTGCCCCCAGGGGCGATGGCAGAATAGCTCCTGCCAGGGAATTCTGTGGGGACTGTGTGCTGAATTCATGCAAAATGTCTTTCCCCTACCTTTTCCTGTGATAGATGCTGTCCCCTGAGTTCAGTGTACATCTTTTGAACTTCTCTAAGGAGCTGTTTTAGCCTCGTTGCAAACGGTAGCAGATTTATAAACTAACAAACCTATACTGATGAGTGTGTTCTCCTTAAGCCTAGCTATCCAAACATAATAATACTCTGCAGATTTTTCCCTGAAGGACGCCTGTATAGCCTGTCACTTCAGAAGATATGCACTAAGACTGAAGCAACACTTCATTATAAAGAATAAGCAGATTTTAATGATAGCTGTTGTCTTACGAGCTTTTGCAAGTGAAGCATGCATTTTGATGCAACCAAACCAAGAACGGACCCAGTACTGTCACTGCTTTTTGAATTTTTGGTGTGGAAAAATACAAAAAATATGTACAGTTACGGGGTTTTATACACAAATCACTTTATAAATATTAAATAATTAGTCTTTATGAAATCTATACTCAAAGCTAAACTTGTCCCAGGGCCTCTCCTCACCGTTCAGATTGTTTCTTAGTTTCTGTCATACCAAAGTAAATAATGCAGTGCTCTATATTGATTTATTTTTGATGGTATAGTACCTGGTAAGATTACAGTATGGGAATCAAATAGGTAACTACTTAATTTATTTTAGAGGATTAAATGCTACAGGATCATTCAGTACATTTTTGTGTAAGTCTATGTGTGGGCATGTGTCTCTTTGTACAATTTACAATACTGACACAGCAGTTTACCCACCAAAAGCTCTAGTTTTGGATACTCTGTAGGACATAATAGGAATCTTTTATTGCAAAGGTGGTGGAAAAATACCCTTTTTGTGCTCTGTAGACTGTACACTCAAAGGTCACGCTTGTCAAGAACAGCAGCTTTATTTTTGCAGCACAAGTGAAGTGTTTCATCCTGGTTTATGCATTTTACTCTGAGGAGTGAGTTGTGATGTGACTTTGCACCGTTTCAATTTGGGAAGCGTTGGGTGACACACGCTGCAGCCCACGGGGGCGCAGGCAGAGGGGAACAAAACACCCTGGCGTGGTTTTGGTAAAGAAAGATGCTGAATCACTGTCTGCCCTGACTAAATCTCCTCCAGCAACACAGTTATGATTAAGAGATGGTAACTTCTCAACTGCTCACTAGCATGAGCTTACACTAATAATGGAAAGTAGGATAGGCAAAACACTGCACATGGTAAGATAATAATGGGAAATTATGACAGGAGAGAAAATGAAACAGAGCTCTTTTCTCCAGTGCCAAAGCTATAAGGGAACATTGGAGAAAAAAAGAAACAAAAAGCGCCAACAAAAATGTGCACTGTGATTACCATGGCAAAAAAGCAGAGATGCTGGCGCTCCTGTGTGTGGACCGGGAGAAGACAGTGGTGACAAATGGACTCGCGACAGCCCCCCAGACATTTGCAGCTGATTAGAACCACCACAGATGAGCAGCTGTCATGCCGATGAAATATCACAGAACTGAAATGAATTTACAGCTGGTTGGGGTGCCACCCCTCCTACTTCACTTTTATCACTGCTGCTCCAGGCTCCTTCTCTTTACCTAGTCAATGAGTCTCTCTATCTCCCTGCATGCATCCCATTTAATTAGGTTCGCTTTAAACCGAAACAGGGCTCAGATTCTGTAAGCCTGTGTTTTGTATGGTGGCGAGGTGTGGAGCAGACTCAAACTGTTCTTCCCCAAGCACAGCTGGGTAGGTTATCACTGATACAAATGAGATGATCAGCTAATAGCTACAAAAGTTTGGAGAACACTAGCTTTCAAAAAATTGTGGTATCTCTCTGCTTTCTGCTTTTCATTTGTCTCACCCTTCTTTTCCACGCTCTTTTTCCTCTTGTCCTGTATAGGAAGCTTGTTAATATTTTGTTCAGCTACCAGAATGAGGTTGCAAATAAGGGATATACTTCTCCTGAAGTAGCTGTATACTTAAAAAATATATACCTATGTACACAAAATTCCGAGCCTTGGTATAACATGTGTAAAATATATTTGCAGATCATTTAGCTCAAGCCGTGGTGTGAAAGGTAATTCTAGTTGACTGCTGGTAAATAGGAAGCGTAGTCTCTCATTTTCTGCTTTCAATGCTGAGCTATTAATGGAATCTGCAACTTCTTTTTTTTTTTTCCTTTCCGGTCTCTATTTTTTCCATTATTCTCTAGTTTTAGCTGCTTCTAAATCCAAACCAATACTCTGGATTTAAAATATTGCCTCCAGGAGCAGAAAGTCTTTTCCTGTAGGATGGATGTTTTGCTCTTGAGTCTATTAATTATGGCCTTTTCTTTCAACGGGAATAATTGTGTTATTAATAGTCTTTTCATGAACAGAAGAAAGGCCTCTTTGGAAGGAGAATGCTCTTGCTTCACAAAAGGTTTCTGATAGCCTTAAGGTGGATTTATCTGTTGGAGCCTTGGCTAACCTTCATATTAAACAGACAGAAACAGTTTAGGGAATTTGGGGATGTGAAGCAAATTAGAAAATAAATTAAAAGCATTATAGCTCAATAGTACAAATTAATGCAGCTGCCGTAAGCTTCATCCTGAGAGAGTTGTCAATATCTGCAAAGCTCCTGCTACGGGGAAGAAAATTAATGTGTATTTTAACATTTGTGTTTTGCCCCACAAGAAGCAATTTGGAGGAGTCCCCTGTAGCTTTGATGGCTTTCCTTATCTTAACTCCTTCCACACCAGTGCCCTGGGTGTCCCCTGGGGGCTGCAGAGCCAAGGGGCCGACAGCCCATCCTGGGCAAAGCCTGTTGTGAGGCAGCCTGCTGGAACAGCTGCTGGTGACAGTGCTCATGTCCTGGCTTCCCTCTGCAGCCACTTCCCCGGCTCCCGGCTGTGCAGGTTGTGGCAGGCTCGGTCCAGCGATTTCTCTGTCTTGCAGATGAATAGTTTGGGGATACAGGCAGCAGCTGAGTCTGCGTCTACAGAACAAAAGTCTCTTCTGTTCTGCTGTGGTTTTGTTAGTGTTGGTGGGAGAAGAGCACTAACCTGCTCCCCTCTGCGGGGCCCTTCCCGCGGCTGCAGCGCTTGGTGCCAGCTCCTGTCAGCGGAGGTTTTGGTGTTGGCTCTCTCCTGCCTGACACCTGGCTGGAGGCTCTACCCAGAGATCAGAGAAGGCACTGGCAGGTCTCTTCTTAGTTACAGAACAGAGAGAGGAGTGCTGCTCATCCTCAACCAAGAGGAGACAAACCTTCCAAAGCAGAAAAGAGTAATGCAGCAGGAATTCTGTCTTTGGCATGAACAGAGTCATGTGGAGTGGTTACATGAGAATTGAGGATAATAGAAAAAAACATATTAAATTGCTGATTAAAATTAGATTCTGTGTTCTCTGGTACTCTTTAATATAAACAGGAATTGAAAACTCTTGTTGCTGTTGTATTTATATTCTAGTTGCAGTGGGCACTCTTAGTCAGATCTAGTCCATGGTGTTCTGAGAACTGTGCGAACACATGGTAAATGAGGAATTATCTTCTGTGGAGTTTGTGATTTTGATCAAAATAAGATGTTTCAAAGCGTATGAAGGGATGGAAAGTGGTGAGGGCAACCATGATATGGCCCATAGCTGGCTAGGCAGAAATTGGTCCCTGCAACAGTACGCAGGAGATGGTGTCTGGCCACAGTTAAGTGTTAACCTCTAAAAATATAGATTTTATAGAGGAACCTTTTCAGCTACTCCTGAGACAGCGTTCCTAGGGCTACATGTGTGAGAGGAGAGCCTGAGGTGCCAGAGGACAAATGGCTATTTGAGGTTGCCCTTATTGGTAGGCTGGAGCACACAAGACAAGTAGTGGAAACACAGGCTATGCAGATGTCCTTGAATGAGAGACAATGGAGAGCCTTCAAGGATAAGAGTGATGTGTCATGGCTTTATGATGGTCCTCATGGAGATGAGCTGGGTGTTATGACAATGGCAAGAATGCGTGCTGGGTGCGTGCTCCTCCTCCCTGAGGAGGAGGATGCATTCTGTGGCAGAGTATGGCAGCAGAAGATCTGGAGAAAATTTGGTAAGTTTAACTCATTTTCTGAAATCTATGAGGAGACGTCTCAGAGACCTTGTTCCACGGTTGTACATAAGATGGATGCTTTTCTAAATTTTAGCTTTCTGGCTCTTTTTAGGGATTTTTGTGTGGTAATTTTTAATAAATATAACTACTTCCTGTCTTTAATGCATTCTGCTACTCTTTAAACCTGAGTTCTAGTTCTCACACTGTGAAACAGATGACAGGATGCTTCTGGCAGAACATGACTTGCCTCCAGAGCGAACAAGGAAACTCACAATCTTGAAAATCTTCCCTTTGCCTAATTTGTTCTTCCTTGTTCTCAGTACATGTTTCTCCTGTAGTCTTCTCTTTATCCAAACCATGAGAGAGGAAGAACGTTAGCTTTGTCTTTCTGCCTTCTTCAAGGTACTCAGTGAACTTTGGATGCCTTGTAATTTGGATGCCTGTGTGAGGAGTAGCGTATGGGCAAGGAAGATGAGGAATTGCATGTATGGGGAGAAAGATGGAACAGAGGATCTGCAACAAAGTTGGACTGAAAAATTCTTATCAAGTGAAAGCTCATTTAGGCATAACTCTGCACCTGGTATGTGACCTAAACTTCTTGCAACCTCTGCTACAAAACTAGAAAAATACCATCTGGGCAATATGTTTGAGCTCCAAACATATTAATGGAGTAAGGATGCCTAACATGTGACAGCGGGTGCTAATATCTTTATTCTGCTGCACCTGAGACCCTGACATTCCCCTTCTAGGGCTGCTGAAAATGCAGGTCAATTAAAAGGAGCAGAGTTCTCATTTTTGATCCTGTATTTAATTCCCTGCAGCTATTATTGCCTTGAGGGAGTGGGGGAAAAGTGGAGAAGATAATTAGACTTGACCTTGTGCTGTGGACTTGTGCAAACTGTTGAATTACCGATGAACACTGTCAAAGCTTGGTTAGAAAGTGGGGGGAGGTGGGGTGGGATGACACAACCCATTGTAAAGCATGTTGCTGAATATGCAAGAGAAGAAAAATTGAAATGGAAAGGACAAGAGGGAAGCTGAAAACAAATACTGAGGCCAGCTCTGTAAGTGCGATGCTGTCAGGAGTTAATGCCTTTTTCTTTTTTGTTGTCAGAACATCAGCGATAATAGGACAAAATGGTACTTACTGCAGAGAAACAATTAAGTTGGGCCTTCACAGACTAAATGAATAAAAAAAAGAGGGAAAAAGATAGGAATTACAGTAAGGGAACATGTTATAACAGAACTTGTGGTGGCTGAGCAGCAGCCGTACATCAAATAGACGGAGCAGAGCAACTGATTCTGATCAGCTTTGCTGTTTCTTTCCCGTTTCTCACTGCACATTCTCTCACATTATCCCACTATTAGCATTACCGGCTTCCATTTTGGTGTGGATTACAATGGCTTGAATAAGTCTTTTTTGGAAACCATCTGGCCTTAGACATCAAAGAACAGCTGAGGATAGAGCTGGCTTTTAGTGTAGCTAAAGTTCACGTCTGTATAAAATAAAATGGAGCAATGCCCACATTGATGCTGACACGGCGACACTGAGCCTTGGGGAATTCAATTTCTCATTTTTGGTTTCTTTGCCTTCAGCCTCTCCCCCTATTAGGGATTCTGGGCCAAATGCTGTTCACCTTGCTTGTGTGAAAGTAGTTTTTGATATCAGGAGGATTCTTTGCTTGCATCGTTAGACCATGCAGTCTGTGTCCTAAATGTACGCATTGTTCAGCAACTAGGGGTGAAAGGAAAAGAAGACGATATGAAACCCACTATAATTAGAAATTTTGCTATGATGTAATTGTTACTAGATGTTTTTTGTTGTTGTTGTTTGTCTGAGTCTTTGTGGCACTGGAAATCCAAAATCAAAAGCAGTTCAGCAAAAGGAAACATTCCAGAAAACACTTCAAAGGCTGAAACCACAGAGCTGGATTCTGCTTTTGATTCTAGAGGTGTAAATCTAGAGCACTGTGGGCATCTTCCAGATTTATGTGGCTGACACAAACAACTGTACTCAACCTGTGAAATGGTACTGATCATTGTTTTCAAGACCAGGCTGTGTGCAAGAGGGAGAATTTGAAAACCTGACATGATTTATGAAAATGTATTAATTTCCTGAATTCCTAGGACTTAGCAGTAGCATTACAGCTCAGCTGGAGCTGTAACGTGAAGTTATAAAATTTCAAAGGCGGCATTAACAGGCAGAGTGCTTCCAAGAACCAACATACGGTGGTTGTATTCCCTGTGCATTGGTCCATGGAAAGAGCAGTGCCATGACTCCTTTCCCCTTCCCCTTCCCCTTGCCCTTCCCCTTCCCCTTCCCCTTCCCCTTCCCCTTCCCCTTCCCCTTCCCCTTCCCCTTCCCCTTCCCCTTCCCCTTCCCCTTCCCCTTCCCCTTCTCCTTCCCCTTCCCCTTCCCCTTCTTTCCTGCTCTCCTCTCCTGGGATTTTGGTGCGCTAGGCATTGCTGGTCTGGCCCAGCCCTGCTGTGCAGAGGACATAGAAAGATCTGTCATGGTCATACCCTCTTCTGGCTTTGGAAGATGCAAACAGAAGCTGGGAATGCCCTGGCTTGCTGATCATCCCTTTCTGCTTCAGTTTCTGGAAGTGCGAGTAGCTGTGGCCTCTGTGTACTGTGAAGCAAACAGAATTGTATTTGTGTTTCTGCTTTAGTAACGAGCTGTGCTGTCAAAACAGAGCAAATGGGGAGTGAGCAATGAGAGAGGAAACTAATCCCCTGTTTATACCAAATCAACTTCCATAGCTCTCTCAGAGGACAAAGTGAAGGCAAGGGAAGAGGGTCCTGCAAAAACGTTTCAATTACTTTATGAAGTAACTGTAAACGTTCCTCTTTAAAATTTGCTAAGCTTCATTGATTTAACATTGCGCTCAACATGGGAATTTTCCTCCTGAGCAGCTAGGTTACATTACACCTGACCTCTTTCGTCTCTTTCCTTTATTTTTCAAGAGTGACTTTTTAATAATGATATGCAAAACAAAATGAGATTCACTTTTGTAAGTGCTCTCTCTACATTCCTGTATTCTTTGGCCATTGAAGTAATTGCTTGTAGGAGACAAATATGTTAAAGTTATTAAAAAAAACCCTTTAAGTACAGTGTATTCAAACTCATGTCCTTATCCTGAACAAATCTATTTTTAAGATAAAGTGCTGTTGCATACAGTCTCACATTTAACAAAATGCCATGACCTATAAATATTCCAGTGAATATTAAATGAAATAGGGATCGGGTTGGATGAGCTCTAGTATTTTGTACTTCCTCCATGGACTCTCTGAAAGTTAATCCAAACCCTGCTTCCCTTGGGCTGCCAAGGTAATGAGGAGCAGGAAAAAGACAAAAAAGGAAAAAAATAAGAAAAAAATCTGCAGCAAACTGCATGGTGAAAGATTATTACAGAAGGGAACGAAGTGCTAAAAGGAGAGGTTAAAGTCACTGCCCAGCTACAATGCAGGTTTATATTAACACCTGGATTATCTAATGAAAGTGGGATGAGAGAAATATGTGTGAGACATGTAAGTGTGATGTAAATATAAATCGTATGAATATCATCCTACATCTAAGGAGGTAGCAGTGCTTTAGATACATTAAAGATTATATACAAGATATATTGTGGTATTAGAAGTATTGCATGGGTGAATTATCTAAATCCCAGATGTGCCGTGGCTACTGGGCCAGTGGTGGAGCTGGGATCGACTGCCAGTAACCTCAGCATGAGGGGCCGGAGGGTCTGTCTGTGCTGAGGGCAGAGCTGGCAATGGGCTCCCTGCACGCAACCTTCACCAGGGTGAAGTTGCAGATTGTATACAATCAATTAAGATAGAAAATAACCTTCTGAATGCTGAAGATTTTTTCACTCTCTTGTGTTTGAGTTGTTCTGGCATGTGTCTGGAGTGTGCGCTGCCTGAAGGGGGAATTTTCTCTGATCTCCTGGCTGGGAGTGACACTGTTGCTGTGACATTTCTCTGCATGTCTGTGGCCCTGTGGTTAGATGGCTGTCAGCAAATGGTATGAAAGGGGTATTCATCAGCTTGGCGCTGAGGAACCAGATTTCATACTTGTCTACCTCTTTCAAAAAGAAACAGGTTGTGATTCTGAATCAGCTTGTGGAGGCTTCGTTTCTTTTCTGGAGACTTCACCACCTGTGGATGTGTTCAAAGTTGACTTGTCTCCCCAGGCCATAATTTACTTTCTGAATGCTCCCCGGGAGTTGTGCCTCTGAAGGTGAGGGAAGGATAGATACCTGCTCTAGTTATTCCAGACTGTTTTGCTGTTGTTTAATGGATGACCTTCCAGATTTGGCCTTTCTGGGAACTGACTCCCATTTTTCCTTGCACCTTGAGCCCTTCAGAGCACTCCAACACACCATAGATACTGTTGCTTGACCTGTTACTGTAAATCAGCTGGGCCCTGGTGACTTTCTGTGAGTGCTTCATCATGAGTCTCAGCCCTCAAGTTATCCCCTAATTGCATCACAGACATCTCCAGGCAGATCTCTGATTCAACTGACTGCACCAGCTTGCTATCTGCTTTGTTTTTCAATGATGCATTAGTATGCCCAAACCAGAAATACGCTTGAAGTTTTAAATTGGTTGCTAGTCCTGGAGAAAGCTTGGGTTTTGTTCATCTTAAGATGTCATTTACTGTCTGTCTTTTTTTTTTTTTTTTCAAATCAGAATATATTTTACTTGATAATTTGATCAACGCTGCAGCAGCAAAGGCCAGCCAGTGCCTCATTGCCTGTTGTGCCCTCTGGTTTGAATAGTAACAGCACATTTTCATGCTGAGTTTAGATGAATTGGCTCCTGCCTGTGTGCGCTGGGTAATGTCCTTTCATATTCTTGGCAGTGGTAATGAATACGATTTTGAACACAGCTTGCAGATGTTAAGGCTTATTGTAGGAAAAACCCTCACAAAAACTTTAAGCTCCTAATATGTGCCTAAAAGCCAAAGAGGGTATCAGAATTAAGGTACTAATTCAGTTGCTATTGGTTGCTCGGTAGATCTGTAATTGCCTGTACAAGCACTTAAATGTGTTTGGTGATAGGTGACTTAACTTTATAGTTCCCAGATTGCTATTTTCCTGGCCTTTTGTCCATACATAAGAGAACTTTGTCAGTCTGCTTGCTTTTAGACCTGCATTCATCTTCTAAATCCTGCATATCTTCTTGAACTTTGGTGGTGTTCTTGCATCTTAATTAAGGGAAAGTTTGACCTGGTTGGGTTTTTTTTTTCCTTTTTTCCCTGAAGTAGCAAAACAGTTGTTCCTGATACCATGATTTACTCTACAGGAAATCCTAAAAAAACATACCAAACAACCCAAACAACAAAAAAATCCAAGTCCCCAGGACCCTACTAAAATGTCTGTTGCCGAAAGACAAAGTATTTTCCGCCTTGTGATTTATTATTTGTTTGCAAAACCAGAAACTGAAAAACCCTTTGCAGTGTAAAAACTGTCGACTTCTTATTTTAGCAGATGTATTTCTGAAGAGTAACACAAATTACAAACAAATAACAAGTCTCCCTTTTTGAGGAATTACTGCGATTTGCAGATCCTGTTTGATTTTACAGCAGAGTAATGCTATTGAAAAGCCGGATTTAACACAGACATTTAAGAGGGATTCTGTGTGTTGGGTTTTTTTGGCCTTTTTTTTTTTTTCTTCAAGAGAGATGTTTATTTCAGCTGTGGATTTAATCCTTCCTTCAAAGAGATCTGGGGGATAAAGTAAACGCCAGAGCAGCACAGCGGGTTTCTACTGTACTTTACTCTTTGTTGCTGCAGCGCTAAACAAGGTTCTGTTAATGTGGTGGTGCAGGTGAAAATGCTGGGACTTCATTAACAGTCCTGCTGATGAAGTGTGAACCAGAATAAAATCCAGTTCCTCCTCTGTTTGCTGAGTTGGATTTGCAGGACCAGCAGAAGCAGAAAGCAGCATGCCCTGCTCATGTTATTCCACTGAACAGATTTCATTCACTGAGCAGATTTCACTCAGGCTCTACAAGGGCAGTAGAATACAAGAAAAATAGCAATAAAATGTGAAATCTTTATGTAGTCACATTTCTGAGCAAAACCAAACATCTGAGACCTTCAAAGTGAGACTTCACAGGCAAATTACAATGGGTCATCTGTGCTGTAGCCAAAATATACGGAGAAAAATAACTTGAGAACGACACATTAACAAGGAAAAGGCAAGGAAATGAACACATGGTTTTACCTTGTAGCCTGTGTAATTTAGCACAGTGTCAGAGAAGGGGGTCAGACCCTGACACAGGTGTGTGTGCTTGTGCTGGTGCCTGGTTTGCTGCCTCCTTAACGCCAGCATGTGTAAGACGGATGGTCTTGTGGCCAAAGACCTCATCACAGTATCACACAGTATGCTTGGGATTGGAAGGGACCTCAGAAGATCATCCAGTCCAATCCCCCTGCCAGAGCATGATCGCCTAGATGAGGTTGCACAGGAACATGTCCAGGCAGGTTTTGAATGTCTCTAGGGAAGGAGACTCCACAACCTCCCTGGGCAGCCTGTTCCAGTGTCTGTCACCCTCACTGAGAAGAAGTTTCTTCTTATTTAGGTGGAACCTCTTGTTTTCCAGCTTGAACCCATTACCCCTTGTCCTGTCATTGTTTGCCACCGAGAAGAGCCTGGCTCCATCCTCATGGCATTCACCTTTTATATACTTATAGACATTAATAAGGTCCTTCCTTAGCCTCCTCTTCTCCAAACTAAAGAGACCCAGCTCCCTCAGCCTTTCCTCATAAGGGAGATGCTCCATTCCCTTCATCATCTTTGTTGCCCTACGCTGGACTCTCTCCAGCGGTTCCCTGTCCTTCTGGAACTGAGGGGCCCAGAACTGGACACAATATTCCAGATGTGGTCTCACCAGGGCAGAGTAGAGGGGAAGGAGAACCTCTCTTGACCTATTAACCACCCCCCTTCTAATACACCCCAGGATGCCATTGGCCTTCCTGGCCACAAGGGCACAGTGCTGGCTCATCTAGGTCTTACGAGTAAATCTGAGTGAATAATAATGATTTTTCCAATTTCCTGGCTAAAATGAATTTTAAAAAATGGAGACCAAAGAAAATGTTTTAAACCAGGTTAAAGCCATTGATTTTTTTTCCTGCCCCTTGGTCCCTGCTCTTACTGAGAGTGAATTACGTGATGTGTGGGTGCTGTTGCAGTGGGATGGTATAGACAGGCAGTGACAAGAAAGTCCCATCTGATTAAAATAGTAGCCAGCTCACTGAAGAATTACAGTAGATGCCAAAGAAAATCCTGATTTTGTTCTGCCTTTCAGAATATCTCTGGTATAACTCTTTTCTAAACAGTGTTTTACGTAAAACAATTTAACACATGTTAAAAAGGGTGCTGCAATATGTTTTTTAAGAGAGATGAAGAAATAAAACCCTTTTTAGCAACGGGAAGTACATCTAACACTTCACTGTTGTTAAGTATCACAACACATAAGAAAATGAAAACCAGAAGAAAATCAGAGTCAGACGAAGATGATAACAAAAGAAGCTCTTTAAAAGCTGGTGTTCCTTGTCTCTTGGTAATGCAATCAATATGTTCTCTAAAATCTTTAAGGCAAAAAGAGTTTCTTTAAACAGTGGTGTAGCTTTGAAATTCCCTTTCATACCTGAGTAGAGCCAACATTAAATCAAGAAGCAGCAGCATCAAACTTCCTTTGACCGATGACAGAAAAGGGCCAGTTGGCTATGCCCAATCCTTTTTTTTCTCCAAGAGACTTGCTAGCTGCAAATCATTTGAAAAAAAAAATCAGTTTCTGCATCCCTATTACCTTCCTAGAGTGGTCTTTGCAGATCTGACCAGCTCTTTCCCTTTTTCTCCACGAGTTACCCAAATCCTTACTGTTTTTCACTCAATCGTGTGTACTGGAAGCTTTACTTATTTCCCAGGGCTGACTTCAGATGATGCATAAAACTTAGATTTTGAATGCTGGTGGTAATTAAAGATCCATGATATGTATGTTCTAGGTTGTTAACTTGGGTATCTGGGCAAAATTCCAGCTTGGCTAATTATGTGCTGTCTCACTGACTTGTGTCGGCAGCTTCCGCTGGGTAAGGTGCTGTATTCGTCTTCTCCTACATGAGTGTGTAATGTTAGTTGCTCGGTCTCCTGGGCCTGTGATTCTAGGAGCTGATTGCTGATTTATCCTTTGAAAAATCACTGATGATTTTACATGTCTATCTTGTCACCTGATGAAAACATCCAGTTCTGAGAGAGTAGATCCTCAAGTCCTTTCAGTATTTCTTGCTAAATTAAGCATGTGAATTCACAATCTGTTTTGGAAAATCTAAGCTTTCAGCAGAAATTCAATGATTTCTGAGTAGGTTTTGTTCAATGGTAAGTTTCAATGCATTTACCAAAAAAAAAACCCTAAAAAGAAAAAAAAAATACTCTCTTTTTTACAAAATACACCACCCCACCCCCCCCCCAGTAATGCTGAATTTGCCTGAGAATACATGTATCTCTCTGTCAGAGAAGAATCAGGGAGAACTGTAATTCATGCAAAGTCTTTATTGGAAAGGAGTCAATTAGTAGGAGAGAATTCTCTTTGCTATTATCTTAATGTATTCATATATTTATAAATATTGACATGATGTTCCACTGTGTTGCCTGAGTGTTAGTTGAAAGCTTTTGAATATCTAAATCATTAATACTGTGACATATTCTAGTTTGAGTGAAGTGGTGCTACTTTTTATTCCATCACATGCTTTGTGAGAACTGTGTTTTGTCATGTGCATGCTCCGCTCTGTGTTACCTGAAGACACTGGAGACGCAGTTCTAACAGCCTCTTCAGCTGGAACGAAAGACTAAATATAGCTCTGGTCATTTTTATTTTAAAAACTGAATTTTATAGTAAGAAGAACCTCCAGTAATGTATCCCAAGGGACTACCATGATGAAGTTAATATAGCTGAGATTTTATGCCTTATAACATCACCTGCAGCAAACTGTGTTACCACCAAAACCATGCTGCCGTTGTGGAAATAACCTCCTCAGGCATGATTTCTGTGGTTTCTTGAATAACAGGAGTGGAACTTCAGAATGAAAATGTCCCAGAACATAGGATAGATATTAATGGAATCAGATATATATATATATATATATCTCGTGCCTCTGAGAAGAGGATACCTAGGGACAGCTTCACCATCTGTAAAACTGATGCTGGTACCGTTGACTGCTCACACAGACTTTGTTTTCTGGTGTAGGGAAGAATCACAGCAGTTAATGTCATGGATTCTGAGGTGCCAAATAAGCAGATTTCCACCCCCCCCCCCCCCCCCCCCTTCACCCTTTCAGCTGCATTTTTTCTTGTTAAAGAGGAAAAAAAAGAGGAGAGGATGCAGTATATCATCAGATCTGATTGGGAAACCTCTGTGCTATCAGGGTGGGACTAGCAACAATTCAGGGACATGCTTGATCTGTTGCCACTAACAAGAACATAAACATTTTGTTAGACATTAGTAAAAACTTTTTCGACCATGAAAACCATTGGTGGTTAGATTAGTACAGGTGCCCCCACACAAGCTGTAGGATCCCCATCCTTGGAGATACTCAGAGTTTGGGTACAACCCTCCATAGCCTGCTCTAACTTGGAAGCTGACCCTGCTTCCATGAGGGCGCTGGAGCAGATGACCTCCAGAATACTTTCCCTTGTATTCCATGATTCTAAACACTCACCCAGATAATTGGAAATGAATTTATCACTGTTATTCCACTACCTTCACTAAATTCTCACTTGTTATTCCACTAACTTGACTAAATTCTATCTAAAAGATCTGTCCTCAAGCCATTACAGCAGGTGATCTTAATTTTTGCTTTGTTGGCATTAGTACAAGTTCTGAGTCTCTGTAGTCCTGTTCCAGTGCCCATTAAATCAGACCTTTTATGACTCTAATTCATTTCTCTAATTTCCCTAATCCATTTATACATCTGACATCTGTAACAGTGTGTGGGAGGCAGTTACACAGTATCACTGTATGAAAAAAATACTATTCCGTAGCCTTAAAGTTTATCTACTTTTAAATTTGCATTCCTTGCCATTGCCTTTCCTCTGTGGTTTGACACGAGTTTGTCAGACCATTTATATGAAGCAAAAACAGTAAAAACCCCATCTTGAATAAAAGAGCTTAGTAGTAACACTGGATTTGGAACCATCAACCGTGACAGAAGATGAAAGTTGAAATTTAAATGAGCATCCTGGGCAGTGCATTTCTACCTCATCCTCAACACTAATATGCCTCAGTTGTAACTGCAAGGCATTCTGCCTGCAGAACTTACAGCCCCTTCCTAGAGCAGGACTGGCGAGCAAGGGATTATTTCTCAAACTTGCTGACAGGCAGCAGGCCCTGGGCTGGTTTAAGAGCATCCTTGTACCCCAGCTGAGGAGCCTGCCCGGCAGCCTCATCGCTCTCAGAGAAGCCAGATTTGAGCCAGTGACCCGGGGGTGAAAAGCTCTGTATCCTATTAGCTTTTCTTTGGGGGATGTTCAGTCCTTCCAGTTTTAACTGTTTAAGAATTGCTGCATTTTCTGATGGCTGCACTTGGCAGAAGTGAACCGCTGACAAGAAATGAGATCAGACGCATTCCCCCAAGGTTTCCTCTCTCGCCTTCTCCACTTGCAGCTCAACAGTTTGGATAGTGAAGATATCAGTTATTTACTAACATTTTACAGTAATTGAGCAGAAAAATGTCACAACATCT
Source organism: Columba livia (assembly GCF_036013475.1). Taxonomy (NCBI): domain Eukaryota; kingdom Metazoa; phylum Chordata; class Aves; order Columbiformes; family Columbidae; genus Columba; species Columba livia. The sequence continues at coordinate 12,604,766 of NC_088605.1, read as the reverse complement.
CTCTAACATGGTCTTTAGCTCCAAATCATGCAAGACAGTGCTTTGAAAAGGCTGGCAGTATGCATGACTGCAGCAAGCAGAAATATTGTAGCCAACAGCTTTGCAATGAAGTCGAGGTGACTAGATATGAATATTGCCCCGTATTTGCACCTCCTCTATTTTGAGAACAGTATCTTTGCTACTTGTCCGCTGGATTCTTCTTGTAGATTTCATTAGTGTGAAGAAGAAAATGTGGCCATTCAGGTCTACCCTTTGTGGTTGCCACCATTTTACAATCTCTAGTTGTAAACTATATTACTGGCAGGTGCTGCTGAGGTTTGTTAGTGCAGAGCTGAGCCGTACTAACCTCTGAACTGTCTGTAACACCTAGAAACCCAATCAGTTATGGAAAGCAGAGTAATTCTCTTTATCTTAGCACTTTTTGCTCCCAGCCAGTGTTTATGGTCCCAGTGCATCGCTAGAGACATCCCAGACGCTGCCTTTAAAACCAACTGTGTAGGCAGGACCAGCAGTGAGGTGGCCTGTGGAAGTACCGCTCTCATCAGAGCAGATCTTCTTGAGCCTGTTGGGCTATGGAGCCTGCGCTGACTTTCTGCAAGGCAGTTTGCAAGTGGAAACGGGGTGCGTTGTGTTTGTAGCTACTTCTCAGCCTGCTCTTCAGAGGACCTGGCCAATGACATGACCTCCCTGGGAGATGGGGAGTGTGGCATCTCTAAGTCTATGCAAGAGACAATTTGTTTCGATAAAAGTAATGTTGGCTGTAATAAGCAAACAGTTGACTTTCCCATAAGCTTAATTGTTTTTCCCTGGAGGGTATATAGTATAGGAAATTACTTTTATTCCAGGCGTTTCTGCCTTAAATGAGTGAGAATGGGTGATTCTACTTGAAAGAGCATAAGATAAAACATGAACAGTGGTATTGAGATAGATATATATATATATATATAAACAAACCAGCTGAATTAATTCTGTTCAGGTGCGCCTAAGTATGGCCATATACAGCAGCCTGTTAGAAGGAAACGAAGCGAGACATCTCTTACTATGTATGGAGAATTGATTTGAGCCGATAGCCTGGAATGTGGGGTCTGCCCCTGCCGCCGTGATGCCCCCAGCGGCGCCGGGTGCCGCTCCACACAGAGCCCGGCAGGACGCCTCGGCGCGGCTCTGCCAGCTGCCTCCCTTCCGTGCACTGTAACACACTCCATTTAGATTCAATTTTGGTTTTATTCTTTGATGAGTGTTTAATAACCATTTCCAAATCTCTGCACAGTTGGAAAGTGACATTGTCAAGAACAGGTGCAGCCGGCTGAAATTATGCGGCAATGCTTGTTGTAACAGCACTGGGAAGAAGTAAAGCGGAAAAGTTTTATTTCCTTCGGGGCAGAGTTGGCTAAATGGAATAATTGCCCTCTTGGTTTTGACTCGCTTTCCATCATGAGAGAAATGGGATGGCCTATTCGGCTAGGAATAAAAAGTCATGTATTCTTATCCTAGCCTTGATATCAGCTTACTGCCTGATATTTGAAAAGTCACATGGACAAAATTTTGAGTTTACTTGTTCTACAACCAGATGCTTATAGAAGCCATCTAGTTTGTTAAGGTAAACCCACAACTCTGCTTTTCATTCTGGACACCCAACATTCCCAGCACTTGCTATTTAGGTAATTAACTGTATATTGATACAGGTGTTCTGGACTGAATGTTTCAGCTTTATTTTTGCCATATTCTCTGGATTGCAAGGAAGATTAGTGGAAATTGGAGGCATGCAGCATCTTCTGAAATAATTTCTTTTATTTTGTAGCTTCTTCCTGGTTAAATTGGAGGCCATAATTCATATCTCATCATGTTGTTTTGAGGCTTTTAATCAATTAGAGTTGGGTACTGTGAGATATTGAACATCACCAACTCTGATGGATATTAATAATGAGCATGCAAAGCACCTGGTACAAGCAGGGATCTTCATATCTGTGATTGCTTTGAGATCTTTGCTTTGAGATGCTGTTCAAGTGCTAAGGCTTATTAAGCTCTGTCTTACTGCTAGCAAGCCACTGCACTGCCAGTGGGGACCAGCTGTTTGTGGCAATGCTTTTTTATTCATGATAGGTTTTACTGCTTTTTCTCTGATGTTTTCCACTGGCTTCTGCATATAAATGTTTTGATGAACTCTGTTCTTGCAAGTCTCCACTCTCGTTTTCTGATTTCTTTTTCTGATACTCCACCTTTTTGCTTCGCTTCTTTGGTGCGGCAAAACAGCAGGCACAGCCCTTGCTGTATTTCCGAGCAAAAGGATTACAGGGGTTAGATGTTGTAAAAGTATATATTGAATGAATATTTCCCATTAGAAAACCAGTTTGTTGACTAAGGGAAAGTAGCTGGGGAGGAGGGAAGAGAAGAAAATAGCTTGATTAGGATTGTTGTTCCCCGTTGAATCCCTGTTAGTGGGAACAGCTGATGTATGTGGAAACTCTCTCACCTCTTTGCCTGAACCATGAAGCTCTTCTTCATTGCTTGTGCTCCGTTTTTGCCGGTAGAGCGGTTAACTCAGCAGATGGCAGTCTCTTTCCTCCCAGGCAGGTGCAGACAGGCAGCGGCTCTGCAGGTCCCTCCTTGAAGAGCTGGAGCCCAGAGCCTGGTGAGCTGGGGCACTCAGGGCTGCTGCGTGGGTGTCATGAAAGTAGGTGTGCTCCACCCCAGCAGGCTACATCTCTCATAATTACATCTTGTCTTTCTAAGTTAACAGTTGTTATTTTTATCATACCATAAAGTCTGGAAACAATAAAGACGTGAGATTGAAGCTTTGTCTCGCTGAAGGTGGCTTTACATGCCCGTTGAGCAGCGGAGCTGCTCTGCAGTCGCGTATGGAAGTGGAATGGGGGTCAATCCCAACATCTTGTCTTTAGCTAGGTGTTTGGCCAAAAATATGAGGAAAGGCCCATGAGGGTCAGTAGTATGGGTAAAATCCTAGTGATAATGTATGAGTAGGTATGCTACTCCTGAGTGCAGCTTCTCACACAGGCACAGATGTCGTCATGGAAGAGAAACTCATTTTGTTTTCATTCATATTGCAATAGTTGCAGGAAAAACCTGCACTGTGTTTAGTATAACTCCAAAAATAATTTACTGCATATTTTGTTACTAATATTTAATTTAATGGCTAATACTTTATTAAAATATTTTAGGAAGAAATGAAATGTGGTGTGCATTGCTAGATTTCTTTTTAAAATATTGAAAACTTTCAGTCCTAAATTCATGAATTAGACTTAAAAAGTCATTCATGAGACTTAAAAAGAATCCAAAAAATACTTTGAAGCTGGGTTTTTTTGGCTTCTGAGTGAGATTCTGCATGGTTTGACTTCCTCCAAGAGGAACCGGGGTGCCTTTAAACACTGCTTTGTGTTGTCTGCATGTTAGCTTGAGGGGGCAAGTCAACTTCCAGCCCCAGACACCATCATACAATGGCAGAAACTCAATGCTGGAGTTCCCACTTAAGGGTCAAATAATAGGCTACATTTGAAGATAATATAGTAGCCAATATAGTGACCAGAGCATCAATGTGTCTGTGGGACAGGGAATCCATTACTAATTGGGTGGCTGCCTGTTACACCAGCTGGAGTTTGTTTAGAGCTCTGGCTGTCAGTCCCACGCACTGTGCGCTGCAGCAGTCAGGCTTGCAGGTCATATATAAATGGATGAACCTTGTCTCTCTTCCAGTAGTGCAGAAGAACATACAGGCCTGAATGGATTAGTTATCAAGTTCACTCTAAAGTGTCCTTGCTTATTGTAATTTTTGACCTCTGAGCTTACGTAATAATAATAATACTAATAAAGCTATTAATACCTCTCATTTTAGAGCCTCTGAATACATTTTGGTTAAGTATTATGCATGCTGGATTTTGACATACTGTACGCTGCCGTAGTATTACTACAACATCTGCTTTGAATTCTTCTCTCTCCTACCTGTCAGGGCATCATTTCATGCTCCACTAAGTGGTGCGAATAGCAAAACCATCTGTTCATTACTCATTTAGCCATTGTGTGAAATATGAATGAAACATCTCATGTCTGAAAGAGTCATTGTCAGCTGAGTCCAGCTGGCATGGCCGTATTCTGCCCAGAACCCGGAGTCCGGTTGCTTCCTTCAGTTGTTGTGCTCAGTCTCAGCTCAGTACTTGTTCAAGCAAATGGCTGATCTGTGATTTGAAATCTTCTGTTCATTCACTTTCTCCCCCTTGAAGTGCACTCTGGGGTTGAGATCCTTACTAGGACATTAACTGTGCCATGAGGTCATTCTTTGATTTTTATCCCTGTAGGCAGAGATGAGTAAATAGTGTATGCCTGTATACCTACAAATGAGGGAGATGTATGATTTTTTTATGTATTACAGGAACTTAATGAATGTTTTAAAGAGCTCTATTTTTTTTTTTTCCCAAATACTGTCTTTACTAAAATAACTTCCATCAAAAGTTTTCTTTACCAGGTCTAGAGTTCCATGTCTGTCAAAGCTATTTGCACCATTTTTTCTTTTGGCAGAAAGAATTGTTCCTTGGGAAGCCATCGTTGTCACTACTGCACCGATCAGATGGCAATGGCTTCTAAAATAGCAGGTTAATATCCCTGTCTGACAGGATTAACTGCTTAACAGTGATTCTTGCTTTTACAGCTATCAGGGTAAGTGATGCCATATGCAATGATAAAGATGTGACATTGTTCAGCTTGCCTTTTGGAGAATGATTAAATGACATGCTTAAATCCTCTGTGGCCTCACAAGTTTGATGGTACTGAGTGATACAGTGGAACAGAACAGCTATACCTAAAGTGAGGAACGATGCTTAAGTTATGTATCTATAATTTAGTTTATACTTATAAGTTGCAGGCAGAAGAAACAGCACACACTATTTTATTCATAAATAACAAACTGATACATTGTAAAATCTGTATCTGGTATAAACTTTCCCACACTCCTTGTCAAAGCACTCGTTGTTTTGGGGTGCAAAAGACTGGATGAGAACACATTCAGTAAAACCTGAACCTGCACCATCTCTTTAGACTTCAGGGTAAGATTCTGTGTGTGAATTTAAATATCTGAATAGAGTTGTCTACCTGTGAAACTGGAGTCTAAGCTTCTATTATAAAGTCAGTACAGGTCTTTTTATAAGGGTCTAAAGCTATTAATTTTCTAAAGCGACGCAGTCTAGGGCTGTTGAGCTAACCAAATGTAAGTGCCTGTGTTAGGATGAGCTGAGCAGCTGTATTGGACTCCATTGATTGTAAGGAGTGCTCAGGTGAATTCTCACAGTGTCTGCACCTGTGTGTGGCACCTACACTTAGGTGTCCATCTCTGAGCTGGACGCAAGCCTCTCTTCGTGCAGTTTACAGCGAGATGACCATTCCTTCTCATAATCCATGGCATGGAGTGGAACATTGCAGCACAACAGATGAGAAAGGTTTGGCTTGTTGGGGTAGACCCATTGACATCTGGTGGGCCCAGGGCTGAAGGTGAGTTGTTTTCTGTGTACAGACTTGCGTAGGCTTTAATGTATGTATACCTGAGGGACTGAAGGAACAGCTGAGTTGTAGGATTTTGAGGCTGTCACAGGACCTCAACAATAAATGTAGGTACTGAAACAGAGGTTGATGTCTATATATCTTTGAGGATTTGGGCCTTGGCATTGTTCACTGGTTGCTGACATATTTAAAAATAGTGTTTGGTGAGGTGGTTTGGTCTTCTTCCATATTCTTTATTACTAGCATAGAATTTAATAGTTATTTTGTATGACATTAACCATCCATACCAGGGATACAACAGAAGGTGGTGCTGGGGGAGATCTTAAGTGCTAGAATGGCCACCCCATCTCCAAAGTCTGGATCAGCTGTACCAGTATATTTGGAGAAAGCCTTGGAAGGGTGAGCTTGGCTGGCAGGCACTTGGGGGCCTCATCCAACACTGTCATGCTGATAGTCCCATTGATCTGGGTTCTGTTACAGGTGTTAAAGGAGCTTCTTTTCATGCTTAAGTTTTTCTCCACTATTGAGGTAGAAAAAGAGTGCTTACTCTAACTTGGGTATTTGCAGTCTTTTGGCTATCTTTAGTCCCTTAGTGTTTTTCTTTTGAGTATCATGTTTTATTTCACATATAGAAATGACCTCATTAACAAAAATATTAGGAATATGAGAATTCTTAGGCTAGATTTTAATATAAGATCATATGTTACTTTTAAATGAGAAGATGTAGCTGTCTGGCAAAAGTCTTGTGCCATCAAGTGCAAAACCCGTGGTTCTTTAGTCTCTCTGTTGTGTAGGTTTAAGAGATCCCCATAATGGGAAATTAACCCTTGTATAATCAGACGTCTAACACTTTACAGTAGGATAAAATATAACCTGCAGGTTTTGTACTATGTGCAGTTTCCAGGCTTGTAGGATGTGAACAGGTTTGGGTTAGCCCTAATGCTAAAAAGTGACGCAAAGTTCAGAAATCTGGAAAGCTGCCGGTGTTTGCTTTGCTTAATAAAGCAAACTGTAAGTCAAACATTTAATCACAGCATTCTGGTAACAGGGGACCTGTTTTAATACAGCTCTTTTATTGGCCTCTTTGTAGTTCAGAAATAATAAAGGCGATCTTGGTGGATAAGGTGTTTTCAATGCAGGTCTCATGTGGAACCTTTATTTTCAGACACAGGCCTTGTATAACAATATGAATCACCAACATGAGAGCCGTTCTGATCTACGGTGGTTTTTCCAGTAGGGAAATAACCTGCTGAGTTTATTAATGTTTGTCTAATTTACATCATTAGGGTCATTTTTTAAATAGCCCTGTCTGTTTGCTTTATTGCCTGGGTGGGTGTTGGGAGGAGGGACGCAGGAGTGTGAGGGCCGCTCGGTTCTGAGCGGAGCCTGAGGAAAGCTGAGCCTTGTGTCCTCCCAGGTGCTCCCTGAGCAGAGGAGAAAAGCTTCAAGGCCTCGAGCTCTGGAGGCCTGTGCACCACCGCAGCTGGGTGTGCGCCAGCGTGGCTCTTCTGGCTCCTCAAAAGCCCTTTGTGACAGCAGGAGCAGAGCGGGGCAAGGGAGGCGGGAGAACACGGCACCCATTTTAAGATGTTAAAGATCTGTGCTGTCCCTCTTCTACAGGTGTTGCACATACCAATTAGTGAAGGGGGTTTTTGCAGCTGTGTGCTGGCCATTCAGCAGCACCTGCAGAATTTGGTGGGGTTGTCTTTGTGCTCCTCACGGCGGGAGGAAGCTCAGCAGTGGTGCTGGGAATGTGATGGTGTTTCTGAAAGGCTTGTCCAGCTCCTCTGAAGCACTCTCTCCTCGGAGGACTGGCAGGTGTTTTTCCATTGCAGGAGACAGTATCGTGTCTGTTAGTACCACTGCTAGCAGAAATACAGGTGAGGCTGGTTAGTTGAAAAGGCCTGTCTGCAGGTCAGACCAAAATTCTTTTTTGTTTTTTCTCCTTTTTTTTTTCTTTTTTTTTCTTCTTGTTCATTCTTGAAGGGAAATAGATGAAAGGAAGAAGTAATACTGCAGTTGAAATCTAGCAGACCAAGTTCTGATATTTGTCTTCCAGTGAAAACGTGGAATCTCTCTTTGTGTTGCTATTTATTCTGGGTTTGCTATGACAGCTGCTATAATTTTTGTGAACTGTTTTCAGTTGATATCTGTCTACACATACATAAGCGATATGTAGACAGTTGCTTGTACTTGATTAAAATTATCCTTCATTGTAGTAGTGGCAGAACTAATTTAGTTCCACAGTTGCCATGACTAAATCCTTTTTAGCTGAGTGGGAAAAATTTAAGGAGTTGTCTAGTCTGATCCATGGTGCCTGTTGAGTTTGCCAGCAAGAAGCTGGGAAGTGCTCTGTCCTGTAGTGCTTCCAAGGCAGGTAAAGCAGCAGCACAGATTTGGAAAAATCCCGATCTTTGTTGTTTCTGCTTATAATATTTAAACTTAAGTCTCTCACTAGTAGAGCATTATACAGCTTCCTTGGAAAAGAGTGTTTGAATGACTGATTTTCCATGTGTAAATGTATTGCAGAATTTAAGATTTTGAGATTATTTGGATTTTGGATAGAAGGGAACTCTGAAAGAGTTGTTTAACCTGGTACACCAACTGTACTTGGTTCTGTGTTAGACAGTAAGGAAGACGTTACATGCAACACATTTTCTTCTTTTTCCTGGGTAGGAATGTTTTTTTATTTTCTTTGTGTGGACAGCTGCTCGGCTTCAGGTAGAAAACCTTGTAGTTTATGGGACTGCCAGCTGGAGCCAATTAAAATCTAATGGACCAGAAATGACACTAAAATATCTTTTTCTGCTCCAGCAATGTAGAGTTTTTGTTCTGCTGCTTATATGTGATTTAAAAGGTTTACGTTGTTGTTAAGAAACTGTTTTGTAAACCAAGACATGTTTGAATTTAAAATCTCATGCAGAAATATCATGCTTTGGGTCCTGTAATGAAGTCCCAGTTCCACCGAAAGTGAACAGTTGTGGTGCAGGGTCTTTCCCTGCCTGATGTTCTCCTCTAAATAAATGAAACAGAAACAGAGTGCTAAATGACTTGCTTTGGTCACTCCAAGGATCTGCTTTATCTCTAGGAAAAAGTGTGGGTCTTAAACCAGATGATCTATCTTTTAGTTCCAACTGCCTTGAGCAAAAGAAACTGAAGACAAGACTAGGAGCTTGAGATGCAGTATTGGAGAGCGAAAATCATTATTGAGAGTAACATGGGCAGAGGGAGATATGGATGAGGTGCGCTAGAAGGACAGATCGGAGAGTAAGAGCTCAGCAGAAAGAATTGATTTTTGGAAAAAGAGTTCAGTTCATTTGAACTGGAAGGAGCTGTTGTTTGTTCTTGAGAGATATGATTCAGACTGGTCTCTTCGTGTAATCCCAAAGGCTTAAAAGATGTTTTTTGCCTCTCCAAAATGATGTATATTCAAAGATTGAATTGAGACTTTTGGCCTTAGTTTTGAAGGTTGGGAGAAGTTTTTTTTTCCAAAACATACAAATTTCACCAACACTGCATGAAGCGTGGGTGGTTCAGGCAATCTTTCTCTCTAGGAAACCTTTCTATTTCTTTACTTCTTGGTAGTTTAAGTGCATTTCACTTCCTGCTCTCAGTTAAAAAAAAAAAAAGAAAAAAGTTTGATCGCTTAGCGACCAAGGTTTATCTGATAAACAGGAACTCAACTGCTTGTGATTGTTTCTCCACATTCTTAAAGGTTGCTAAGGGTACACAAGATACTCCGATAACAAGTAGAAAAGTCATCCTGTAGATGGATGAAAAAGGAAAGAGATTATTCTAAAGGCATAAACCTGGAGTGTATTATCCTGTGGTTTTCACAAACAAGCAGGCTGTACATTTGGGAGAGTGAGAAATGGGAATAGTGGGCATCTGAAAGTGTGATAAACTTAGGCCTGATTGAGAATCATAGAATCCTAGAATGGTTTGGGTTGGAAGGGACCTCAAAGATCATCTAGTTCCAACCCCCCTGCCATGGGCAGGGACACCTTCCACTGGACCAGGTTGCTCAAAGTTCTTTCCAACCTGACCTTCAAAAGTTCCAGGGATGAGGCATCCACAGCTTCTCTGGGCAGCCTGTTCCAGGGCCTCGCCACCCTCCTGGTGAAGAATTTCTTCCTTATATCTAATCTAAATCTACCCTCTTTCAGTTTAAAGCTGTTACTGCATGGCCTTGTAAAAAGTCCCTCTGCAGCTTTCCTGTAGGTCACTGCCTTTGCCTTTTGTGACTTGGGCCTGGGTGACCAGTCTTCTTGTGAGTGAAGATCAGTTTGTGTTGAGGAGCATTTACTGTTAGACCATTCAGAGGTGAAGATGCAGAACTTGGAGAGAACTGTCCTTATAGAAAGACTGGGCCCAGGCCTAATTTTCATTTTTCCATAATTTTCCTTTTCTGAAGCCTTTGGGAACCATTTCTATCTGTTTTTGTGAAAATAAGTTAATGAAACAGCAAGTAATTTCTTAGAGCTTTACACATTTAAAACTATGTTATTCCCTTTCTTATGGCATATTCATCTCCTCTATATACTGAAACCAAGGATTCAAACAGAACTGGAGATCATACAGCTGTAGGGTGGTCCTCAGGTGTAGGACTGAGATACATTCCAAGGAGACGATTTGAAATACCATGTAGGTGGTGTTATTATGCCTGTATCACAGCTGGAGCGGTTCCCTTCTGAACTTGTCACTTATAATGGGCATTAAATTTAGTATTTGGAGAGACACACAACTTCATAATATTAATGACAACTTCATGATGTTAAAGAGAAAGATGTAACCTAATTGGAGAATGAATGTAGACTTTTTGGCTGCTCTTCAGACAGGAGATTTATTAGAAGCACTGTAGTACTCTAATTCCTAATCTATCTGCTTTCCCCCAGTTTACAGTAAGTTACTTCATTTGCCTCTCTCTTAGGAGTACTCTTGAAATGGCATCTTTTTATGTACCTGGTTTTTAGAGAACATTGTGGAGGAAAAGGGAAAAGAAACCAATGCAAACCAGAACATGGATGATTCATAGTAAGAATGACTGAGGTTGTAAAAACCTGTGGTAGTGATTCTGACGAGTTGGCATATCTCCTTCCACATCGATAAATTCATCACTAGTGCAAGTGTTTATTCCTTCACAATTGTATGATGGATGCTGGACCTTTTGTATTGCATATGTGGACCTATAGCTCATCCTCAAACAGCAGAAGATGAACACTGACTAATAGATCTCAGTGACTATCCTGCAATTTATGCAGGATTAGTATTTTAAAAGAGTAGTGTGCATGATTTAAGTAGGATTTGAGTATATAGCTATGGTTTGTCCTTTGCTGTCAGCAAAGGCATCCTAAGTTCATTTCTTTAAAGAAGCTCCAGGCCAAACGTCAGGAAAAATTAAATCAAGCAGTCATGTAGTCCTGTAGGGAAAATGTACTTCAATTGTGAGGTATTCATGGATATAATATGTCATCCTGTAGCCTGTGACTGTTGGCTGTACTTACAGGCAACATGGCTTGGTAATTGCTACTTGTTAAGAAATTTGGCTATGATAAAAAATGACCTGCCAGGGAGAGAGGCAGTTTTGTTAATTTTATTTATGAGACTTTCATCAAAATTGGATGTGTGTATGTGGTGGCAAATCCTCCATGATACAGCATCTTTAGTAAACCAATATTGGTTTTGTCTTCCAGCAAGGAGATAACATAATCTTTTAGAGCTTTGGCTTCTGTGATCTGAGAAACGAGTTGGACACAAGCCCCTTATTTTGCTTAGCCACCAAAATTTTGCTACCCAAGTCGCCCTTCCTGAGGGCAACTGCAAGCAAATTTTCCGTCTTTCCAACAGTTGAGGGCCGAATCCAGGCTTGTCAGATCAGCCTGGATCCAAACCTGGAAAGAATGAACTCCACCCTCTGTAGTTTTGTTTTCAGAAAGAGTTTCTCATCTTTTTTTTTCATGGCATGTTCTAAATAAAGCCAACTAGACCCTTACAGTTCAGATTATTCTTTAGTGTGGACACCTGACCCAGGAGCAAGATTGTGTAGTTCATGCTTAGAGGCAAGCTGAGATGGAACCACAAACTGCCTTTCTATGAGACACCTCCCTGCCCATGCTTTTGTATGAAGTTATTCTCTAAGCTTTTCTGGGGGCATAGAGGCTTGCAGTGGTTTTCTTTATTGTCCTTAACCACAGATGGGTTAACTTTGTGGTATCAGTAGCCATAAGCACTGATGTATAGAATTCAAACATCCATGTCATTCATAGCCCTGTTCTTTGATTACTGTGAAGCATGACATGTGGAGCACACACAGAATACAGGAAGAATATATTTTCAGATGCAAATGGATGTTTAAATCAGAAGAAGCCGATGCACTTTTGATAGCAGCATCCTTCCAGAGTGAAAAGGTTTATCACCTATTGAATCATTAAGGTACAATAGACCTGCTCCCACAGCTGGCCAAAATCATTGTATTGCTTTGGGCTTTAGCGACCCTCTGACATTAATGATCTAACCCATTATTATTCCTATATCTGAGGAAGAGAGCAATGAAGCCACATTTCATGGATTTATTTTAACGACATGAGAAATAGGAGGGGCCAGATTCTTCTTCAGCTTGTGCCACGCTAAGTCTGGAAGAGATGAATTAAAAACCCCAGCTAATTTTAAGCGGAGCTCTTGTGTTATTCCACAGTAACACTTCCCTAGCCAGAAGCTTAAAACCAATGACAGAAAAGACTGAATCATAAGAATTTCTGAATAGTTTCATTGTGTGCTAGCACAATGCACAAGATGTTCTGGGTAAGGAAATAGGTTGCACGGAGTTTTGAATAGGAAAAACCCCTCATGTGGTTAACCCTTTGGAGTCTGCAGACACGGGAAGTGTCGCACCAGCTGTAGGCAGGAAAATGAAGGATGGGCTGTCACCAGACGGGTTCATCTGGCCCTTGCACATCTGGCAAGCCAGTCGTTTTGCAGAATGTTTTATTGTTGATGGTCTATCTGCAAAACAGTTATTTTCACATCAGATTCACCTTTATAATTTTTTGTGTGGATTTGTTGACTTAAAAGACCCATCTAAAGGAATATAAAGTATTTGTTGTATCCTTTAGTATTCATTCTTCTTGCCTGTCTTAGACAAATAATGAATTACTTGGGGTCTGTTGGAACTAAAGTACTTTGGGAGACAGTTAACCAATGCCTCTTCACTGGAAAGGAGCCTGTTTGACAGATGGAAGTGTGTATTTCCCATAATAGTGAGCAAAGGATTTTAATCGAGCTGCCCCTATGACCACAAAGAAATGATCTCTTTTCCTGGGGAGTCAAGGCTGATTTTAGAATTGATTGAATCTTTCCACAGTGCATTTCATTATGGTGGTTTTCCTTTGTTGTATTGCTCAAACACTTTGCTTGGTTTTAGTAGTTCTCCTCAGGTTCCTAAATGATACTGTGTCACCCATGGCATTTATTTTAACTAGTTAGATTTCTAATGAAGATGTTACCTATACCCAAAGTTAGGAAGAGCATGGAAGCATGTCTGTTGATTAATTTCTTACAGAAATGCTTTATATATTTCTTATAAATGCTTTTCCAAACATCAGTACTCTCTGTTTAGACCACTACCTAGGGTTCACAGCTCTTGGGTGAACAAACACCTATTGCTATCCCTTCTTCCACAGGTTCTCCTTTGTTTCCTACCAGTTTTTCTGTCTTTGATATTACTGCCTGCAATATTTTTCTCTTTTGGCTTGTCTCCTTTCCAGTGATTTCCTCCTTCCTTCATTAGAACCAGGAATTACTGAGACTTTCCTAGACAGATAGTTAGTTTCCTTAGCTTTTTACCTTGTTCCTTGTGTGTGCTCTCTCTCTTTTTGCTTATTGAGACATTCTTTCCTCCATCTCAGTTATATTTTATGCCAGTAGTTCAAAAATATATTTCCCCATACCTGCTTGATTATATTTGACCTCTTGTGCAGTTATTTGGCAATACCTGCAGGTATTTCCTTACTTTTCAGGGACTCATTCATTGCCTCTTGGCCCTGGCTGAGGCTCTGAGAGATGGGAACTCTCACTGAAGCTGTTAAAAAAGGTTTGTTAAGAGGCAAAGAAAAGAGTATTGTACAATTGGTAAATGACGCAATCTTTGCTGAAGAAGACCCAAGACAGTACAGTCGCTGGCAGTTGTGATTCCCACCCACTCTTCTTTGGCAAAGCAATTTATATAGATGTTATGAAATGGTGTTCTAGGTACTCTGGTCTTTGTGGAGTGATGGAGATCTCCCGTGCACGTACCGGCTGCTCCTGGCCTGGATGTGCTTGTGGGAGGTGGAGGGAGGCCAGAGCCGCCCTGTGCCATGGGAACTGAACCAGCTCTCCTTGGATCAGGCAGACCTGGCTGTCCAGGCCTGCAGCATCCCATTTCTTTGCATTTGTCCTTTGAAAAGTGTGGTGAAGGTTTTCACACTCGTTTATGTAGTTTGGTGCATAATGATAAATACGCTTTTTTACAGAAGCCATTTGTAGCACAATGGTTATGTTGCACTTTTATTTCTGAAGACTTCAGGAATTCTTTCCGGGCCATATGACTCACAACTTCGAAGTCACTGAACAAAGGGTCATGCCCTTCTTCGCTCAATAGATGCTTTCAGCTCCAAGTGCTACTAGTACATTCAGGGCTAGAAATCTTGTCTATTGAAACAGCTGTAGCTTCAAAATGTCGTGAAGCTGCATTAACGCTTCATTTCCTGCAGTGAATCGTTTGCTTAAGAGCTGGGGACATTTGGAAAAAAAAAAAATGGAGAAATAGGAAGAAATAAACGCTCTGTGCTCTGGAATGGATTTATTTTTCTCCTCTTCCCCATTGGATAACTTTATCCCATCACAGCAGTAAGAAGCAATGATATGGAATAATTATGTGTTCCTAAGCCTTTCCAATTGATCTACTGTTATGAAAATATATTCAGTAAATTCACCTGAGTGACTTTGGACAGCAGAACACAAGGACATTATGAATAAAAGAAATATTTATTTGCCCGACATAACAGTGTGTTGTGACCACAGGAACATCATTGTCAACCTCTATTCTAGATTAGAGTAGGTTTGTTGTCAGGAAAATGGGTGTGTGGTTCAGAGGTGACTGAAAAAAATGATGTGTGGGACTTCATATTTATTCCCTCCTTCTACTCTCTGCTCTTAAAACTGATTTTTGTATTGGAAAATAAAACTCTTTTCTTCCTTTTACTGTAAACAGGCAGCCAATTTTTTTTTTTTCCTGAGAGAAACCAAATGGCGGTTTTGCTGGGTGAGGAAACAGGAAAAATAAAGCCTAGATGTCTTTTCTTAATTGGCTTTCTGGTACCACTCTTATTTAAAATATAATTTAGTTTTTAAAATATTCTGATTTAAGGGAGCAGATACTTGCAAAAAAGTAGGTGCCATTATTAATGATTATCTTCTATCAGTAGCTGCATTTTGAAGCAGGACTGTCTTCCCTGGGCTGTGTTAGTACTGCAAACAATGGAAACAGAAAAATGTAGTGTCATAGATAAAAAGTATACTCATTAGTAGTCCCCTATTTTCCTGCAAGTATTCATCTTCTGCATTTGTCAGCCATACTTCAAAAAATACAAGGTAAAAATTGTTTAAATGTTTGTCAGATAGGGATGTAGGAGTTAGGAAATGCTGTAATGAGGAGTTATTTCAATAGAAGGGATAATATATATGCTATGTATTACACTATTTGATATTATTACGACATTGCGGAATTAACAGATTTCAGAAAGACACTATGTAACAGCCAACCAATATGATTTACTGCAAATAAGGTCATCTGATTATACAGCTAGAAGTAATAAATTTATAGTGCTCATGATTGTTCTTCTATATACATTTATCCTTCAGAGGCATTTGAATTTTTTCTTTGTGTCTTAAAACAACAAAAGAACTTACTGTGCAAGCTCAGAAACAATGAAAATGGAAGAAAAGAGAGGAGGCAAAGAGCATTGTTGAGGACAGGTGGCAGAGGAGAATGCTGCTTCAAAAATACGCTTTCATGTATTTTAATGTCAACAATATATTTTTAATGGGAGACTGTAACCCGACAAGATACAAAGATGCTTAAACATAGAGAGAAAGAAACCATTTGGGCTTTCAGTTTCTACACAATTTGAAAATTTCAACAGAAATGTTTAAATTTTCTGGATTTACAATTGTTTGCATTTTAAATGTCATTTCCATCTAGCTGCCTCCCTCTTTTTGATTTCACTACTGGGAAATGAGAGGATGGGGAAAGATTGGGAAAAGGAGGGGAAAAAACACAACTGTGGAGAAAGTCATAGTAATTGAACAAAATCTCCAAACCTCTCTTTCAATATCATTTTTTTTTTTGCCCCCTCCATGTTTTATATTACAGAGAAGTCATTTTTTTTTCTCCAGACACCTACTTGGAAAAAAAATGACTAGTTCTACTTGTTGAATTATTATGGTAGAAGTGAGAACATCTATCATGTTTCTGAATGGCACAACAACTATATTTACTCACACAGGGAATAATTTTTGAGAGTAGAGGGATCTTCAGGTGTAAAAGACAAGGTGGGAACAAGTGGCTGGAAACCAAAGCAAGACAAATTCCAGCAGAGGTAAAAGCACAGGTTTTTAACAGAGGAGTGTGTTGTCTATAGGAACGTCTCGCCAGGGATGCTGCTCTATCTCCATCACTTGGTGTCCAGGTTCATAGGATGGCTTTCTAAAAGATGTACTGGAAGGAACTGGAAGATTTCTGGGATTTAGACACTCCATTCTGTCGGAGGCAAAGTCAGATGAGATGTTGCAGCAGTCCTTCTGGTCTTAAATTCAGAGTATATGAAACATATTTTGGGGCAGCTTTGTGAGTCTCTCCTCTGTGGCTGTGAGATTCATCCTACGTGCTGAGCTGGAGGAACCAGAAGCGTTGCAGAGAAAGGCTCATCTGTCCACTTCAAGGGGACAGTTCAGAAGAGCCGCATGATCCGGTACAGCATGTGGTACAGTCAGGGCTGCCATGTCATCTTCTGCAAACCATTTGACAGCTGCATGTGTTGGCTGGTAAATGCATCCAGCTGGGACAGCCTCATTGCTCCTCTGCATGTGCTTCTCTCCTCTCTGTTCTGATTCCTGCCTCGTCCCCGACCAGCCGGCAAATGCGCAGCAGTGTCTTGATGCCCCCTCTGTTGCTCGAAGAACATATTGCTCATACTGCTGCAACCCACTTCTTGACAAAACCTTCATTTGGGAAAATGAATTTTTGAGCCCAAGGGTACTTGCTTTCTTCTGTAGCTTTTACCAAGGATGCTAATTGCAAACCCAGGGAGAGGAGAAGACTCATTTTAGTGAGGCAGGCAGCTCTTTTCTGATGAATGAAGGGTGTCCTGCTCAGTCCTGAGGTCAGCACTGGAGGAGGTACATTTTTCACCTGGTTTTAATGTTATGTGGAGTTAATGTGGTGTTGCTGGCATTTCTGTCCCTGCAGAAATGTGATGTGCAGGCCACATCCTTGAGTGGCAGGCAAAGAATAGGTGGAAGAGTCACATGTAGCTGCTGTAACTCATTAGTTAATGAGTTGTCAGCAGCATGAAAATAAAAGGTACTGAGAGGGTGAACATCCTCTAAGCAGAAGAGGCTGTTGTGTGTGAGCAGGAAGGTTTCACTTCAATCATATGCAGATGACTGAAGAGTTGGAATAAAGTTATTTAGGGATATGCACAGCTAATATTCATAGTAGCTGAAGGAATGCAAAGGGGAGAAGAATTTTGCTCATTTTTTCTTAGTTCTCTGTCGCTTTGAATACAGTGACAAGAACCAGGGTAGTATTACAGATTTGTTGGCTAGGATATGCAGTTCCCATTCGTTAAATAACACGGCTTCGTAGTTGTCCAGTGGATAAAGAAAAGTAATTTAAGGTTCACATTGTAAAAGGGGGAGATTGAGACAACTGAAATATATCTGAGTTTTTCTCAGTACAATGTTTGACCAAGAATAGCAGCCTGGCTTATGCTAGGGTCAGCTGCAGATGGCTTCAGCTCCTGGTTTGCCCAAACTTGTGCCCATGTGGAGCAGCAGCGTGATGGAGCAGCCAGGGTGATGTGCTGTCTGCCAGGGTCCGGGTCTTCCCAAGGACAGGGGAAGGGACGTTGGGTAGAGCTGAGATGGTGACACTGGGCCTGCTCAAGGCTCCCTCCTGGCAGGAGACAGGACACCTTTTAGTGGCTGATATTTGCTGTTGCAGTGGACGAGAGGAAGGTAGCATCACGTTAAATTGCATGCTACAAAAGAGCTCATTAATTAAATCTTGCTATATCAGAGGGTTTGTGCAGGGTTAGTCAGCATTAATACTGGCCCATAAGGAGTTAAATGATTTTCCCAGAGTCTCAGAAAGGAGTGTAATCATAGCCAGGATTCAAAGCCAGGTCCTGCGGCTGGATGATGAGGCTCAGCTCTCTTTTCATGGGGTACGGAGCGACTGGGAGAAAATATATTATTTTTGTAATATTCATATTCAGAATATCTGCACATTTAAATTGGAGCACTGATCTTTGAGCAGGTGCATTTGAGACTTCTGTGGACTAGAGGATTCAGACCATAGTAGATTTTATGTTGCCTAAATTGGTTTTGTAATTATGTTTTCACTATTTCAAATTTTCCCCCTGAAATGCCAACATTTGATATACTTTCTCCATCTGTCTCTGTCCAGATTTGAATGGTTTCTGAGGTAAATTTAATCTCTCTATTGCATTGTTAGATTCAACAGCTTGTCAGCATTTCCGTCCTGAACCATGTTATGGTGGTCTTTGTAACTCATCTGTGTACTAGTGAAATTTGGGCTTAAATGACTAAGATGTGAGTGGTTTTCTCCCCGTTGCTTATGCGTAATTAAAATAAATTGGTATGGAATGCATTTTTAACTTTGAGAAAGACCTAATGTTTAGACAGGGAATTGCTTAGGAGGTTGTTTTTTGCTGCTTACGTTAGATGAAGCCCGCTTCATTAGTGCGGTTTGCAGTTATTGTTAATTAGTCCATGCAAAACAAAGCAAGGAGATTGTTTGCCTAATTCTCTTCTAAATCTTACCTTTTCTAAACTGGTGTTATTCCAGCATCTCTAGTAGAATTACTCTAGGTTTACACGTAATGAGTACTATGACATGCTGAATAACACTGTCCAAGTCAATGTGTTCCTTGCTTGGGGAAAGTGGAACTCTGTGATCTTCAGTTGCACTGAGTAGTGTCTCAGGTCAAACACGGGTATAGCTCATTCCTCATGTGTACTTCGGTCACGTGTATTTTATTCCAGGTGTTTACTGCTGTAAGCACTGTATGCCCAGAGGATGCAGACTTACACAGCTGTGTGTCCTCTTACATGCAGTTCATTTAACTGTTCGGTCCATCAACACATAGTGAGGCAAAGTGTTGCCCCCGGGCTTGTGGCAGCCTGAGGTCTGAACCTTGCACTTGCACCTAACTCAAAATATCCCGACTTGGAATAATTCCCGGTTTTTGCTATGATTGACCTTATTTGTGCCATCTCATTCCTCTTTTCAAATCTAGGTTTGTGCACTGTGCGTGTGTGAGTTAAGGAAATTAAATCAGCTGTTGAAGTCACAGCTTAACAACCTTGCCTTGTGTGTGTAGTTCCATGCGTGCCCAAAGAATCAGGCATATGGTTACTCAGTGTGAGATTAATTCGCCAGGAATGAGTAGGACAGAGGTAAAGGTCATGAAGACAAACAAGCAAATCATCACTTAACTCGTTTTGAAATAAATTGCTGCCCCCACTATGTATGTCTGTGAGAGATCTGTGCTGTGCTGAGTTGGGCAGAGCCTTGGCACCTTACGCAGATTGCATGTTACCTTTTACTAAGACTGACATGCAACTGGCAATGTAGAACCATTAGAAATTAAAAGTATAAGTAAAACTTTTTATATGCTTCCATTCACAGTGCAGAAGGTGGAGACCTACAGGGAAATCTACTTCTTTTTCCCAGAGGGATTTTAAGTGAGAATAGCATGGATGAGGATTAAAACCCCAAACATTTGCTGTCTAGGAAGCGGTGGCCAGCCTGTAACATTCGCACCGTTCTGCTGCAGCCAGAGCCTTTGTTTTCCCACTGCTGTGCATTGTGCAGCAGGTTATACTGGTGTAGCTGATAACAGTCTTAACTCTGCTGGCTGATGGTGCCCAACTTAGAATCCCTTTTTGGTTGGCTCTGACTGTTGAGTTTATAGTGCTTCTGGCAATTAACTGGGCCGTTTCTCACTGAGAAGTGACCTGTGTTACACCAGTGCTCTATGTAGGGCAGTCTAGCCCTCCTCTAGGCATTAGGCGCTGGATGATCTAGGCCAATGAAGCACCTTTGGACCCTGGAGAGTCATCCAGACTCACGAGGTTGAATGTCAGCAACCACATTCTGAAACTGCTTTTCTTGACTTGCTTTGCCCTGGCCCTTCCTAATGTTTGCTTATAAAAGAAATCTTCCATATTCAGTGCCAGACAGATGAAATGTCGGCTCATTCGAAATCATAGGGGCCGGGATTTGACTTCACATCTTTTTGGTCCTCATGCTTTCCTCTGCCCTGGGAAGGATTAGGGACAGCTACTACCCTCTGTACAAGAGCTGACTATGAACTCTCTTTTCTACTCCAATTCCATGAGATGCTTGTTCAGGAATAGTCCTGATCTTGTCAGAAATGTTTACTGTATACAATTTTGGTCTTACTCAAGCATAAATAATACCTTTTTTTTCCTCCCCGTAGTTGTCAGCGTCAGTTGCATGCACATAGCATAATCCAGTATTCAGAAGAGCAGGAACACTCTCCAAAGTGCTCTTGGCTTGTCAAGAATCTTAAGCTTTGAAAATTAACTTTTGGCAGAAGCCCTAGTATGAAGAGTCTGAGTAGAAAATAACAATTATTGCATATCTACTGTCATTTTTCCTGTGTTTGTTCAGTGTTAGTTTGGCAGTAAATAACATCCTTGGGTTTTCTTAGTGTTTTTAAAATTGTGGTACACAGAACAGTTGCAAAAGTACACTTGTTAGTTTTCCATTTTAGAGGAGAATTTCTTGTGTTATTGCTAAGATGGGGTACTTGTCAAAACAAAGAACTAAAAATGTGTACAGGCTGGGACTGTGACCACAATCCTCATCTTGCTTACAGCCATCCAGCCACTGCCTTGTGTCGCTCTTAAGCTTATGCACATCAATGGCATTGCACTTACGTACGAAACTGGTGAAGAAAAGGGGGTGCTGGCTTCAGTGGTGCTCTTCCAGATTTGCTGAGGTATCGGTAGGTTGGATTGCCGCAGTCTTTTTATCGAATTCACAGAGTTTACAGATAATAATACATGAAGAGCACAGGGTGCTTTGTGCTTGACTCTTTCACTCCCTCATGAAACAGAATACTAGTGGCTAAATTAAACCAACCAAATCTCTGAAGAGATCTTCCGTAACTGAAACTGAAATTAGTAAACCAGTAGCACAGGTCTGCCTTATGCAGCGTATTTTTTCAGTCAAATGAGTGGTATCTTCACATGATATTTAACATGTAAACTGTGTGAAAGATGATGCCTCCTTAAAGTATGAAAGAGAGAAGCAGAAAACTGTGTTGGTGCTGTTGTCTCAGTTCAGCTGCAGTCTCTCCCTATGGACTGAGAAACGTTATTGCATGACCTCCTGGTAAAGGCACTTACCATTAAAGTAGCTAAATTCAGTATGGCTCAAATAAAGATAGCTATTATATCCAATAATCAGACAAAGGGTCTCTGGTGCTGCTATAAGTATTTATGACTAAATACCTTTATGTTTCAGATTATGACAAATCCAACTATTCTGACCAAACAAGCTTCTAGAAATACAAAAACTATAGATATGACATATTAAAAGTGACTGATGTCTTGTATTTAAGTAACTAAAAGACAACTTGTAGGTGTGTGGAACAGACTGGTGCCAAAAAAAACCCAAAGCTGCACAAACCTTGTCCTAGATTCTTAATGTGAATTGTTTTCCTTTTTTATCTTGAAAGCTGCCATATTTTTGTCATTAATACCCATGTAATACTGAATTCACTGTTTTCTTTTTGACCCCCTCCATTAGGTTTTTTTTAGTGGTTTGAGTGCTGTCCTTGCCATTTTTCAGTGTGCATATGGGGTGAGTGATGCTGAGAGGTGAGAATGAACTTTTCCATCCTCCCTCCTGCACACTTTATTCTATCTCTATATTCTTTCTTATCTATTTTACTTCTATTAATTCATCTATTTTCCTTTTACTAATTCTCATTTCATTGCTGTATGACACCAACAAATGGCATTTACATTCAAGGCATTTGGGAATTCGGTTAAAGAGGCAGGGAGTCTGACATGGTGAATATGCAGACAGAAGATGCGTGTGGCAGATATTTCTTCTTCGGCTGTTGACCCCAGCTCCTGAGCTTTTGTATAGATCAGAAATCCAAACTGCGATTGACTTGGCAGAGAGCCCCTGTCTCTGGAGTAGCCTGACTTCAAACCTCAGGACAGAAATCTTCCTGGTTTCCTACCAGCTACAGCTTTGAAATATCAATAAAAAGTGTTGATTTTGTGCGTGTATGTGATTGTGTGCGTACCTCCATGCTTCTTTCCCCCACCAACCAAATATTTTCGAGTTCTCTTTCCTGTAATTTTTCTTTCCTCCTATTTTGTCCAAGGCCTTTCTGCCATTTCCAACACATACAGGATGCTGGAATAAAAATTAATGGAATAAAAATCCGTGTAGAGGTAAGAACCTTAAACCAGTGGTCTGCTCTTTCCCTGCTGTGTAGTCAGGCACACAGAACATTTGAAGGCACTCTAGTTTGAGGAGAAAGGCACCTTCAGAGGAAAGACGGTATTTGAGAAATAAAACACTTTCAAGGATTGGGGCAGAGGTTGGATGCCATTTGGATTTTTCTTCAGCTTGTCCTTTCTGAAATTTCAAAATTTAGGTCAAAACCATGTTTCTCATAGATCTCCCGCTACTTCAAAGTCATTCTGTCTGCAAAAGTTTCACAGCTTGGGCTGAAGTTACTGATGTGATGGAAAAGCTGCTGTGGGCTTTGAGATCTAGTGGGGTGTTCAAGCCAACAGGCTCTTGTTCATTAAAAATTGAAGAGGACAGTTAAAAGCAAGTCATGGGAAAGAATGTGCAATGTTTTTTAAAAGTCTGGGCATTTCACGCTTCCTAAATTTAGAATTAGTGCATCTCATTGTGTTTTTGCAATGTTAGAAAATGCCAACCAGCATTCAGAAGAACCTGTTTTACTGTTTTTGTGATTAGTTATTTTTATACTGGTGGCATCTACCTATTCCCCCATAAATTAGTGCCTTGCCTGTTACAGATACTGTTGTGATTGAATAGGTTTGCAGCCTAAATATACACAGATTAGCAGTAGGCGAAGGAACTGTTAGTATCTCCCTTTGCAAATA
This sequence comes from Columba livia, assembly GCF_036013475.1. NCBI lineage: Eukaryota > Metazoa > Chordata > Aves > Columbiformes > Columbidae > Columba > Columba livia. Next base: position 12,581,792 of record NC_088605.1, on the reverse strand, counting down.
GGGGATATAGGCATGGGGAAATTCATTGATTTGGACTTATATATTCTGTATTTGCTAAAGATCTTGATCCCCAGGAGCAGAACCCACCTTTTGCAACATTTCTGAAAATATGAGTCTTTTGTACGACTGGGTCTGCAATTGAACAGGTTGGAGTTATTTAAAAATCATGCAGAAGTTGGTCTCCCCAAATACCTGCAATGTGAGTTAACCATTGGTATTCTGACCCCCATTTTACTCGAAGAAGACCTGATAGGGAAGTGGATCAGGCTTTCTGTGGCATTCCCAAGCCAGACATCCCAAAGAGGGTAGTCCAAGGCTACTTGTTTATGCAGCAGTTCCCTGTTCAGTTTACACCACTGGGGTACAATCAGAATCACAGTCTTCAGTATTTAATGTCACTGCTTAGTTAGATGGCAGGCATGTGAAAGGCTGCAAGCTGCTGTATGCTTATACATGCTAAAAGCAGCTATAGTATTCCACCACTATTCTAAATAAAAGAATTAAGTTTTATCTGTTAGTGTTGAGTTTGTCCAGGTACAGACTGTAAAAACATTGGAGTTTAGGTCCTGCTTAGCCTTAGAACTAAACCGCATAGTGTTGTAATCTGATAAATAGTATGTTTTTTTATTACAGTTTTTCTTTCTGTTTTATTGTTTGTATTTATTCCTATCCATATGTAAAAATCAATCCATTTTTATTGTTAGCTTTGCTAATACTTTAATTGATCTCAAAGTCAGATTTTTGTGCTTGATTGTTAAGATTTCCCTGAGTTGGTTTTAAGGCAAATTAAATCTACTTTGAGAGAGGTTCTCCTTGTTAGTTAATCACCTTTTACTGCATACCAGGAATTGTGTGAATGCTGCTTCTTGCACTAAACATTTAGTTGATTTCCTTCCTTATTATAAAACCACTTTCTGTAACAGGATTGCCATTTATTTCAGCAGTACCAAAATGCTCTATGTCATTATCAAAGTAACCACCTGGAGTGCTATAAGTAATGCACATGCATGGAATAAAACTCTTCTCTTTATTACAGAATTTCAAATGAAAGTAGCTGCATATCAATTTAAAATAACTATTGACTTCAGTAGAGTTGCTCAAGATTTACACTTGTGTAATCATTTAGTACAGCTTCATGCGTACATCTCCTGATAATGCAGCAGTATTGCATGAGAAGTAGTTCTAAACTTTATTGCTGTCTAATAAATTATCTGGTAAGCACTATAATTAAACTACAAACCAGTTCATTAGATGCAGGCAGTATGACTAGATTCATTCTAATACAAGCCAGGTAGTTGCAGAATGTGAGTGGCTGATTGTGAATATTATTGCTGTGACAGCAACAGTTAATTCAAATAATGGTGGAAGTGTAATAAATGAGGTTGTGTGACAGAATTAGCGAAAGCAGATTTGCGGAATGATTGGTTCTTTCTTGGTACACTAAGTCATTGATTTCTGTTCTCTTCCTTCTCCTCGGTCCTCTTGCAGTTGTAATCAATAATCTGATTGTAAGTGCTTAGTGCCCTGAGACTTCAACTACAGCTGTAGCAAAAGTTCAGTGCCTATCAGAACAGCACAAGTGTGGTGAAGAAATGTCAAACCAAGTCCACCCCAAGGCCACAGGCGTTTGGCCCAGGAGGTGCAGATTGTGAAATGAAGGAGGGAAATTGCAACCTAATGTAGTGCTTTCCTAGTGTAAATTGTTGTGCCTGCACTGGGGATTTGATGTAGTTCTTCGTTCACTTTTCCTTGACTTGATCTGTTGCTAAAATAATCATAGTCAAGCTGTTTTACTCACAGATCAAACGCTGTTTCGTGCTGTCCTTTGCTCTTACAGTGTGAATACATTATTACATACATGTGCCATTGCAAAGTGCATGCATATGCTCATGAATGTCTGTGTCTGAAAATGCATGTGCTACAGTGTTTTCAAAGTTATAAGGCCATAGTTCCTCAGGGTGTATAGAGTGATATAGTATATAATCCTGTTTAATGTATTTTTTTTAATAGCACCAGACTATGGGTTGTGCTGCCAGATTCAAATTGACAGTAGTTGTTGTAATAGCCATTTTAAGGAGAAATGAAAGACATGAACTAAAACACTGGAGGCAATTGGTTAAAATGTGGCCAAAGATGTAGCTCCACACTCTGTATTAGGATAAATCAATTTTCTCATACAGTTACATTTCTCAGAAAGTTTAGAGTTAGAGCTATATTTAGTACCCCAAGGGCCCTGCTTTGATTTTGTTTTTGCATGCTGAAAGCTTTGATTGGACCCGTGTGTTAACTTGCCATCACTTCAAGGAAGTGTTACATAGATTCATCAATACTCATTTTCCTGTGCCTTGACTACCTGACGTGTTCTGCAGCAGACGGAGGAAATAGCAGCTCCCTGCTGCTGATGCCACTGCAGTGTCTACACTCCTCTAACACGCAGGTTCTGTATTTTTAACTGGTTTTTTTATGACTGCATTTAGGAGTTCAGTAATTTGGGGCATCCACTTTGCAAACTCTGACAGTGCTGAAACCAGGCTCCTGAATAATTCTTAAAAATAACGTTTTTCATAGGTCTCCATACACTGAAGAGACAGATACAGACTGTGCAGTTACAAAGAAAACTGTTCCTTTTCTACGTGCTGTGTGTAATATCCTTGCCATTATAATATCTTCTGGATTCAGGCGTGATTCCACCTGGATTCCTGAATTCCTCTAATTATGGTTTAACCTTTTGGGTTCTAATTTAGTGGAGTAATGAAGTATTGTCACAAACTATGGACTTAAATGTCCACACAGCTTGAGGAAAGATAGAAATTATTTAGATAACATGTACATTTTGGTTCTTCTTTTATTTGCATGCAATTTTTTATTGGATTCTGGAGAGGTGAGAAAGTCAGGCTTTTAAATGTGCAGTCTCTAGGATTCTTGCGGTCGCTTTGCAAATAGTTTTATACTCCAAGAACTCTGGATTGATCTCCTGCCAAAAGCCAGGAGATTTTCTTCTGCTTTTTCTGATAAAGCAGGCAGTCTTTGCTTGGTATCCTGTCAACCAGGATCTAGGCTAGCATAATGGAATATGTGCTGCTATAATCTTTAGTGATTAGATAACATTTAAAATACTTTGCACATGGTAAGCTCAGTTCCTGTTCATCCTTATGGTCCTGGTTTTACAGAGAGACAAGATTAGGTACAAAAGATTAACAGCTCAAAACCTTGTTTAAATATTATAAAATCTGAATATTTTCTAAATTTGTAACTTTATGCCTTGAGCCTGAAAAGAATTAGGCATATATTAGTTCTATTGTGTGCAGGCTTCTGTCATTCTTCCTTTCCACCTGAGGAGGGTTTTTAAATGACAATGATTTGTTTCTAAATAGTTTGTAATATACCTAAGACAATATGATATATAGACTTTGGTAGCGTTTGGATGCTACTAGATAAATTCAGCTTAGACTCTGGACATTTGTGTTGCAAAATAACAAACATTTCACTTTCCAGCTTCTTCCTCTGGACCTTTTCTTAGCAGAGCTGACTGCAGCATCCAGTTTTGAAGTGCTGCTGGGTACCACTGGCACAGCATTTTGATGGTTTACACAGAAGCCTTAGAGAGTTCTCGGTTCCAAATTCTCTTCATGTTTCCAGTTCTGCAGCTGATAAAAGCTGTTCTAGAAAAGAGCTGATGTTCATGTTTCTTGTGAAAGTGTTTGATTTGCCTACACTTTCTCTGGGTTTAGTCTTCTCCTTCTGGAAGAACAACAAATGTGAGTTGATGGACAAGTAGCTCTGACACCAGTCACTTTATACTGTATCTTCAGTACTTGTGGAGCAGAAATCCACAGACTCTTGTAAAAATATGTAGCTTTCCTGGTTTGCTTGCAGGTGTACCAATTTAAAATTGTACATTTGCTGCTTTACTGTTGAAATCATGCAATGGCATGGTATTTACAAACCTTACAGCAAATCCCTAACAGGCAGTTCCTAAAGAATTTTAAAATTCAATTCAACATCTCCTGGCTGGATTAGCTTTCATCTCCTATGTTAGTATAATGAAGGTTCCCCTATAAAGTTGTATGTAAAATAATATAATTTAAAGACTAATGCGGATAGTTGGTGTTTGACTCTTTGATAATTATTATAGCTGTTAATCCTTAAAGATCCAAGAAGCTATGTGAAACTAATTGGGTATTTAGAGCTCTGCTGTGTTTATCTAGCAGTTTAAGTACTTCTAAATTTAGTTTGAAATTTGCTTTTATTTAAGAATGGGTAAAATACATTGATGTGTTTAAATGGATGCATATTCTTCCATGCACAACTGTATGTTGTTTTAAAACCGCCAGTCACATCAATTTAATTTGCATTTGAATGTTTGCTTATTGAAATTAAACCTACGTGAATCAGATTTATTTTTAAGGGCAGCCACATGGGGTTCAGTAACGCAGTTTGAAATTACGTTGTTTATGGTATGGACGCAACTGAGTATACAATGGCTGTAATTGGAAGGTAAAGCAAATAGATTTAAACCGCCTGTAGTGATGTTTAATGTAAGTACCTACACAGTACGGTTGGTAAGGGATCACTTCTTAAGTGATTGTAGCTCTGTGACTCTCGGTGAAGTGCCCATTCCTTCAGGAGAAACTTAGGGCTCAGACTTGTAATCAGTTTATTACAGCTTAATAAATTACCCTGCATCATCTGAGGCACAGCAGTGAAAGCCCAGCAACATAATCTACCTTAAATCTCAGAGTAAGAGGTTTTGAGCTACATGGGATTACCTGGCTGTGGGCTAAGAGCGTGTTGTGGTAATGTGAACTTGAGACAATAATGAATAGTGCCTGGGGTAAGTGTTTCTGTGCTTTAACTAGTGCGTTAAAAAGCCTCCATGGATTACAGCCACCAGTTTGTAAATGAAGGATCTGTAGTAGAATTCTTCCTGTGGTACTCTCCAAATCCCATAAATTAATTACATAGGTATTTGTTTGAATTTTCTTTGCAAATGCCATTAGGCCTGTGTTTAGAAGTGTAAGTTATGTACCGTGATGTTTTTCAAAAATGTTGAACCTTCTAGAGCTCCATTCATTATAATGAAATAATTGGAAATTGCTACAGGTTGGGCACTTTTTTGAAAAAGCTGTGTGTTTAGGCTTTTATTAAAATTTCTGAGTCTTGTTTTAGCACCCTCAGGATATGGCCCAAAGTCTATTACATTAATAAGATACCTTCCATTTATCTTAAAGATATTAATTCAATGCGTAAATGATTCTGAGCTATTACTGCATATTTAAAAATACCTCATACTGCAGTGTAAGGGCTTCTGGAAAGGTATTCACATACAGTCATCACCTCTGTAGCTGTACAAAACAAACCAGTGACTCGGGTTAGAAAAAATTGTTCAGGGACTGAAGTCTGTACAGCACAGGTCAGCAGGTGAAAATACAGCCTCTGTGTAATTGGTAGCATTTCTGTTATTTACAAATGTAACGTCTCCTCTGAATTCTTCTAAAAGATAAAATGTTGGTTTTAACATCTTTTGACTAGGGCTCCTCTCTGTGAGGTGAGGCAGAGCTCCCAGCTCACCTTCTGTTTCCCAGCAGTGTCAAAAAGGGGTCTGAAGTACCTCTGTTCACATGGTGCTTCGTTTGAAAAAGAAATTGGGACATCAGGAGTGGAGGAATCCTCTCATTGACTAGAATCATATCATTCTAGTTACACACAGCCCAAGCTGGTGTATTGTTATTTTCCCAGTGGGCTGGCAGAGTTAAGTAGGCATTGAGACCTGCGTATAACTCCTCCTGTATGTGCGTTTATCTTGCATTAAAAAGCTGTGGCCATCTGGTGGTCCCATGCCAGCTGTGGGAGACAAACCAAGCTGGGTCCTGTTGGAAACCCTTTGTGGAGCCGGACGGCTGTGGTTGGGCACACTGGCCCCGTGGTAAGTGGCCTGGGGCTGGTGGGCTTCACGCTTGCACCATCACCTCTGTCCGTCTGTCTCTGGTGTCCTGTCTTGCAGAGTGCATGGGGAAACAAGTAGAAATCTATAGCACTCTTTTCAGACTCCAACAATTCAGGGCAATGCCCAGGTTTCCTTTTATTTTATTTTATTTTATTTTATTTTATTTTATTTTATTTATTTTATTTTTTAAATTAAATTTCTTTCCAAATCCAAGTACTATGTGTTTAAAATTAAGATATATAAAATCAAGATGAAGTAGTAAGCTAGAATGCTATTTTCTTAGGAAATTAACCAAGATAGGATCTTTAATGCTGTGAAATAGAGTATTTTTTTCTATTAATGCATTTAAATAGTCGACCTTGGATATGATGAGGCAATTAATGAGGTTATATTTGGTGTAAATTTCAATTCATTATTACTGTCACCTTGTTCATAGACTCTGTAATAATGTTTGTATACGGTGCTCATTCAAAAGGAGAGCTCTGCTATGGAACTCCATGGAGTGAGCACACACAGTCGGGAGGTGCCTTGAAATGAGTCAGAATTGTGTATTTAATATTGAAAGATTTCTCTGATACTGTAGTGATGTGTAAATATTAAGTTAAGGCGAGCCTCTCTGTCTTATGAACAACAGTTTAGGTAGTGACCCCAGCCTGGGTGAAGGAGATTGTGTGTTGTGGGGTTTTTGGTGTGTGTGGTTGGTTGTGGTTGTTGTTGTTGTTGTTTGGTTTTTTATTCCCCTCCCGCCCTCCGATTTCAGTTGCTTCCATTAATTATTGAGCAGAAATGCCAGACTGACCAAGCTTCATTTCATCTTTTCCAGAGGTGAATATCGTATCAGGAAAAAAAATCCACATCAACAATGTAACAGATTTTTTTTTTTTTTAATAGATTAACAAGTAAGAAAGAGATGATAGAAGATTAAAGAACTAATAGTTGCTAATCGATCCTTTTACTCCTCTTGTCACTATAAGAGTAATTTTGCCTTGAGTAACCTCCATATGTATTTCACTTTCAGCTCAGGTCTTCTCTGGCCCTATTTTAAGAGATAGAAATGTGCTTGCATTTTCCTTTTGGTGGTGTCTGTTTTCCTCCTCTTCCAAGGGATGTGTTTTATATCAGCCTTACAATCTACAGGAGAAAGGGTATAAGACATTACCTGAAAGCAGAGGTTTACGAGTGTGTGCTGTGAATGCCATTACATGATTCTGTTTGTTGGTAGACAGTCTCCGTCATCTTCCCAGAGGCTGATGGGCTTATTTTTATATTATTTGAAACTAAGTTATGGTAGGAGAATGGTTATAGAAACCCCTGTGAGTGTTGGAGTTGGAAGGGTAGAAGAGCCCTTCCAGAATGGTGTCAGCAAAGTAAAGAGAAATATGACTGTACCTGACTTGTTTCCTTTCACCGTTTCTTGTCCTGGTTTTCGCACAGCAAACTAGAGGCTGGAAGGTGCTCAGTGGCACCACACGGTGCTGCTGCTCTCCTGACAAGCCTGTTGCTGTGTTATCCGGATATGAAAAAGCCTTTGAACCCTTTTATAGATGTGGTTGAGTGTGACTTTTTCTGGTAATTATTTTTCATGTTTTTTTATTCAGAAAGGGTGACAACTACCTCTTTCCTAGAAGCTGCGATATGAAATTGAGTAGCTTTAGTAGCTGTCTTTCATCATTCTGCTAGGAGGAAGAGGTCAGGCCACTTAAAGATGATGAAGACTGATGTATCACAGATGGGGCCAGAAGCAGAATTTACTTCGTTCTCATAGAATTCTATTAACTCTTGAAGAGCTGGATTTCACTCCAACTTCTACTCTGTAGGCAGTATCTTCAGAGGTGACTTTCATGGAGCAGTTCACAGAAAGTGTCTGCTGTCAAGCTGAATACATTATATAAATCAGGTTGTGTGGTTTTTGTTTATTTGTTGTTTTCCTTCCCCACCTTTGTGAACAACTATCTTACATTTCCTTTCTTTAGCATTTTAGTTTTCCTTTTGGTTCACTTTAGTTACTCAATTCCATAAAAACTCTTTGTTGTAGCCAAAGTAGGAGTTATCATAAAGTTCCGGTGCGTAAACTTTCCTACAGCACATCATGTGTCCACTGATATCAGCAAATTCAGCTGTGTGAAGTACATGGTGCAGAGTCTGTTCTCAAATCTTTACTGTTGTGAGGTTTGTCAACAGGCTTTTCTCAAATCCTGGTTGGCAAGGTCGGGGTTGGGTAGTGACCATGGACCTGGTGCATGGCTGAACCCGGCTTTTGCTGAGAATAGTCAAATTTTCAGAAGGTTGCTGCCGTATGATAACTGAGCATTGACCTGTATTATTGCTTAGTCTTTGCATGCCCAGTCTTTTGAAGGCAATGCCTTGAAAATGTATGTCCTGTAATGTCCATATGCAAGATCAGGTTGAAACATTGCAGCTCTGATACAGAAAGACTGACATTGCTACAGCTTTTTCTACCAATTCCATGGCTGTTGAGGCATTGTTGGTCTTTAGTGTCCCATGTGTTAATTAATGTGCCATGTTTAATAAAAATAACTACTTCTGTTCCAGTTTAATACCTTGATGCAGATTTGAAAATCTTGGAATCATCTATCACACTGGAGTTTCCCATCTTCTCCTGTTCACGGGTCCTGCACCTTTGTTCCAATCAGAGTTGCTCCATCCTCTGATGCCAAAGTGCAGCCACTTCCCAGATAGTATCTCTATCCCATAAAAAAGATTTATTAATTCCAGAACTCCCTTTCCATATTTAATTAATGACTCTCTTAAGCAATTTTGTACTGGCACCATGTTCCTTATCCATTTCCTTCTAAAAATGTTCATAAACAGTGCAGCCGACAGTGAATTGACAGCAAATGCATAGAAAGATGAGTTGATGCACGTCTGCAAGGTCCTAATAGCGGCACAGTGGTCTTGTCACAAAGGTTTAGTTATTGTTGAGATCAGGAAATGAAACTGGAGCTTTCAAACTGAATGTGGCTGATAGCTAGAATGTTTTAATCCTTTGGTTCCTCTAATATATTAGGGAAAGACTATAGAAAGCTAATTTGTCCTGTTCATATTTAGTGGTTCATAATGAACCATAGTGCAACAAATTTTGGTATTCCAGATGAGGTGGTAATTTTCATGACTTGTGGTTATCAGAGATTAAGGGACATGGAAACCATGGTTAATTGTATGCATGTAGGATGGAGTTCTCCAAACCGTCTGGTGTACACTGCTTCCCCTTGGGACATCAAAGGTAGTTTTACTTCTGACTTCTGTGGGAATAGAAATACATGCCTACTCTACATGCTTTCAACATTCCAGTTCCCTAGTTGTTTTAAATTTGGATATGCTTAGCTCTGGCAAATGGACTTTGCTTCATGAAGTTCCTTCTGGACTTGGTTCTTGCCTATATCACATGACGAGGATGCCCTTGCTAATAAGGACTTAAAAACTTGTGATTTCATCTGACCTAACTTGCCATGGCAGTGCCTTTATACTCTCACTTTTACTATTTGATAACTTTCTTGCCTTACTTGAGCAAAGACTCTTTTAAAACATTTCAAGTCTTAAAGGAAATTCAGTGTAAAGAGATTTGAAAAAGGTTTCTTTTTGAACATCCCATTAAACAATGAATAGATAGAGGGAATAGTTATTGTACCATGAGGCTTCATATAAGAGTGATTGAATGGAAGGCAGTATTCTAATGGTAATATTAAATTATAAAAGACTTGACTGAGTATTGCCTTGCATTGCATAAACCAGTAGGTGAGATCACAATTTCGGTAGTCACAGAAATGAGTGGACGTATCTGTATCCATCTGTCTCCTGGTGATTCTCTCCTTCATTCTCTGCTATTCTTTTCCTCTAGGTCTTCCTATTCAGATTCACCGTGCAGAACAGCTGCCCTGCACCAGCTCCTGCTGAGCCGGGCTGAAGGGAGAGCGCAGGATTTTGTTGCTTTGCTGTGATCGGTTGTGAGTGGATGTTGGACATAATGAACCCAGTCAAAAAAAACCAATGTACTAAAACCAAAACAGAGCCTGAGCACTTTTGGGGAGGGTGGGACAGTGTTCTGGGAAAATGCAATTGCCGTGTATTCCATCTGTGCCGGCATCTGAGAGGAACGGTTATTAGAGCGGGACCCAGAGCATCACACCTGCAGTCCAGTCTCTGTGGGATCAGTAATTACGTGTTAATTAATAAGTCTGGAATGAGTGAGAGTTTACATGTCAGCAGATAATCTGTATAGTGACTAATAAGCTGCAGAATGTTTTCAATTAGCAGGCTTGAAAAGGAAATCCCAGAGAGTGTTTTGCTTGGTTGGGAAAGGACTGAATGAATGTGCTCTGTTGTTAGGACCCTCAAAATAGGAAAGTGGCAGATCTAGAAACTACGTTGTAAAGGTTAAGATCTGTGAAACACATATACTTAAGTAACTTGCTGCTGCTGTGCATTGATGAAATCATACGGAGTAAACTGCAGTGAAATGAAATTTTTCACTTGATTAAATAAGAGCAAACATGGAAAAATTCCACTCTTGCATAGATTTGTTAAGGCATCTCAGTGGTCTAAAATGTATTTTTATTACAAGTTTTTTTAATGGATTGAAATAGCGACAACTCCAGAATCTGTTTACTTGGGATAGAAACAAGTGTTGCATTTTCTCTTTGGCACAGATTCTGGGAATCATTGACTCTACTCCTCCTCTGTCAGGTTTTTCACTGTGATCTCCAGGTTTTAGTTTCTCTCTGGTATATGTTTACATAGTAATGTAAGGAGAAAAGTTATTTCCCAGTGACCTGGCTTGTCTATTTTGATTTGACTTTATTTCTGTTCTGTCCATATTTGCACTCAGGGACAACATTTGGAGAAGTAATTTCCAGCAGTGTTTGAGCAGTTTTTTAGGTTTGGGGTTTTTTAATTTTCTTTTTTTTTCCTCAGGTGGTATTACATGGGCAGGGAATCTGGGACCCTGTGTTTTAAACAGCTACAAGTAAAGAGCTCGTACAAGGGAAGAATGTTTAAAATTTGTTTGGGATGTTGCAATTTACAAAAGTGGACTATAAAACTTTTCCATTAGGTTGGACAGGTTAAGAGCTTCAAGATATATAGTGTGTGATTTTGAACAACTTTCAGGAACTGCAGATGGATTAGAACAGGTCAACTAAACCTAAAGGCATGGTTTTCAAGTTAATTCTTGATAAGTGACCTGTACTCAAAATTATGATCAGACAGAAGACATACACTGTGACGGCCTTGGTGTGTTGAGAATTCCTGTTCTAGAGATACACTCAAAATATGAGTGATTTTCAGACTTGTGTGTACCCAGAACTACCTGACCCCATGTTGCGGAGCTGCTTTAAACATTTTTTCCTAGTGTGGGTGTGTTTTGGGAAAGGCTGACAGAGACTTGCTTTGTCCATTGCTCATCTGCAGCTTCTCCCAAGCAGAACTGGAGCCGTGCGGAGCCCCCCTGCCCGGGCTGAGCTCCAGGAGCAGGAGCCCAAACTGTACTCCTGTGCTATTGCTGCATCATATATCTCTGATAATGAATGTTTTGCTGCAAGTGAGAGCTTATGATCTTGGAACAAGTGCAGCGTGGATATGAATAATGTCAACAGTTGTAGCTTTTCTTCTTAATAATCGTTGATCTCCAGGTTGGCAGGGAGCTGTTGGTGTGCCTAAAGTGCAGAACACAGAATCCCTCCTTTTCATCCTGGATGGTACCTCTTACTCTGTGGAAACAGCTGAACTTTTACTTGCAGTGTTGAAGGCTTGTGTTGTCCTCTGCAGACCTTCTGTCAGCTTCAGAGGCACTGCGATTCGCCCCCTTCATCCCTCAGATTGCTGCTGCCGTGTTTTGGGAAGCAAGGCAAGGGCACATGGAGAGGTGCTGGGTCATTTCCCGGGGGTGAGATGTAGCTGGTCACTTTAAAAGTCCGGATGCTGCAGGAAGTTTTCCCCAGTTTCTCTTCTGTGTTTGCCTGCAGATCTCTTCCTGGTTGCTACATTGAACTGATGCTGGATGTAAGAGATCTTGATACCACATCAGGCATCATCTCCTTTATGAAGCTAAAATTTTGATGATATTTGTAATTAATTTGTAAGATTCTCTGTAGTACCAGGTAGGAAATTGAATTGGTTGCACAGATTTGGCCAAGCTCCTCCTAGAGCAGGCGGGCAAGCGCTCTGCCATGTCAGTTAAACTGTGTTCCTTGATTTCAAGCCTTCTTAATTCTCTCTAAGGGCTTATTAGTGCTCACCTCCATCAACTACATACTAGCACGTTATTTTTAATTAAATTAATTTTCCTCCCACTAATTTCTGAAGGATACCTGTGCTTGTATCTCACTCTGATCAGCTTGCAGAGTTTTTCATTTTTTTAGCCTTCTCTTGTAATTATAAACCCAGGATTGGTTGGAGCCTAAGAAATGACATATGTTTTTTCACTCAGAAGGCAGCGTGCATCTTGAATTATGTCCTCACAGGTAACTAAAGTTGTGGCTGTTGTACCAGCTGCCTCTTTTTACACTGTCAGGGAAAAGAGACACTGTGAAAGACTACTAGCATCTCAAATCAACAGATATGTTTCTGACACATTATGTTTATAAATGTGAAGAGTTTTAAATACTTAGAGTGGCTGTAAATTGGTTGACATCAGAGGTTTCTTGGGATAGTAAACATCATTGTGGTCATCTCGTTAATCCTTTTGTTTTTCCATCAGCATGACAGCTGTCCTTAGCTTATTGTTGAGAATGTTTGTAAAGTGATGACAAGTCATATTATTCCTCCCTTGCATGACTTGTTCCAGATTGAATTAACCTGATATAATTATTTAGAAGGTAATATTCCCTCCTGCTTTTGGGTACGTGTAGAAATAATTTAATTACTTGTGATTCCTCTTATGAAGTACTGGGTGCATTCCTGCCTCCCCTGCAGTTTGACAGGTTATGCTATACAAAACGCTGACATAAAAAGGCCGGTGAAACAACAGCAGCAGTTCTCAGCACGTTGTGTCTAACACTGCCGTACCACTGAATGAATGGACAGGACTTTTAAATTGCTATGAAATAAAAGCACGTGGAAGTGAACTGTGAGGGACTTGCCTTAAACTTTTCAGATGTTCAACCAGCCTCATGGAAGTTATTTGACTTCTGTGTATCTGTTTGTCTCTGTTTGCCATCCGCCATGTGATTTACAGGTTCTAGAAGTACCTCTTAAGAATGGCTCTTAAATGCTGTGAAACACCTGGATGCCAAAGAACTATAAATATTAGTAAATACTATTTAATTCTTAGAGCATTTCTACCACTGTTTGGACTGGGGCCACCACTGCAGCTTTAAAAACAGGCTCTCAAACTGTGCAATCTCAAATGAGAAGTAGTTTTAAAAAGCTGATGCTTTTCCCAAGATCTATAAAACCATATGATACCAAACAAAAGCTGATGTCCTTAATTGATCTCACTGTAATTTCTGCATGGTTAGTGCCTCATGTCCTGGCTGTCAGCGTGGCTCCACGATGGGTCTGGCTGATGTGCCGTGGGATTCCTGAGCTGAGGTGTTTGGCCCAAACCCCACTGGGATGTCTGTGCCCAGAGTCTCTGGGATGCTCAGCCTGCTGGGTTTTTGACTAAGCATCATGAGTCAGACGCTTTACTGTTAACAGTGCGGAGTTTGGGCTGTTTAATTATTTGTTAGCCATAAGAATCTGAGGATTCATGAACTGTCTCTTTTGAGGAATGAAATGGTTTCATCAGATAAATGTTTAACGCAGGGCTAAGGTAGTAGCCAACCACAGCAGAAAAATATTTTTTTCCTTTGAGAGATAACCTCTTAAATATATACATATTTAAAATCATTTTATCTTCTCTAATTCTAAGCACCCCTTCTGTGAGAAGCAGACAGAAATGGAGGGTGGAAAAGACCCTTAGTGGATGCCTTTATTTTTTTTGTGAAATGTGTCAGATGATAAGCAAAATGTAACTGGGTATTTATTTTACGTTTCATGTGCCCTGCAAACTGTGGAAGGCAGCAAGAGATAGAGCAGCAACAGCCTGATAAGTGTGGCTTTTCCCTTCTTGCTCGCTTTCTGTTTATACTGCCTTTAAGCGAATGCTGGGCTGGAGACCAAATGTCTTCACTCATCTCGGAGATTTCAGAGCTGCTGGGAATAAAGTGGTGCAAAAAGCAACTCCTTGATTAGAAGATCTGTAGGTAAATGTTGCTCCTGCAATGATCGCCATTTCCCTTCCAACTACTCCGCAGCACATTCTGTTCTAGCAGTGCCTGACAAACAATAATAGCAAAAATAAGGTGTATTTTTTTACACTGGTTATTTTCTTTCTCCTTACTGAAAAGGACACATAATGGAATGAATCTGGCTTCCCATCTGTTGCTAGGTGCAATTCAAAGTGGCAGTTTTGACCTATAAAGATTTGGCTGTTTTGCATCATGCTTACCCTAGAGACAGCCTCTCCCCTTTAATTTCTCTGTGTCTCCATTTTCCATCTGTGAAAAATCAGGATAACACATCTTTTCTGCTTCACAGGGATTTTACAAGGACACATTTATAGCAGGCACAAAGCATAGGGCTCTGCATTAGCCATCACACAAATACTTGTGCCTAAAAACTTGTTGCCACCCTCAATCCCACAGAACCCAAGTCAGTTGACCTTCATTATGTGATAGGTGATTCATTTTTAAACATATGTAGAATGTGATGTTTGCAAGTTGTCCGGCTGAATTTGGAGTTTCCCATTAAATAGATCGGGACATCCCAGGGATATGAAGTTACAAGTAATGTTTACATGCTGTAGTTTTGGGTCCCAAATAAAATAAGGGGCAGTGGGGACCACAAGCTGTTGGGTTGGAGGAGGTGTATGTGAGATGCTTATTTACTTGAGAATGGTTTCCTCAGAGCCATGTATATATCTAGAGTTGTGGTTACCTGTTGTATTAGAAGTGAAGTAGTTCTTCAGTTAGCTTCATAAATCAGTAGTTCTCAGGTGCATTTTTGCAGTCACATGCAGGTCAGGTTTAAGCAGTCCAACACGCCTATTTGAGAGAAGACATCTCCAGGGTATGCTGGCTGATCAAAGTAGTATTTTAGACCTGCACTAAATTATGGACTTAGTCCTGCAAGAGTTTGGGAGATGGATGGGGCATTTTAAAGAGCCCTGGTTTTACAGCAGCAGCCCTTCAGTCCAGGCTTCTATAATGTTTCATACCTGTCCTATTTCCAACGTGATTGTTGGAATGACAAAGTTCAAGCTCAGAAGTGGTAGTAGTTCTGCAGCTGAATGACAAAGCAGATGATTACACAAGACATGGTCCATTAAGCTAATATGGATTAACTTCCTCATCTGTATGGCTTTTATAATGTGAAAAGTGGGGTGCATCCCTACCAGGCCTTTATAACCCTTGGTAAAATCTTTGATTCTTATTTCCCTTCCGTGCTAAGCATGGATAGCACATGTATTACCATGATGCCAGCCCTTGTTGGGGATTTTGGTGGCTATTCTCAGACTCGCAGACAGGATGCAGGTTGTGCCAAAGTAGCATGTGGGGAACTGTTATAAGATCTGTTAAAGATCGTTTCTATATTTTATGTTTTCCAGCATATTAAATCTAACTATTGTATTTTTTTTCATAACATCAATGAGAATGGACCTTGTTTGGTATGATACTGGTATTTATATATGCATACACATGCTTTGCAGAACTGTCAAAGTCTTCTGCAGAGAGCTCCACTAGCTAAAAAAAAATTAGAGCTGCCACTCTACCGAACTGAGTAGCCCCCCTTAATTCTATGATTTCTGTTTTGATAAATGTAGGATTTTATCTTTTTCAGGTGTATTCTTTTGAGAGAATTTAAAAAAAAAAAAAATCAAACTTCAGTGGAGTTTTTTTTTCAACATGTGTTTAGGAACATGTTAAAAAACTGCAAATAAGTGACACTTTAAAATTTAGCCTGAAGTGTATTCATTTCAGTTAACTAAAAAAAAAAAACATGAGCCCCTTCATTTGAATGTCAGTGATGTGGAAGCTGCAGTTTTGAGGTTTGGCTGTGACACAGCTTTTGAGGACTGGAAATAAGAATATCAGGGAAAGACAGACACAGGGCCTCATCCTGCAAAGCTTTGCTCATTTGAATAGCTCTTCTCATTTCCTTAGGGCATGTTTGCCTGTAGTGCTGCATTCCCGTGGAAAGTCTCTTAATTTTGCCCAAAGACCAGGGTCAGGAGGAGGTGAGCGGGCAGGTTGAGCTGTGCCGGGGACCAGGGTCAGGAGGAGGTGAGCGGGCAGGTTGAGCTGTGCTGGGCCGCCTCCTGCTCAGCCCGGGAGCAGCGCGGCCGCTGCACCATCTGAGCCGTCTCACAGCACCTCGTTAGCATGGGATGATGGCTTTATTGGGGGAGCAAGTCATAAAAGAGCTTCCTTTGGTTAAAAACGAGCAGTTTCATTTTAGTGCGATGACAGCCCGATACTGAGGATTGAATTTTTGCGTTAAAGCTGATTTTATGTGTGTGCGGGCAAGAAAAGAGAACTGTGGACATACATGCCTAGAAAGCAGCCACTACAGGGAATGAAATCAAATGAAGAAAAACCTGCTGTGATTTTTTTTTTATTTTAAATTTTATTTTTTAAACTTCTGAGTTTTTTTTCTCCTGCCAGCTCTGTGGGCATCTCTTTAAGTAGCAAACCCCTTTTGTGGAAGTCGTGTCCCTGAATCTCACCTCTAAGACGGATCATTTGCAGACAGGGATGAGCAAAGTGCCTAGGATAGAGGTATCAGATGTGGTTTTTACTGCTAGCTGTAAAGCAAACATTTAATTAATGCATTGCACAGTCCTGTATCTTGTCATTGTAGAAACACAGTCTATGAAAAGTTTCCATCTTACCTGTTCCATTGGAAAAAACAACAGTGTGGGAATATGTGTCAAAACCACCCCACCACGTAATGTAATACCAGTGTGTAAAAGTCCATGTTCACCTTTGAAGTGAACGTCCCAAAGTGTTTTTCAGATGAGGAAACTGGAACACAGATAAACGATGTGGAAGTTCAGGCTCTCTATTAGAATATATTTATTTAATCTTTCTTTTGTGTCTTGTTACCTAGGAAGGCCAAGCTTGTTTCTCGTTATGGTTCATACCACAGTATTGACCCAACCCTCCCCTAGTCCTGAGGTCTCTAGATGCTACTGTGATGTAAATAATGTATAACAGCAGGTCACCTGCTGAGCTGGGGGCAGAGGGAACAGAACCCAGGCTCCAGGGCATGTTTTCCTGGCCACTGGAGCGTACAGCCTCCCCAGTGTTGGTTTCCATCATTGACATTATATTGATTTCCAGGGAAAATGCCACGGAGAAGCAGCCATACATTTGCTGAAAACAGGGCCAGCATAATAGTTATTAGATTTGGAAGCATAGTGGGGCATAGCTCACCCAAAAAAGTACATGGTTATCAACGGTCAGTCACAGGCTAATATGACTGTCACTGGATAACAATGAAGAACAATATCTAGATTCTTCAATACTAAAATGATGGTCTTCTACCCAGCAAGTCTGCATAAACTAATATATGTGAGAAGCGGTCTGACTCAACCTCTCCTTAATTGCAGTTTATTTTTTGTGATGACAGCCAGTAGAGGGCACTGGTAGATGTCTATATATTAGAGAGCTGTACATTCCCATTCCCTAAGAGCCCAAATAAACCCCCACAACCTGACGTGACTCACTGCCAAACGTATGTTTCTCACCAGAGTTCTTTATCCACCAATAGTACAATTCTACCTAAGCTACTAGCAAGTGGATTTAGTTATTCAGCATTTGTTGTAGACCTCATGCTTTAGGTCAGGACATCTTCATCAAACTCCATTGGCAACCAGAACTATAGCTCTTCTGGTAGACTATTTTCTGCTGAAATAACAGATAATATTTGCAGGTAATGCATGGGGGATATCCATGCATCCATAATTGGGATATCCCTATTTATAGGTTAGGCAGAGAAAGGGAAACGTGTTGCATATTTTATATAGTTTAGCCACCTTGATTGGAGATGGACCTAAATTGAGATACTGTACTTCTGTCCTCAGATATTAATTTTTTAGGTGCAGCTCTTCTTTGTGATGTCCCTACTAGCTAAGATGCTGTCATGTACATCTAACACACAGGCTGCATCCAAGGGAGGAACTAATTTAAAATGGGAGTTTGGTGTTGTGGGCAGGTCAGTAAATGGATTGACTGTATGGTCCCAAATTTTCATATAAGACACTGAGGCCCTGGCTCATTCTTTCCTATCAATATATATTTTTTTTGATGGCATCATTGTATGTCCTGTTCTTTTGAAAATAATCAGCACAGTGGTACCCAGTTTGTGATTGGAGCCCCTGGGCATTACCAGGTAGTGAATAACAATGTAATTTCCACCTTTAAAGCCTGCTATGACCTCATTGTGTTCTTCTATGAAATATTTGTCTTTTAAATGGTGTTCCTTGTTATTCCTTATAAAGACTGCAGGAGGAACATTGACTTACCACTGAGAATATTGAATCTTAGAGCGAACAGGTCGGTTGTGGCTGATTTGGGGTGTTTTGGTGCCTTTGTATTCTTCAGGTTAAAGTGCTATTTATTCTTAGTGCTGTTGACCCGATTTTAATCCTAGCTAATGCCTTGTAGCCATTGAATTGAATATATTGAGTAGAAAAATAAATTCAGTCTTACAGAATGATGCTATAAGAGCAGTTTAAAAAGGTCAAAGATGGAATTTATTTTCTCTGTGTTGCTGGAACTCTTGTGTTTGAGTGCTTAGAAACTTGATATGCCTTTATAGCAAGTGAATAAATCAGAAAAAAGCTAGAGCCTTATACTGGCAGTTCCTGAATACCTCACTGAGTAGCTTCTCCTTGGAGGTAAATCAGTGAGAGGTAAAAGGTGTTGAATGTCTTCAGCTATTTGTGGATGTAAAACAGATCGGAGCAGCGTTGGAACAGAATCCATACGCGAATTAAGTCTCCACAACTGTTCTTCAGTCAATGCACAGTTTCTGCACATACTAGAATAATAAAGAATGGGGGTGGCCTAATCAGAGGTCATAAGTAAAAACTGAAGTGTGTTAAATGTTCACATCTGTCAATCCTGCTCTTTTTGGAGTAGATGGAAGATAGTTGAAGAAATCATGATACGTGTCCCAAATGACCCTGCACACAATCTGGGAAGTCTCCAGGGATGGCGCTTGATTCTGAACACACACTGTTTCTTCTTGTCAGTCATCAAATTGGCTTTGCATGCTGTTATTAAGCTGTTACCCAGCTTTTGTGAATAGCACAGAATCATCGCAACAAGATAAAGCCCTAAGTGAAAATCTCAGTGGCTTGCAACAAACACTTTCAAGCCACTTTCATGCCTCTGTTTTCTTCTGATGATGTTCAAGGGCATGTACATTTAATACAGTAACATATCAGCAACTCTAATCAAACTGGGAGTAATAGAGAGTCTAAAGACTTGAAAATATTTCATGAAACGTACTAATGAAAGTCAGGGTTTTATAGATTGCTCTCTGGAACAGTGAGATCTGTCGAGCACTTCCATGGGATTCCTGTAACTTGATCAGGGCACGTGAAGCTGCTCTTACAGGGGAGGGAAACAGGCTTCCCAGTTGATACACTACAGTTTGTTAAAAGGGTAATTGGTGATTATATTAATTTCTTGATAAATGCTTTCAACTATACCAAAGTACCAATTAACTTGTGGATTTGAACAAAATGTTGATGACTGATTATAAGTATTTTTATTGTTTTGGAAACTTTCAAGTCTGTAGGTTTAGCATAATCTGTGACTTACTTTGACTTGGGTAGAATAGACCCAGAAAATGTTTCCCTTTTTTTTCTCTGGTGATTATGTTGTTTAAGTTACTAGAAATATCATTGCTTTCCACTTCTTAAATGTATATTTTTCATCTTGTGCTGGTTTTTGCTCAGACTAAATGGAGTTTTAGTTTCATCCACTCTTTGCTTGAAGGCAATGCAGAAGCTTGTTTTAAATATGATACTTTTCACTGAATTGTAAAAAAAAAATAAATAAAATATTAGAACTACTTAATTTACACGATCTTTTAGAAAATATTTTTCTTTATTTCTTGAATTCTGTGTCTGCATTTCAGATTCATGGTACTCATCCATTTTGAAAATGGGAAATGCAGCCTAGGAAGACAGGATAATGATTCCAAGTATTCATTTAGTTTTTACACTGAAAGACATGAAAGATTCTTTTGGTGTTAAATTTTCTACAGATGACTTTGGGCATGTATTAATCAACAATGGGGGCATGTGTATGTAAACGCTCAACATTTGGAAACAAAATGCACCTTCTTATAATCTGTACAGAGTTTTTTTAAAAAGACCAAATTGTCTTCCATAGTATCCAACAGAAAGGGCTGTGTTTGCAACAGGACAACAGCGGTTCTAGAAGAATTTTGCCAAATGTGTAGTAATGCGTCTGTTTTGCTTTGGTAAGGTGACTGTTTTAAAATGTCTTTTCAAATTAATGATCTTTTGATATTCAATAAATAATTAAAAAAGTCTGGGTTGGAATGAATGCCTTCGAATGTATTTTAAATTAAAGAGGATTAAAATATTAATTTATTTTTTACTGCCTAGCTCCAAGTTGCCCATCAAATAGGTTTTTTTGTTAGCTCCAATTTCTTCCTTGTGTAAGGTCATTGGGGTCCACAGAGATAATCCATGAGAATATTTTTGCCTAGTGTCATTTTTGGTAACTTAATTTATGGTTAATTGTTCTATATAATTACAAGAGAACTTTAGTGATAGTTTATGAGAAATAGTCTAAATGAACCATGGCTTCACAAATGAGATGTTCCATCACAGTCAGCTGGTTCTCTCGTCTGTTTTTTGTTAGGTAAACAAGAGGTGATGAGACTACAGGGTGTTTCAAAAAGATGGACCCAGTTTCAAAGCAGTATATTTCATGATGGCAACATGTTACATTTACACAAAAATTTGCCAATGATTTAATGCATTATTAACTTCTAGTTTTTGAAACTCTGTGCCCTTTCAAGTGGCAAGAGTTTCATTCACGAGTGGTTCATGGTTGCAGGGATAGAGTGATTTCAAATTGAGTCCATCTTTTTGAAACACCCTGTAGACTGGGTGCTGAGCTCAGCCTGCAAAAACCGGTAATTTCCCATGTACCACATCAAGATTTCTTGCTCTTTATATCATTTCCCTGCACTGAGTGTGATGGGATTCTGTAGAAACCATCTCCACAAGAGAAAGAGTAGCTGGTCAAATAGGCTGGTGTATTCCTGCTTGGTATCTGTGGACTGTGGATGGGCTATAATGATCACATAGCTCTGGGCACTGTTGTTATAATCATATTGGAGAGTCTGCTGCTTAAGGGAAGCACATTTGTCCTGCCTGTGTTGCAGGGGGGGGGCTCTGATGTAACTGGGGCACCAGCATCTCTTACAAAAGGCCAGGCTGGCTTAAATGGATGGTGCCACTCAAAACACTGAGGAGAATGACACCAGCAGCACACGTGGAGCTTCATAAAAACTGACCTTCATGCTATTGTTAAAAATAACAAAACAAAAGCTCAACACTGAATCTTAATGAATGAGATCTTTGTGTTAATGCAGAGAATGGAATATGATTCTGCAGACGTTTTCAGGTGGCTAGAGTAACTTTCCACTGCAGCTGTGAAAGGACAAGTCCAATTACTGGTGTAAAACTCCTTTTCTGAAGTGCCTCATAGCCATTCAGTCCCTTGATCAAGGCCATTGTTAACCCTTTGTTGTATGGTGAAAATGATATGAAAAAGTATGAAAAATATTTCTATGTAAATGGCAGTATTTATTAATATAAAAACAACAGAAAAAA
Source organism: Columba livia (assembly GCF_036013475.1). Lineage (NCBI taxonomy): Eukaryota > Metazoa > Chordata > Aves > Columbiformes > Columbidae > Columba > Columba livia. The sequence continues at coordinate 12,559,959 of NC_088605.1, read as the reverse complement.
CTCATACCTGCTCTGTAGGTTATGTGGAAATACACCTGTCTATTAGGATGCAAGCTTGCAGTAGATTTGTATTCTCTTGTCAGCCGGTCACAATATTTTCCTTTTCTTTGTATTGCATACGGATTTCTGAGGTTTCTTTCAAGCCATTTCATGAAGTATTTGATCTAGCTAGTCTTCTGTAAATACTAGCAATCTAGGGCAAGATTCTCATATATTTTCATTTGCCGAAGTCTGGAGTAACTGTGCTCAGCTGAATTATTCTAGACTTGTGTGGCAAAGGAGATGACAGTCTGGTCCCTACCAGTGAATGGGAACTGCAGCCTCCCGTTTGATTCATGTCTGTTGTTCTCATTACCCTTAATGGATGTTGCACACATATATTAGGAGAACAGACCCTATTAGGAACTGTCTAAGAAGTGAAATGAAAATGATAATCACTTTGTCTTGGATGAGGTATTGTATTTATTCTATGGGATTTTAAGGGATATTTCAGTGCTTAAATTATCTGGTGCATTAGAGAATGGTTTAGATAGGCTTTGCTTGATTGACAGCGTGGGTATATTTTAGCAAATTATTATACGCACTGGGACTTTAATTTTTCTGTGAATTATATTATTTTTGGAGATGGAAATTGCCATCTCTCCCAGGAGACAGAAAAAGTGTGCTGCTTATTTGATTTTTAGCAATAATTAAAATGATGTGTTAAATTAGGCTCAGGTAGTGTCATGAAACAGGACCTACCTACTTGTGTGTGGGAGCTCAGAGTCCTTCACAAAGCCACATTTATTTGCAGAGAACACCCTTCTGCACGGGTATCATCACATAAGGAGGCAGAGCAGTCTGGCAGACAAAGAGGCAGAGCTGCTCACTGAGGGCGAGGGTGGGTGCTCTCCAAATGAGAATCGAACTAATTGAAGCACAGATGAGTGGACTGAGCTATTACCTTGCCTTACACTTAGCTGACACAGAAGACCGTAATTTTAAATGCTGTCAATCCTTTAATTTTCATCCTTTGCCATTCAGATCAGACGAGGCTGTGACTGAAGCAGTTACGTACCTACATAAGGTCCTTGAGGGAGAATTCGCTGCCAGCTGAATACTGCGGAGATGTGCAGGTTATGTCTCACTTTGCAGGTCACTGGGCTTTGTGGTAGGGCTGTAAGAGGGAATAAGGTTAAAGGGAAGACCATTGGGTCTCCTTGCTGTTTGGACTCGTGACTGCCTACCAGCAGCCCAAATTTAGTTAAGGTTGTAATTTTCTCCCCTTGAGAAGAGAAATCATGAGAAAAGTGATGTTTGTTCCAGGTGATGGGAGGCAGACAGAGTGCAGCAGACTGCAGGATCTTTATTGAGGACTGGGTGGCAATGTCACACATCACTCCGTGCAGAACCTGACAAGTGTAAAGATCCTCTTTCCTTCCTAACCGGAGCAGAGGATGGTTGTCATGCTAGATGGATGGAGTGTGTGTTGAGAGGACTCGGGGAGTTCTTTTATACCTGTAATTGAGGAGAATCTGAGATAACCTGTTAATCTTCAAGGGACAGCAAAGAAAGTTTTACCAGTCAGTCAGTTGACAGCTTCGTTCAGAGGAAGTGGGTACTGTCAGAACAGAGTGACTTGTTTCTAAATAGGAGTAGGTCTGTTTGGGTGTGTGCAACATTAAATGCTTCAATCACAAGGTGTTTGTCTGAGATTTGGAAAAGTATTCAAATAATTCCTTACATTCCAGCAAAGACAAATATAAATCTACCATATCAGGGAACTACAGAATTAAGACTTAAATTAGTCTCTGTTATACTACATTGTCTGCAGATACTTTATGTATAGTGTCGTAAAAATGGAACTGCTCTGCAGTCTGACTCTGCCACTTTCTACTGAGGTCATCAGAGGGACGAGCATTGTGAATGGATTCTTAGCATTGATTTGGAATTTCTTTCCATTTCTGTGATGGGCCTTACAGGTATGATCTTATCTCAAAAAGCTTGTATTGAACTTTAATTACAAATGGCTTATGTGTTTTTTAATCCTATAGGTGACAGTATGTAGTCATAACTTAGGATGCTATGATAAAATTCAACGATGCTATGAAACTACAATCTCTGGGCCTCAGATTATAATTCTCAGTGTTTTGGGAGTGTCAACAGAAGTTAGAAATGTAATATTCAAATACTGTGGAATTAGGGACTGTCCACTTGGGCATCTCTTTAGGCACAACTCTGAACGTGACTGTAAAGCAGACACTGACAGGGAGAAAGCAAAACTCACAGTGCTGCATCAGAACAACTGTGTGATTCCTTTAGTCTCTGTTGCCGGCTAGTACTTGATTTTTTCCAAAGGTAGGGACAGAAAATGGCAAATACTGGTTGACTGTCAAATAAACATAAATTTCAGCATTACTGGGGCTTATCATATGCAAACCAAAAAAAGTAAAATAGTATGCTCCCCAAAACATTATTTATAACATCAGCTGGTATATTGATTGGATATCCTCTCAACCAGTGTTTTTATTGACTTTATGTTCTTCGCTGTTCATCATAGTACTTACTCCTTTCCTTATTCCTTTTTCATATTTTGAGGTGAAAATGTCATTTCATCTCAATAACAATAGGTCTCGATGATTTCACATTTGTGAAAAATAAAAAAAAGATGGAGACCTTCACCAAATCCTCCATGTTCTCCATTCATTTTTTTTTGGTATCATTTTCCTCAGTGTCTTGTGCCTGCATTTTGATGATCACTTCCTTGGCAAATCAAAGTCTTCCTGCTGTCAGAGAAACTCCTTATTTCTAGCTTCTGTTATTTGGAACAATTTCTTCACATTTCTCCACCTCATCAACTCACCTTATTGACTGTCTCTTGAGCTTCACATTTCATGTAAGAGCAAATTTTTCTCACTTGTCTGTATTTTCATTCCTTTGTCATTCTGCTCTCTCTTGGTATTGCAGTCTTTAATTGTCTAATTTCAAGGTAAAAAACATTAAAGTCACAGTTTGTTTGAAAAGTCAATATAAGAAGTAGTGTAATATTTTCTTTACTCTATTAATTCCCCAGGCTGATTCGCCCCATGCAAAAATGAGGCTCAGTTTCTGGAACTGCTCCATATCAGCTCCCAGCTCTGTTGTGCTACACTTCATCTTGATGATATGTTGATTATGGTTTATGGTTATGTAGAAAGGGAGGGTGAGCAGCCTTATTTTTCTGGTATTTCTGTTAGACAAAATGAGAATCATTCCTTCTCAAAACCGTAAGCAAGTATTATGCAGCCATTTGTTGTGTGGCACATGTAAGGAAAAGCCATCACAGGAAAACATCTTGATCAGGAAATTCTGATAGTATTTTTCTAGAGCTGAAGCTTTAATACAGTCCGTTACTGATCTCTCTGGCACCAAGACAGTGCTGTTGAATCCTGTTCTTTTCCAGTTTGATTGAAGTATTTGGAAACACTTAGAGAAGTGAATGCGAGCCGGAGGAATTGAAGTCTTTCTTGTGATTATTCCCTGTTTCCACGTATGTGCACTGTATCATCAGGTGCATGGTAGGTTTACATCTCCTTTGGGCATCTGTCCACAGCCATGGACAGCATGTGGGCAGGCAGTGTCTCTGGGATGCAGCGCTGCCTGGCCGAGGTGAGGTTGGTGGCTGTGCCACTAACAACCTGGGTCAAGAGCAAAAAGTATTTTTGCCAAAAGAGGAAATACAGAGCTGAAGGGGAATTTTATCTGGAATAACCCCTCTTGACAAAAACACTCAAGCTGGTCCTTTTGAACCATGTCTTCACCATGAGCAATTTTTTGCTGTAATACAGCAAAGCTGGCAAAACTGTCCCTGCCCTAGCCCCACTTGAGCTTCCTCCGCCTGTTGGCACCTGTGCCTGTCCTCGCTGCTCTGTAAACAAGAGCATTACTTTTCTGTCATGTGAAATGGCTTCGTGGTAAGGAATTGTGCTGTCCTGCAGGCAAGCTGCGTGTCAGACAGCGTCCTGGCACAGAGAAGCTGTCTGGTCTCAGGGACTGATGTTTTCCTCTGCTTTTGAGTGCATCATATGTTTTTCACAAATGCATTTCTTAGTCCGAATGTGATGCCATGGTGTGTGGATCAATACTGTTCCTCTGTGGCAAGATGCAGAGAATGCCAAATGTGTTCAGTAGTCTGTTATTATAAGGTGACTTAGCAGAGCCAAGAAGCCTGCAACTACCACTTTCATTAAGGGTAATTATCCTTGAGCAGCTGGGATAGGAGCAGGAGCCTGAATGGTAATTAGCTGTGATTGTTAGGAGATGTATTTTCAGGTTCCTGTACCATTTTTCTCTCTGTTTAAAGCACAGATTGAGGGAATTGTGATAAATCCTGCATCCTCACTGTTGGAGAAGAGCTCGTTGCTTACTGATCAGCTCAAACTGGGATGTTCTTTGCATGCCCATGTGGTCTTGCTGCAGTGAGAAATCACCCCGCACTTGGATGGTTTGGGTCTTTGCGACAACTTTAATGTTTTCCTATCTGTTTTCTCAACAGATGTTTTGCTTTATTGTTGAGGTTCATGTTGTAATAAATTAAAGTGGGAACTGCCGCAGATCTGTCTCAATTCAGTTTTGTTATTCAAGTAGAGAGGTAGGTATGTGTGTTACCAGTGAACAGAATTACCAGACTGGTAGAAGTACCATAGGTACAGCCTCAGTCACAGTTAGATTGAAGTGTTTCTGTCCATCAACATTTTCAAAAGGTACATTTTGGTAGAAGTTTGATGCTAGATTTAAATGGAAGAATAACTTTTTATTTTTTAAACACATTTTCTCCCACAACCTTCTTTGGTGTTGTGCTTTGCTGTCAGTGAAGAGCATTAGAAGAGCTTGACAAGTAGCATATCCTTGCTGCAATGGCTTTTCATGAAATAAGAGAATTTGCAAAGAGGGGAAAAAGAATATACTGAAGCTCTTATGCAGCACAAATCTGTTAAACACGTGATCACCTCTGCTCTGTCCTTGGATAATAACAGCCATCCTTATCTAGTAATGTTGATCTCTAAAACTGTTTACAAGCATTAGTTAATGAACTCTTAGAGAGCTGTTTAACCATTAAAAAGAAGTGCATGATGGAAAACTGAAATAAAGATGCTAGGTCATGCTTGTTTTTTTCTGTGTTGTATTTCTGTGTAGGAAATACTTTTTTGTTAGGAAGACAAAATAGAGGTTGAAGACTTGCTTCTGTGCTTTGCAAAGGACCCCTGAGGAATTGTATCAGTGAGAACCAAGAGCTTTCAGCAGGTCTGTGGATGCTGGGCCCTGGTAGGATTTGTCCTGGATGTACAAGTTGTCTTTTCTGGTAGCCCAGTTAATTTTTGCCATGACATTATAGTGTACTATGTTGAGTAATTATTGGCTTATTTTCAAATTGTGTGTGAGAATAAATGATAACAATCTCTGCCTGTAAAGCGGGTGTAGGTTTCATAATATTACAGATAAGACTGTGTATCCTTAGAAATGCCTTTTTTACCTGCTGCTTCAGACTTCTTCAAGGTTTTTCTGTTTTCTGCTGGAAATCTAAAACAATGGTTTCATCCCCTCCTCCAGTTCTAGCAGAATTTCAGCAGAAGCTCTTTATGGCAGTATTAAGAATCACTGAAGCGTTGCATTGGTGGGTGTGGAGAGGGCTCCAGCAGAGACTGAAGCATTTGAGGAGCCAGGCACAGGTCTGATTTTTGCTGTGTGCCTTGAGGTGAATTTTCCAGCTTTCTTAAAGCCTTTTTGGAAGTCTCTACTCATCTCTAGAGAGAGGAGTCCGTGCTGATCTACGGGTTAACCAGTAGCCGAATTTTTCATGGCCAGGTACATTTCTTTGACACTTTTCCTCTGCAGACCACAAAGTCCAGCAATTCATGTTCTGTTGTACGTGTGCTTTTTGGTGCTGGTACTGCCGTTGGCTGCTGCTTCTTCATATAGAAATGAACATGGTGCGAAGGCTTGGTTCTAGTGAAGCCTGACACGAAAGAGTTCAGAGGATGGAGCAGAGGTGTCCTGAGCTTAAAATAATGACCCACTTATAAATAACAAAATCTGTCCACATACCTTTCTTTGCAGCATCTCTTCTTCCTTCCCTCTTCTTTTTTTTTTCTGGCTGATCTTCCTGTCCAGAAGCTATTTGCTTATAGGTTGCGTGAAGTTACAACTTAATAATTAGAATTGCCCCATTTGTTGGCTACATATAGGCCCCCTGGTGCCTTGTTAAGTGCTCTGTTACCAGTGAATGTTCTTAATTATGTTCTGAAAGACGTTGTTCAAGTCACAAGTCATTTACTCAAGGTTTGGGCCCAGCAGGTAAACATTTTCAAATTAATTTAGGTTGTTAAACAGAAACCACTTAGATCTCTTGAATACTGATAACTTGTACTTCATACCAAATTCAGTGGGAGAACAAATAAATAATCTCCCCTCTTTGAAATCAGGCTGATTGCTGGTTAATTATCAGGATAGGCTTTTACTAGTCTCCCACTTTGGAATGTGTTGAATATGATTTGGATATAGAGGGAGGTGTCTATAAAGTGTCTGACTTACATATTTAGAAGGGACATTGGGCATGTGCTAATGAAAACAGTCACCTGTAAATTACTTAGCAACAACATCTGATCATAAATGACTAAACATGAAGATTTGTTGTTCTCTGTTTTACCAGTTTTACATAAAGTAAAAACAATAAAACTGTCCAAAGAAACCTCTATTATTCCTTTGTGCATGCAGATATTTACTATAGCAAATGCTCTAAATGTTATAGATACTGAAGGTGTTTATAGATGAATGATTTTTCTTTTATATAAGGACATAACTTTGTTTCTATGGACCTTTACTTAATGTAAATCTGTGTGGGGTTTTTTCCTTTCCTTTCATTGAAAGCCATAGAATCTTTCTAATATCTTTGCTGTCATTATCATCAGCAGCTTTGTCCTTGTGCCCTTACTAGTGAATGACAGTCAATAGAAACCCAGAGTCAGCAAAATTTATACAAGACCATATGCAGCATGAAGGGCAGGGTGCCAGGGCTGGACTGGTTGTGGACCTGGAGCTTTACAGCAGCCGACTTGTGTCTTGACCAAAACCAGACGCTGACAAATACTAGGGGAAAGTGTTCCCCCCCGCTCCATATCTAGTTGGAAATCAATCAATAAATAAAGCGAGCAAACCAGCAAACTAAAAAGCCTCTGAACAGATATAAATCTCCTTTAGCCTGGTTTAAATAATTATGTGAATTTTTAGTGAGAAGAGCATGGCCATGTCCTGCTGACCAATAAAGAAGTGGAAGGCTGGGAGTTTGACATGAGCATGGCCTCAGTTTTCATGCAAACACACATCAGTTATGATGATACCTGAATTTCCAGAATCTTAATTTCAACGGGGTCTATTGGTGGAAGCATCGCTTGTATTAGAAGTGGTCATGGTGGTTTATGTAGCAAACTTCAACCTGGACTGCCCTTTTTCTTTTTTACGTGGAGTTGTGGATTCTTGCTATTGTATTTTGAAGTATAAATACATGCAGTTTATTTTTTATTTACTCCCACTGCTGATCACCTCTCCATCTTTGGGAAAACTTGTTAGCTGTTTTAATTGGAGCTAATAGTGGTGAATATCAATACTTTTTAGTGCTATACTTTGGTTTCCGCCTGTGACTTTGTTAGTATAGAACTTCTGAATTCAGCATAGCGATCTTAATCATAGAAGACATTCAGCTTGCAGAAAAAACTGTCAACAACTGAATTTAATTTTATAAATAGCTGTAATGCTCTACTGGCTAAGATTTCTTTGAGAAAATATCACTTCAACACACATCGACATCCACCCACAGTAAAAAAACTATGTTTTTAGCTAAGCCAAAAATTACCAGCAAATGTCATGCAGGTTGTTCTATCAGGGTTTATGAAGCAAAATCTGTCCATTTGTAAATTGAATTTACAATAAAAATGCAGATTTGCATCAGTGAATCTTGCTCAAAATATTGTACATATAAAGGAGGGACTCAAGGCACCAGACCCTGTGGAAGTGTACAAGAAATCCAAGCCCTGATTGAAATCCTGTCCAAGCGGGGGGTGCCTGAGGCATCTGACAGGAAAGCTGTGTGTGGTTGGACTACTTAGTCACCAGGGGGTGGGTGGCACTCAAGATGGGTTTGTGAGACTGGTTGTGTATATTGAGGTCATACAGGTTGTGTGGGTATGTGACAACTGGGTGTTCATAGAAACTGGGAGGCTTCCATTGGAAGAACACATAAATAATGGGGATTTGGGCTACTTTGGATAGAAAAGCAAGCAAGTGCTTAAAAAAAAGGTTCCTGGGTGCTTGAGGGATGTGTGTTACAGCTGGATTTGGAAAAACATGAGACTGCCAAGTCAGCACAGTAGACCCTCAACCTGCTGGTGGTGCTTCCACATCCCTGTGGCCTTCACTAGCAGGCACAAGGCAGCTGGAGAGGAGGTCCCTGACTGCCCTTTCTGCAGTGGTGACTGTGGCTTGAAGTTCTTGCTGTGCACTTGATGTGCTCACTGAGACTTGAACCCCGTCTGCGGTGGGGGATGGTGGAGGACTTAACTTCTGACAAGTGACCAGCCCACCAGGTTTCTCCAGGTTAAGTGGGCCACAAAGACAGGGGTCCTGTGTAAGTACCTGTAAGTGCTTGGATACATGATTAAAATGAAAAAAATACCTTAGTAGAGATCACAAGAAAGACAAAAACTTCAGACATTGTGGATGTAGTGGTTGAAACGGTTATCAAAGTGGAAACTGATTGCTCTGTCTTGGTAATAGAGAATTCAGCCTCTTCATTTTTAACATCTTGGATGGTCTCTTTAGTTCCCTTTCTACTGAGAATGAAGAGATGATGGTACTTCAGTCAGGTTCTTCTGCCCTGCTGGCCTTCCAGGCCAACAGAGATATGAATTTCTTTCTGCTTTCCCAGCGACTGCTGAAATCTGTTTCAGAAATAGTTCCCAAATTTTTCCGCTGCATATGAAGTTCCATTTGCTTCTAGCCATGATGCAGCTACCTCCATATGCACCAGATGACTTCCTCAGTTGTTTTTCCCTCAAAGAATTCCCACTCTTTCCCCCGACTTGCTGGGGAAGTGAGGATGTGACTCTGCATTTCCTAAGTGACCTAGATCAAAAGGGACAGAGTTGACAAGAGTTACGGTGGTTTCCTCTGCAGCCTATTCATCTCGCCTGCTGATCTCCACATGCTTTCCTCTTTTACCAGTCTTTTTAGTAATTTCAATGGGACAATGTTTCCTCTAATATTCATACATTGATATCAAAGCTTTTATGGGAACTGAAGAAGCAGCAATTGCTGCTATGTATCAGTGATTATTAACATTCTTTAAATCCTTGATCTTCATCCATAACAGTATAACATCAAAGACCCTGAAATAAAGGAGCAGTAGCGTCTAATGGTGCAGAGTCTGTTTTAACCAGGTCATATATCTATATTTGTTTAGTAAGAGTTTGAAAGCAAAACTAGAAGTTCTATTATTTTTATTACATATAGGAATTCAACTGTTTTAGTCTATCAGGTATGCAGAAGGTGTGTACACCTGCACACTAGTACGAGGAAGAGCAAAGAGAACGTGGTTGGGTAGCAAAAAGGGTTTTTTGAAGATTTTGATGCATCGAGGCTCTGAGTTTATTCTGCCAGTTGTTCAGAACTGATACCCCACTGCTGTGTAGCGAAGCGTGCCGGGGTGTTACCAGCTTTCCTCTCTGCTCCTCTGTGGGATGGTGCATCTTCCTCTTCCTTTCAGAGATGGTTTTTGATGTGTGAATGCCTCCCTGTTTTTAATCACCAAGAATACTCTAACTAGCTTCTTACTAACTATGTGAAAACTTTCTTCCCAAGAAAGAGGAGAGTGTATTCTGCTTTTTTCCGCTCTGGTTATTTACTTTTCCAGTTGCAGGGCCACTTCTTCTCCCTGGTATGTTCTCTAATGCTTCTGGTTTTTCATATTCAGAAATACTGTCTTTAAGCCACAAGGCACTGTTGACATTACTTGCCTGTGAGCAGAAAGGACTTTTCCTTTCCTTGTGGAAAAACAGTTGCCTGCATAGCTAAATCGTAGTGGAATATGTATTTACAGATGCCAAAAATAATCTAGGAGGTGGAGGGGCAGCTGGTGCTGTGCTGGCACATGTCTGGAAGATACAGCAGAAGTCTCTGTGTTAGAATCTTGTTGGTGTCATCGAGACTCAACACCTGGAATAAACAACTTGTCATCTCCCATCCCAAGCTACTTGCACTGAGGGCTGTTCTAGTGCTGACCCTGGTTATTTGACAGGCGCACCTCAAATAATATATGAAATTGTGCTTTATTCTATGAAGTTTAGTGGACTAGTCTGAAGTATTATGTACTTCGCTGCTGTAATCTGTAATTGTTTTAGCCAATTTGTTCTTCTGCAGCTATTCCACTGCAAACTTGGAGAAGGCAGGCCTTTCCAACAGGCTTGTATGAACTGACAGCACCTCAAAAAAGGTATTTTACTTAAAACAACCATCAAAAAACAACCACCACCAAAAAGCCCAAAACAGCAAACCCACCTGGTAGCCATATTGAATAGCTGCGGATACTGACATATGTACTGAATATCTGCATGTTACTCTCCCCCAAAAAACCTCCTCTGTATTATTGAAACTTCCCTGTACTGTTTTGGGTGACCTTACTGAGAGCACAGTCCTGTAAAACCTGCAAACAGAAGGAAATTGTTAGCTAGATGAGTAGACTGATCTGCTTTTGAACTACTCCACCTCAGCAGCCTTAGTTTTCTTTGGTAGATATATTGATGAGCCAACATGAATTCCTCAAGCTGTTTATGCTTCATCTTTCCAGAAGACCAGCCTAATGCTTTTTCACCCTCTTCAGATGGCTGAGGGAATACTAAACTGCATTTATCTTTCCAGGTAAGCATTATACTAGAAAATGTGTATTCAACTAGTTTCAGCTGCTGCCCTAGTTTTTCAATTCCCACCCCCCAGCTGTACCTACTGATCATCTCCCCTTATGCAGCCTGTAGCTTTGTCCACCTGGCATCAAGAATTGGTAGAAGCAGCAGTTTCAGCTAGAGCTTTTTAGCTTAAAGATGCTCTTCCAGGTTCATTGCAACAGTATCTTTAGGGACATGGCAGGAGTACACTACTTGGAGCTTGTCTGAACCACCAAAGAGAGCAATTATCACTTCGTCAGCATGCTAGAAATGTTTGAGAATGGAAGAGGACTGCTTTGGAGGGGCATCTGGTGGGGCTGTCTGAGACAACATCCAAAAGTAGGTTGTTCTGGTAATATGATAGGAATTCTTATGATGCTGTCATTAAGGTGTGAACTTCCTTTTTGGTACAGCAGCATTCAAAATATTGATTGTAAATTGTGTATGTGTATATATATGTATGCACAGTGAGCAGAGATTTCTCATTCCACTGGAAGCAAATTTTTCTTCTTTATTGCAGAGGTCGGTGGTGAGTTATGACTAATTTTTAGCTTCTGAAAAAGTAAAGGAAAAAACTGTCTTCATTCCTCCCTGGTTCAGGAGTTTTACCCATCATAGACTTGTTTCAGGGCCTCGTATCAGACCACATTGTGGTTTTGCGGCCCTCAGTGTCTCCCTGTGTCTGGCAACAGGTATCTGGGCAACTCCTCATGTGGGCTGCTCTGTTAATTGCTGCTGCTTTACCCTTCTGTGTCAGCCACTTCTTGGTTCCCTGGCATGCTGTGCGTCTGCAGTTCAGTCGCCGGTGTTCTTTGACTTCACATTATCCCTAAATGTTGTCTGGTTGGGGACTTGCCTTGTAAATTATCTTTCTCATCTGATTGTCAGGTTACCAGTGACTAGCTCTCACATGGACCTTTTCCAGTTTTTTTTATGCACTCCCCTGGCAGTCATTTCTTGAATTGTTACATCTGTTGTGAAGTAGATGCCTGAGGTGAGATTTAGAGTTGATATCCTGAAGAAAACCCCAGCTTTGGTGTCTACTTTATAAGTCTGCATACAGTTTGGTCTGTAGGTTTGTACCATGTGTTTGCCCTGCTCACCATTGCATTAGGAAGCTCCCTTGCTAATTGTTTGCAAACTGACCTTTCCCAGCCAGTCTCTTATGTCTTACATCTGGGCACAGAACTCTGGCTGGGATGCTCTTGCCAGGTCCGGCACAGCTGGCTTGGCTTCACTTGAGTTGTTTCTTAAGACAACTGGTATGAGGAAAACTGCATGAAAGTATTTGCAGTGCATACAAATAGGCACACAGAATTACTCCTCCTGTCTGCCTTCTGGCTTGCCATCTCTTTCCGTGTTTCAGAAAGCTGGTCTTTCCTGCCTCCTCCCCTGCTTGGAAGTGCTGTAAGCTTACAGAGCTGTCTCTGAGGCACACTGAGAAACTGCAAGCAGGAGATTTTGGTATCACTATTGAAAATTCTGGTAAATACAATACAGCTTGCTCTTTGGCATTTTCATATACAGAAAGTGATAACTCCAAAATTCAAGTAGAGAGATGCTTGGTTTGATCAACATGATCAGTAATATGATCTCATGTGGAAATGCTTTTGCTGTCTGAATCTGCTGGCAGCACTTACTATTATTTTGAAATACCAGAATTTTTTAAACACAAAACTTTACAGTTTCAGCAGACATAGGTAGGATCCAACTATTTATAATCTAGTGTAATAGTAGATAAGTACTGTCTCATTACTCAGCTTTAATACTAAGATAGAGGTCCACTGGGATTTTTGGCTGGGTAGGTATGGTTTTACTTGGCAAAGGCAGCAGACTTGTTTTAGTTCACCCAGAAGTGACACAGCAGATTATACAGGTAATCACAGACAATGGGACATGGGAAAAATGAAGAATTTCAGAATGTAAACAGAGTAATAGGGAAGAAAAGTAATTTTTAGAAAAGGTTACTGTTTACTCAAAACTGTGGTCTGTCTGTGCTTTGTATTGCAAAGGTGAAAAAGTAGAGGGCCAAGTCAGCTTGGGGCTCACATTAGTATAATTCTGAGGCAGAATAACAGTATTTTTCCATTATATGAAAAGCATGTAATTAAGTTGCATCTATATTATACTAGATATGTATAACCATGTAGCATTGGAAAACCTGCACTTCAGAAAACTCTATTCAGCAGATGAATGAAATAAATGAGGACAGAAATCTAGATATTTGTGGTAGTTTCATCATTAGCATTAATCCCAATTGCCCAGTCGTTAGGACAGAGCTCTTGTGTCAGGCACATTAGGTGCATAAAGCAGTTTTGTTACAAGAGAGGCAGCACCATTTATGCTCCTAAGAACAAACTAGCCAAGGGTGGCGTGTAGTCTGGGAAAACAGCACCGCATGCCTGTGGGTTGTTCTGAACGCCACTGCGGAAAACCTGAAAGCCGGCCGGGTGTGTGTGCCTGGGCAGAGTTGGTGTTTGGAGAGTGGGCTGATGGTGGTAACAGCATCGCTGCAATGTTCCGCCAGGTGCCATCCTAATGCGGCACAGGGACGAGCCTGAACAAGTGTCCTGGCCCCATATTCCCCATGTAACTGTGGCTCCTGCTGCCTTAAGGATGTGGCTTGTCTGCACAGCCTGCCAGCATCTCCTCTTCTCACCACGTTGGAGCCAGCCCTGTCTGCCACAGCCCACCCTGGGCTGGTGGAGACGGGGGGTCAAGGCAGGTACTGACTGTGAGAGTGGGGGTTCCTCTGCTGCCGTGGCTCAATGCACTTTAGTTGATGCATCCCAGAAGCTGAAACACGACCCAGCTCTTCCAAAACAATTTAGCTTTGAAAAGCCACACATCTGCCTGTGGTCCTTCAGCTTCAGAGAGCAGAAGGTCTTGTTGGTTCAGGATGCTCTGGTACTGGATATGGCCTCAAACTTAGCTTAGTTTTCCTGTTTGAAACAGGGGTGCTGTGTGTGTGCCGCTTATAATATACAGAGAAAAATACCTAAACATAAGCATGGTTTCAACACTGTGTTTCTTGATGAAATTCGTCTTCTCTCAAGCTCAGAAGCTGGCTCCTGCTTACGGGTTATAACTGGGGAAAAGACAAGCGGCAGGAATTAGCAGAAACCGAATTCCCATGACTTAGATCTAAGAAGCTCTCTCTTGACATGGTTTGCCAACATCTTTACAAGGGGATTTGGTTCATACCTTAAAACAATGCCCTTGTTGTCCATGCCCGCTTATATACCAATCATTTGAAGTGTCCTCTTTAAACTGGTGGATTTTGGTGCACGCAGAGGCTGGTGACTGAAATCTGTCGCATGGTAGAGGAGCACAGGATGGTGGCCTGAATAGTCTGAATAGTCTGCATGCTTACAGACCTGCAGGAGCTGTTCAGCTTTTTTTTTGTTTTACTCATCACATGATGTAGGTCCTAATTATATTTTTATTCATTAAAACAACACATTTAAACACGTTTCTTAGCATTGCCTTGCCTGGAGCTGTTAGATACTATTACAGAGTAATTAGGTAGTTCAGACACTGTTAAAGCATGTGTGGAATTTGAAAGACTTTTTTACTTGTAAAGCTTTATATGTATGTGTATATCTATATATATATATATAGATATACACGCACTGCTGAAGGAGAAAACAAAAACAAACCAACAACAACAACAAAAGGAAATTCCACAAAGGAACATAAACCAACATTTAAGTAATAGTGAGGAGTCTGGCTTAAACTCAAAAATTCAAGGACGTTTGGAGTTAAGGCTGAAAATCCGTGCTGTTAATCAGCCCTGATTTTTTTTGTTTCTTTCGTTCTACAGTGATGAGAACAGAGGCTGGAGTTGTCAGCCCTTCAGCTTTACCTTGGAGTCTGATTCTAAGTTAGACAATTAATATGGAAGAAAAAAATAATCACATTCTTGTAAATCAGTTTTTCTTTTAATAACACAGCACACTGCTATAGAGAGGAACAGGAAGAGGTCTTAAAGAAAACTGTTCTTCCAGGTAACAGTGTCTCCAGCCTGGTGTGCTAAGAGGGCAGTATGAATGTGGTCTCTCAACAGCAGCGAATGTTCATAGGCAGCATGACAGGATCACCCCGTAGGCAGAGAAGTAACGTGAAAGTAGAGAGGTTGCAGCATTGCAACTTTTATTTGAGCTTAAATACTATGACACAAAATGATAGAATTTAAAAAAAGAAATACTTTTCTGCAAGTGTTTAATTGCAATGAAATTCTAAAACAGTAGTAATGTTATTGATGCTGAATTCCTTTCCATTTGGAAAGGTCACTTAAAACTTCTCTCTTGACTTTTATTGAGGTGGAACTCTAATATTTACAAGAACTTAGATGAAAAGATGAAATGGGATGTAGAGATGAGAAAGTGCTTTTTTTTTCTCCTCTCTTTTGGAAGTCTAAAGAGAAGTCTCTTCTGTCTCGCTGCTTGGCTGAACAGTGTTTCCTGCAGATGCGATGAGACCTCCTCCTACTGTTTCATTTTATTTGCACTCAGTGTCTACACAGGGGATGAAAATCTCAGACTCTTTGAATGAGAAGTACTTGAAATCGTACAAAACAGCTAGTGCACACTGATCACTCATCTCGTCCCAAATGGCCACGATCAAACCCTTTTCCCCAGGAGATGTGGCTTTTCCTGCTGAGCTCCAGTGCTTCCCGTTTCAGCTGTGAAGTCAGATGCTCTGATGGGAACATCTTTAATTCAAGTTCCTCTCAAGTGCTCATTGACTGGAGTCAAGGTTATCGGCATCCGCTGCCTTTGAGATGGAAAAATAAATCTCATGGTCTAGAACTCAAAGAAAATGTTTCTTGGATTTCCCTTGAGAGCACTAATCCCCATTTTTAATTGGGAGGCAGAACTTTAAAAAGAGGATTTTACTAGGCCTCATGTTCCATGAAGCAAAAGAGCAATTTGCACAGCAGCAATATATTCCAGTGGTGATAAAAGAAATGCTTGAAATGGGCATAAGGGTTGAGCACAGATGCATTTCAGCTGGGTTAAACATTCTTTAGGAAAATGTTGCTGGCATGCTGTGTTATTGGTTGTTTTGGTGTTGTGTGTGTGTTTTTTTTGTTTCTTTTTAAAAAATGTACATATCACTATAAAGAAAGAATCAGTACAAGGGCTGTCACCCATTGCTGGCTTCTTCCCAGTTTTGTTCAAAGCCACAGAGCCTTCATATTCTGAGCCTATCTAGGGAAATCACTGTGCAGCTCAGGGCCATTCAGGATGTTTGGAGTTTAAATTTGCTTTGTGCTCCAGCATTTTTATTTTTGACAAACAATGAGAGAGAAGTGTCAGAATTGAAGCTAATGTCCCTGCGTGATGCCATAAACAAACCGATACCTGCAGTTCATTTGCGGTACTGAGTTGCCTTGTGTGATGTTCTTCCCTTCGCCCTCAGTCCCGCTCCAGCATCACGGGCTCGGGAGCCCCTGTGTGTGCACGGCTGCCGGGGGCTGGATGCAGGCAGAGGCTGGACCGCAACCGCAGACATGCTCTGCTATTCTTGTACACAGAAGACGTGCCTCTCGAGGATTTTTGTGGGCAAAGAAGTTCAGCCACTGGAAAATGAAAGATGCCAGGGACAAACTAAAGTAGCTTGGTCAGCTTGCAACATGGAGCTTTCTATTTGCAGAGGAAACTACTATATTGTGGTTTGGGTTAGTCTGGATCTGTGGGTTGGGAGGTCAGCCTGAACTTCTCAGAGTCCCTGTTGTCAATAACTATCCTGCTAAGTCTGCTCTTTTCTCCTAATTCCCTTTTTTAAAATGCAGTTGTAGTGGATTCTTAACTTTGGAGCTTGTAATCTTTCCGCCAAACTTGTTGTATGGGTGATGAACTTTCAACTGTGAAATTCTGAATGAAGAGCATTGCAGAGACACAGAAACCAGAGCTAATTTCCCCTCATTTTTCTCCTTCCCCTGAAAAAAAGGATGAAAGGCTTTTCTTACAGCATCTCTAATGAGTTGTTAGGATTCTACATCTGCCTCTGCTCCTCACAGTACAGAGTAAGCAGTCAGGACTGGTTTCACCTAGAGAGGAAATACCTGTATTTTCAAGGGAAAGAACAATCCTGAATGTACTTAAATTCTCTAGCAGCTCTAAGTAATTCAAGACAGCACATCCCATGTAGATCTGATAGCTGAACTGTGTATCAGAGAAACATAATTAAATGTAATAAAGTGTAGATTTGAATCACAGTTTGACCTGAATGTAACCCTGAAGTCTGATATTAATATTTACAATTGATATCAATCACTGCAACTAGTAATAACACTAATGAGACAGAAGCAAAATACTAACCTTATTCAAATTCTCATTTCAATAATGTAATGTGACTCAGGAATTTGAAGTGAAAATGGATGCCTGTTGATTAAATTTGAAAAAACAATTTTTTTGAGTCTTTTTCTTAAAAAAAAGCCTCCATGTAGCTTGATTTGTCGCTAAGGTTTACAGTTACCTGTAGTGGAAATGCGGAGCTCCATTCGAATAAATGGAGATCAGGAGAATGAATAGCTGGAGGATTGAGTCTCGTAGCAGGTTCCTGCTGGAGCAGGTTTGGTTACTGTTTCTCTCAGGAGTTGTGTCTTGCAATTTAAATACCATTGTGCATAACCTAAAGTCATTAGGAATTAGGAATATTTATGGTAGCCATAAAATACGTGATGATAGTATCAGATGTAGTATTCATAGCATCAGATGTGGTAAATATGTATTGATCAAAATACTGAGTTTTCAGGTACATCCCCTATTTTTCTAATCAAAACAGTGCTATAAAATAGAAGCACTTAATTTAGTGTAGCAGTTAGGATCTTTCTGCTAACTCAGATAGTAAAAGACTACATATACTTCTCATCACATCTTAGCCAAGAAATGTAAATTTTAAAATGGGTTCCTAGTAGTTTCTACAGCATTCTGTATTCTCCTGCCAGGAATACTCTGTTCTGATCCTGATTATTTTCAAGCTGTAATCATGTAAGCCAGAATGATAAGGAAAGATATTTGGTGCTCCAAGAAAATATCATAAGCAAGAGAGTAGAAAATGATTTCAGTGCTGTCTTGGGCTTTGCAAGCTTAACAGTGTGACCCGTCTCATGACTGAAATATTTGCAAAAACACTTCATCTCACAGATTCTTTCCCAGCTTTTTGTCTTAGACAGTCTCTCCATCTTGTTTTTTCTTTCCTGTCTGTTTCAGACTTTCTAATTGATATAAGTCCTAATGCACAGAAGTGTCATATGAATGTATCATGCAGAATCTTCCTGACTGTATCAGAAACATCTGCCCTGGTTTTTCTGTTTTCGTTTTAAACCTCTACTATAGTAATTAAGGGTTCTCTGCTGTTTATATGGTAGGGCTTGCACACAGAGAAATTAAACAGCTTGTTTGTCTGTTGTAAAGCTGTCTTTTCTGTTACTAAAAGCATGTTTTCTGTAGCAGTGAATGCTGCAGTTCCCTGATCGTGCTGGCCGTCTACACTTGGTAAATGTGGAAAAGTATGGTTTGCAAAATTCTAGGTAAACTGGGATTTTTGAGCCACTGCCTTTGGTACCTTGCTGTCAAGAATCTCCATTACTCCTTGGTGTTGGCGAGATTTCCCCTCCAGCTCCTCAATCTGGTGTTTACAGTATTGACAACTTACAGACTTAGAGCAGTTTCTTTCTCTTTCTTGTTTGTTTTCTTTCTGTCATTATATACTTTCTTTGGCTGGTCGAACTCCTGAGAAAGCCTGGTGAATGCTGCTTTTCCATCTCACCACTGGGCACAATATTTGATCTTCAGGTTACCATTCCAGAGGAGTGTTGTGTTCGCTCAGGCCATGAGAATGCTGAAATAATTCCTTATGGAATGAGAAAGGATCCTGTACTCGGTTTTTGGGAGTTTCCGACTCATTTTTCCAGTCGGATCCATACAGGTAGAACTGTCTCCTGGAAGAGGAATCATTTCCCTTATCTTCCATGTGGATGTTCAGGTTTGGTGGCTTCCCTGGGCCCATGAAGGTGCCTGATGAGAGCTCCTGTCCCTTGGGTGCCTGTTTCATAGCCAGTATGAAAAGGCTGCCTTGGCTTTTCAGCTGGAGGTGATGCTGTGTCTGGAGAAGAACATTTTTTGACTAAGTAAAGACTGAACAACCAAAGTTATTTCTGTATGTATGAAATGAATTTTTTCTCTTTTTATAACCTCATTTTATGTATTGGGCACAGTGGTGTTAGGGTCCTGCAATATTGTTAAATGTGCTGCATGTACACTTTATATTGGCTTATTTAGAATTGTAAGTTCTTTGGGGCAGGGACCATTTGGGTTTGGTGTTTGTGCAGCGTCTAGCACAGTGGGTTTAGTTAGACACCTATATGTTCAGTACCATTGTGAAAACTCCTGGTATGTTAAAGTTTGGGGACAGCTTAAGCTTAAAAAGAAGAAAAAGTAGATCTTTCTCTTTACCTATTTTGTACCAAACCTTTCATTTTCTTCTCAGAAGATCTTTGCATTTAAATAGCTCCAGATAAATCAAAAGCAGAATACCCAGAACAATTGCAGGGGAGAGACAGGGCTCTGTACTACTTGTCAGACTAACCGTCCTGTCTTTCCTGTCATTTCTATTTATTTTCACATGCTTTCACATTCACTTTCATCCTTTCCTATCAATTTAAATATCAGTTATTTCTTTTTTTTTTTTTTTTTTTTTCATTACAACACTTATGAACTCCCAACCTGTTGTTATAGGCCTATCATTGTTTTCTTGAGTTTAGAACAATTTTCCTTACCCTGGGTTGGACTTTGATCGCTAACTGGGAATTTGACTGACAGGATAAATTGTAATTGTTTTCTTGCCTCTCTTGCCTGTTGTTTGGAAGAGAAATTTCCAACCCATTGCTCAAGGCTAATACCTGTACGTACCTCATACTGGGGTTCCGTATGAATTTGTCTTATGACTGTAAACTTTCCTGGCAGCTTCTGCAAGTCATTTCTTCACTGGAGATGTTCTGGCACCTTAAACTTTATTTACATCTGGACATCATGCCTGCAGACTTACTAAAGTAAGATGCTGCCTGATCCAAAGGAGTTTTTTTGTATTCCAGTTGAAGAATTCACCATCTGTGATCTGTAATTAGACTTCTCACTAATTAGATATAACAAAGCTGCATAATGACAAGTTTTAGGAAAAAAATATTAGAAACACAATGTAATATGTGGCTGATTGTTTTTTATTGCTTAACTGTAAATAAAATGTTCCTCTCATGTCCTGGGCATCCATAGTTTCCTACCTCTGTAGGTTTAAAAAAGTACTTTCAGTCATTCATGGCACTGCATTGGTTGCTATAGTGATATCAATTTCCTATCTCAAATTATTATACTTCTGAGGTACATGAGGCCTTTTAATCTCCCCCCTTTAGCCCCCACCCCATTTCATTCTTTGATTTTACAGATGCTCTTACTCAAGGACTGGAATTTCTATATTGTTGGTCTATTTTTTTCCCCGCTATCTGATGGAAAGCAGAATAAATATATACCTTTCCCCCATAGGACTAATGAGGATTCCTGCTGCTTTATTGGTTTGCTCGCTGAACGTGGTGCTATATCAAAGCCTTACAGAACTTATGTTTAGCTTTGTTATGGGTCACTAACCTGGAGAAGCACAGGCTGTTCACCTTGGCCAAATCAAGAGCAGCTGCAACCAACTAAATAGCATTTACATCCTTATGAAAAGCAGCTTGTCACGTGTGATAGATGTTACGTAGAGTGAGATGCTACTGAAATCCCATATGAGAAGTCCAGTTGGGCCAAGCCACCGTAACGTCACTTAGTAGGGACTGAACGTTGACTGAGACAGTTCGCTGTTGCTGTGATACATGTAACAGAAAGAAACCTTAAAGCCGTATTAGCTGATCAATGTTCCCTTTGTTTCTCTACACGTGACGAAGTTCATGTGGTGGGTGAATTTTCTGTAAGGATCAAGCTGTTTCTTTGGGGTTGTCACTGTGCTGGGCTTCTCTATATTGCTCCCTGCTCTCTCTATACATCCCTTTGAGGGCTGCTCTCCTCAGAGATGGGTGTGTGGTTGGCCTGTTAGTCTTTTGATGGAATATTTCTGTTGATTATGCGGTCTAATTCCCGCTGCGTTGTGTTCACCTTCCTGCAGTATGACATTGCCACTGTAGCCTTGATCATCAGCATGTGTGGAATTTGGTGTGTTTTGTGAGGTGTGTAGCCCGAAGCAGCCTCAGTTTGATGGTCTGTATTGCCAAATGCCTTTCTGTTCAGGAATCATTTGTACACATGTGTGATGCCATTTCTGATACAGATCACATCCTGAAAACTCTGTGGAACCAGACAAACTGCTTAGAGTTTCTAAGCAGCAGGAAAAAAATCCTTGCTGAGTAAGGTAAAAAGGAAAAGATTCCAGATGGGATTACTGGAATTCCAAATGGGCAAAAACCGTGTGGGGGAAGGTGCATATAGAAAACATTCTGGCAAGTTAGGAAAAGGAAGGAATCTGTGTGGCTGGAAGCAAGTGATGAGTTTGTATTTTAGTGGGTAATACATGTTAAAACTGAAGGAGAAATGAGAAATGAAGACAGATTTGTGTGGGTCCTGGGATGAATTAGTATCCCATGGAATTATACGCTAATTAAGCAGGGTGGCAACGATGTTTTTGTAACTGAGAAAGAATGCACAATGTGATCTTCTTTCTTTCTTATCTATATATGCTATTCTACCCCATTTTCTTTCTAATTTATGCTCTCTTCTTATTTCTGTCCCTTGAGTAGCTGTCTAGTGTGGTGGATTTATGCTGTTTGTTCAGCAACATTCCTACTTTTCTGAATTCTGTCCCACATGAATTTAGCATAATCTTCGTTTGCACTTCTACTTGCTGCCTGCTTGTTTAGCTTTTTCTCCCAGGCCATTAATTCATTTCTGTGTTCTTGTGGGCGAAAAAACCCTTCTTTCTGTGGCAGAAGTAATTAAGTCTCCTATGCTAAAATCCTCTTCTCCAGGATACTCCAGATTTCCTCTGCTGCTATTCCCTAAAAATCCATATGTGATACTATGGATTGGTGATACAAAAAACTTGGCTTGTCCTGCTCCTTTTGCAGACGATGGAAGTTTCTGTGGTTGAACTGGTTGGCAGCAGGTGGGTCCTGAAGCGGTACCTGCACCACACCATTAGCAGCTATTTGCTCTGCAGCCAGAAACTTGCCCTGTGGTGTCATCTGCTTTAATTTTTACTACTGTTCTTGGGTAGCAGCTGCTCGTTTCATGATCTGTTTTTAGCTGGCTGTGTGTGGTTAGAAAACCCATGTGAGGATCACTCTGCTGTGGTTGTAATAGCAGAAAATAGATGTATTTTCATCTCTCAAAGATCTTTAGATCTTTTCAGAGAGAAGTGAACTGTGATTGTGCAGGGTGAAAAGGGTCTTGTGCTTTTTAACTTGTATGTGATGACACAAGGGACAACTGCATTTCTTTCTTCTTTTTTCTGTTCCTCTTATTGATGCTGGAAATTCAAGGCTTATCTGGCTCAGGGGAACCCACAGGATGTATCTTTTCTCTTTTTCTTTTGTGCTTATTTAACTTCATACCAAACGTTGGTTTAAAAGTATGTTTTATCAGCTTTTTAACATTAATTGAATTGTGGTGCTATCTCTCCACCTCAGCTGCCAGCGTATGCTGTAACAACCTCTCAGAACCCAGAAGAACATTGTAGAACAAGCTAGGGTGACCTGGTCAACCAGTGTCTGAATATTTTTAAACTGATAATTTTGTCTAGTGGTGTGTGTGTGTGTTGTGGTGGATGTGTTTGTTGTTTGCATCTATTTATTTTTTTTTTTTTTTTTTTTAAATTTGATGTGGTAATAGCAAACTTAGATCTAAAATGATGTAAAATGATTCTTTCCCTAGTTGCAGGCAAGGTAACAAGTCAGGTTCAAGATCAAGATAGGAGATCATAGCTAATGTTTGAGAAACATCAAGGAAAGGGGTGGAAACAGACGCACCGATAACGTACCTCAGGCCAGTACCTTGTGCCTGAGCTGAAGTGGGGATCCCAGGGCTGTGGGCAAGAGGGTGCATGGGTTGGGGTCCAAGGTGAGACTGCCCAGGACAAATAAGGCCTGTTGATGTTGTCCAGATCCTGACAAATGTAACTTCCTTGAAGCTTTTACTGGGAGAACTGTGCGGCCAAAGTGACTGTGACCAGTTAGAAGTGCCCAATAGAGCTGAAGGGTGGATGGTGCTGACTATGTTGAGGATGAGCATGAGGTGCTGGTGATGAGCAGATGCTGGCTTTCAAGTGGAGTAATTCTGAGGAAAAATGGAGAGGAGATTATATAATTGCAACAGTGGGTTGTGATTCAGGTCGTGTCCTGTTTTACCTAAGACTCCTTGTATGCTAGAGGAGCCTGGTTAGCGAATAGAACATTTTTTTTAGAAGAGCTAAAAAAGATGATAGTTGTAACTGATTTACTCTTAAAATAAGCAGTGGACTTACATCACACTTGCTATAAAAGCCTGGATTTCCAAAATCGTCTTATGCTTTTGATCTGTGAAAGGAACTCCAGGTGATACTCAGATCATATTAATATCAAAATACCAATTTTCAGAAAGAAATCAAAACTTTAATTAGTAAACAGTTTTAAAATGAAGTATTATAATTTCCATTAAAAATATGGATGCAAAATGAGATGACAGTGAGGAACCAAGGTCAAAATTCAGATGCTTAGTAATATCTGACTAATAGTAAAAATATTTGGTTTCCTGAGCCATTTGTCTTTCAAGTAGAAGACTCTTGTGGTAGGGGCATTTTTTACACAATGCACTTGGCCTTCTGCCAACAGATGAGCGCTCCAGATTGATGCTAATGAAAGAAATATTAATGCACCGTAGCATGTCAATTATCTTGAAAAGGTCTCCAGCAACCATTTATCACTTAAATTTCACATCTTATAGCTGGGGACCAAATTGTGTTACATGTTAGAATAGTTCTGCCAAATTTGATTCATCATTAACTTTCATTTGTTGTTAATTTGAATATGAATTTTTATTTGAGTTGTGCTTCTTTGTCAACTTGATGGAAATGTCCTGAATTGTCATGTTGTCATAGATGAGTTATGCTGTGTTCCAGTTGAGACTCAATGGTATTCTGAAACATCTTTAAGAATGTATCCCCCAGGAAAGAATCCTCAGGCCAGGGACATTATTGTTACATTTGGAGGATTAAAAACAACAACAAAAAAATGGGGTGGGGGTGGGGGGAAGGCTTTTATGACCCAAATTGGATTATCTTTTCCTGAGTCATTCACAGATACTTAGGTGGTTTTCTTGGTTGTTGTTTTGGGTGTTTGTGGTTTTTGTTTTAACTGTATCAGTATGATGGCTTTTATTGCTTGGGTTATCAAGCTTCCAAGCAAAACAGAGTAGCTATATAAGGGAAAGATAACACCAGAGTCTATATCTGCTGGGTGGATTTTGGTGGATTTGGTGACATATCTGAGGTGCAAGAAGGCAAATGAATCCATTGTAGAGGATGTGATGCAGTTATGGGTCTGGGCACTAAGCACTGTTGACGTTAATTGCATCGGACTTCAGATAAAGGCAACTCCTGGAGGGGTTTCACCAAAGAGGGTCAGCACAGAAGCATCCCCCATCATAATATTAGGGGAAATCCTTTAGCTAAAGTAGTTAGTTGGGCTTGCATAGAGTGGAATGGCCACTCCTGTTGACAAGTAAGGGATAACATGTGGTAGGCTGTGGAAATATAGATATTTCTGTGTAATATTGGACCACTGCAAAGCTCATCAACTTTTCCCTGTACAAAGCATCATTTTTCTCCTTGCATTTTTTAGAGAGCAAACACAAAGCAGCTTGGACTTGTGTTATTTTTTTAAAGCTCTAAAATAAACTTCTTGTTGGTGTGCAGAATTCTGGCTGGAGGAGGCTCGGAGGGGGCACATACATAGCAGGTTTTAATCACTGTTTAATGCACTTCTGTAATGTACTCAGATACTGTTTTGAGGAGTGTGGTATAAGAGGCCTGTGTTTATTCAACACAATGAGAATCAAATAGAATGTACTTAAGCAGCCAGTAGATAATTTAAGAAGCTCGGGTGATGCCTCCAGATATTATAAATGAAAACCAGAGCAAAAGAGACAATAGAGGGTTAAACACTGATTGTAGCTGTATGAAGTCCCTTGAAAATGAAAGTGAAGCCTAGGAAGAAATGGATTTGTTTCCTTTCTGGAAAAGCTATGTCTGATCTGTATTCTCACTGATATTTAAATGGACAGTGCAAATGGATTCTTCATCCAAAGCTCAGGATAGCTGCATGTGTGCCTGCATTTGATTTAATTTATTCTTCTGAGGATCAGTAGTGCTATAAAGGCCTTAGGTAGCCTTCCTCCTCACTTGGTATAGTGATTAGATCCTTCCATTTAAGTCAAAAGATCATGGTTGTAGTCATTTCACCTTTATCCAGGGTATTGGGAGACTGGTGTCGGCTTTGGATGATGTACCTTATCCAGGGAATGCTTGGATTGCAATTTGGAGGTCCTTGATTCACTGTACTGAGATCCCCAGGTTTTTGGAAAGGCTAATTAGCTCAGGTTGTGACCATAAAATACCTCTGTTCTGCTTCCAGACAAAACCTGGGCAAGAAGCAGCAAAAATGAGTTGTTGCTGCACCTCAGCAAATAAACCTTAGCATCCTCTGCAGAGAGCTGCATCCATAACTCCGTACAGTTAATTGGCAGCTTGAGTAATTTGACCATGTCTGAGTATTATTGACAGAGCTGCCAGCATTTTGCACTTCTGTCATGTTGTCCCAGCCCTACAGTAGCTGGTAGTTGGTTGTCACAATGTCTGTGAACTGCCCTGACCCCACTGCAGCAGCGCTTGGGCGCACGGTGATTTCTTGCCATGGTGTGTAAAATCCTGGGCTCTGTCAAAAGGCTGTTGTGCTGGGAACAAAGTGGAGATGTTTGTGTTTCTCAAGTGCCATGCTAAACAAAAACCTGGCGGTGAGGTTTGGTGGTGGTATCTCTTTAGTGAATCATGGTAGTTTGTGAGGGACCCCTTTTCTCCTTCCCTTGGCTTTCAAACCAGAGGGGCAGGGATGTTATGGCTTGCTGTGTTTAGAGCCCTGCTGAGATGTTGGTTCATGTGGTGCTGTCACAAATGCATAAATGTCAACTCACCTACATGACCTGGTGTTAACATCCCTGGACACTTAATGTATCTGTTCCTAATTTTGTATTGCTTTAAAAGCACAATGATTCATTAGTGGTACAAGGACAATCACAGAATGTCAGGGATTCGAAGGGACCTCAAAAGATCATCTCGTCCAATCCCCCCACCGGAGCAGGAACACTTAGATGAGGTTACACAGGAACATGTCCAGGTGGGTTTTGAATGTCTCCAGAGAAGGAGACTACACAACCCCCCTGGGCAGCCTGTTCCAGTGTCTGTCACCCTCACTGAGAAGAAGTTTCCTCTCATATTTAAGTGGAACCTCCTGTGTTCCAGTTTGTACCCATTACCCCTTGTCCTATCATTGGTTGTCACTGAGAAGAGCCTGGCTCCATCCTCGTGACACTCACCCTTTATATATTTATAAATATTAATGAGGTCACCCCTCAGTTTCCTCTTCTGCAAACCCAGCTCCCTCACCCTTTCCTCATAAGGGAGATGCTCCACTCCCTTCATCATCTTGGTTGCCCTGCGCTGGACTCTCTCCAGCAGTTCCCTGTCCTTCTGGAACTGAGACTCGGAGTGTTGACGTTTCTGCCTTTGGAGGTTTTAAGAAAAGTATTTAAATGCTGGGGTTCTTTGTTATCAGCTTATAACACCGTTAAACTGGATCCGGTGATAGGGTCCCAGATTGACAGTGTGTCTCAACGTTTTCCACCAAACGTCAAATAACCTGGATGGCATCTAAAATATGTGGCTGGATTTTGCATGGTCCAGACTGGTCTGGTCAGAATTGCACCTGTACAGCTCTCCTCAATCGAGGATGACAGGGGAGTGAATTCGCCTATGCTTGTGGCTCTGCAGCGTGAGCTGATGGCTGTGAAGCTGCTACTCTGTCCTTTTGCCCACCTCAGGTAAGACAAATTCGACTGCTGGAGCCGCATAGCAGCGAAAAAGCTCTGGTTGCCCTCAGGTGCCCATGCCCAGGGTCACCTCGACACACAGGCTTGGGGGAAGTTTTCCTGCAGTTCTGGGCACCCACGTGCTCTTTTCCCCATAGTCCCTGGGCTGTGCCATCCCACGGGACAGGATCACATCGGCCTACGCTCTGTTGCTCTGTCCTCTCAGGCTGGTGCTTCTCCCAGGTCAGTGTGAACCAAAAATGAGAGTTCAACTCCATGATCATTAGGCCCAGACCAGGTGCTCCTTCATCATCCAGCAGCTCAAGTGTGATCTGGAGCAGCGCTGTCAAATTAGCCGGGCAGCGCAGCGTGAAATCTGCGCTGGCTCCGTGCCTGGTGCTGGAAGACAGATGTTACCTGATCCATAGGGGTGATTAGAATGGTGCAGGCGGGTAATACCTGAGCCAACAGAAAGCTTGACAATAGAAAACTAACTTCCTAGCATTTTCTTGTCAGGCTTGAGCTGTCAGGGTGAGTTAATACTGAAGTAGTGCTTTGGTGTTTTTTTAGGAGCCCTCGGGGTAGCTCTGCTCTAGCATCAAACTACAGCTCAACTCCCGTTCAGCGGCTGTTTATGTAAAGCCAGTGGTGAAACTTAGAAAGAAAATGAGTGGTTAAATGTCTTCGACTGCTTTTAAATCTTACCGTGAGAGGGGCTGGCAGGCAGTGAGCACCGTATCTCTTCCTAAGCAGCACTCAGGTTCAGCTCATCCTAATTTTAGATTTAAAGTAAGCAGTTTTGGTCTGGCTACTGATGTGCTGCTGCTGGTATGTGATGCTATTAAATGAAACCAACTGCAGAAGCAGCACAACTAGATACATTACTGAATATTTAGCTTTAAATGTGGGGGGATTTTTTATTCTTACCTTTAGCTTTTTTTTTTCCCTCTCTTTTCTGTCTCCCACAGTGGGGGAAGGGGAAGTGTGTTTTTTCCTTCATATCTGCCAGCAACACAATTTGCCATTTTAAGGGTAATGTTTGTAGTCTAGCAATGTGTTAGATGTGTTCAGAAAAGAAAGGAATGTTTGGAAATATGTCTTTCCATCAAAAGACAAAATAGCAGAAGCGCCAATTGTACTGACTTTTGCGAGGAAAATCTGGTTGTAAATTGGTGCAAATTATATGCACAATTTTAAGAGCAGTTTAACAGTTTACAGCTAGTTAATACTGTCGCTTCCAAATCCTGACCAGCTGCAGTGAAGTATCATTTGAACAGATGATAATTTTGCAGTCTGCAGAAGATGCTAGAAAATCATCTCTGTGAGATAGATGTCCATAGCAGGATCTCACTGGTGCAGATGTTTTTTGTAAATTTTAAAGCTTATTCTTTACAAAATTAGTTCACTTTCTAGGCCGAAACTGCAGTGCCTATCAGAACATTGTCTTAAGGGTATAAATTGGCCTTAAAGGATGAGCTGAGGAAGGACTCCTCTTCACGGCGCAGTGTACTATTGCAAGGTTATAACCATTAAAGGGAAACTTCTTGCTTTAATGTATCTGGCATTATCCTCTTGGAGACAAGCTATTGTTACCTTCTTCCTAGTGTGACTTGCAGTGCTTTGCAGTTACCAGATGTCACAGCAGCAGAATATATCATATTCTTTGAGATTCCTTTCAAACATGATCTATAGGTATGTTGAATGGCTTGTGGACAGATGACTTTTAAAAGCTTTTTTTTTTCAAGCCACTAATGATTTGGTTCAGAAAAGGAGATACAGCTTTAACAAGGTATAGGGGGCTTGATATATTCATATACAATCTAATGGGACTTACTCTGCATCACAATGGACTGTGTGAGTGATCACATTCATGTGACAGGAGATATTCATATAACACTGAGTCTGTAGAGAAGAAAAAAGAAATCAGACCAGGGAATTTTGGTTTTGTGGGAAGTATTTTCTCCTAACTGGAACTGCCAGTCTTATTGTTTCACACTGAGACATTCTTAAAAGCAGAAATTCATTGCTATGATGAACATGCAGTCATCCTTGTGGGGGTGAGAAGTAGATGCTGAAATGAAGTGTCTGGTGTGTGGGGTGTTTGTTTGTTTTTCTTTTTGTTTTGTTTTTAAATAGCCCCTGACACCTCTGATATTTACGGGAGCATGACAGAAACAAACTCACAGCTTATCCAATTACATTTTATTAGTATAATAGATTTGAAATATTGGGTGCTTCCAAGGTGCTACAGGCAGGTGGGGGACCATTTACAAAATTCTTGTGTGTGTTATAAAGGAAATCTTAGTTGGGCATCAATTAAATGGCACTCTTCTTTATTACATTAAAATTCAGTCACGTTTGAAGAATTGGCTCCTACAGTAGGAATATCAGAATTAAAAAAAACAGACTAATAAAAAAAAATAGTTGCAATGCATTTTTTTCTTTAACTCTAAATTGCTGCTGATTGATGAGGTTTGCTGACCCATGGTATGAATGGAATAAAAGCTGGTTTGGGATGAATTGCTGCTGTCTAGGTCAGCAACACAGTTGTCCTTTAGAAAGTGAGCTTTAGGACTTAAGACCTAATTTGATGAATACTTGGAATGTGGCTGGGTGCTTTGCTGAATCATGGTCCCTGTGCTGGAAGTGCAGGGTTGGCTTCTCCTAACTCACTCCCCTGTGGGCTGATCAGAGTGCTGGCTGGATGAGATTCCAGTTCTGGGAATCCTGCACACTGAGACTGAGCTTTTTTTGTTGAGGGAACGTCTTGTGCAGTAGGGAACAATGTGAACTCGCCTGTCCCTTCTGTGCCACAACTAATACATTAAATTCCTTTTGTTAAATAGAAGCCTGTGTTTCCGTGTTTCTGTCCTCTTTGAGCACCCTGCACAGGGTGGTAGGGAAGGGTCATTTTAAGTTTATGATGAGTATTTGAGAAAGTCACCATTCAGGCTTGGAAAATGTTGTGCACACAGCTGAACAAGTCCATGCTTGTTGCAGTGAGCTGTGACCACTTGCTGCAGCTGCGTTGCTTTTCTTTAGTGTTGTTTTTTTTTAAGCTATGGGTCCTTCTGCTCCGAAAGGTTCTGAGGTCTTCTCTGTGTGTTTGTGTGCAGTTTAACAATAAAAATACTTTGTCAGTGGCTGATTTTTTTAATTTTTTTTTTTTTAATTAGCAGCATTGATTAAGACATTGATTCAGGACACTTTTGGCCACCAGCCTCCATTGTGGTTTTCACAATACACCATTATTTTCTTTCCTCCTCTTAGTGGGCTAGTAGCCCAGACTCCTTCCAGTCCTGCTGCAGTAACGGGATAGATTGAACAGAAATCTGTCTCTGGGCTCAAAAAGAAAAATGACTCATCTCCCCTTGCTCATCCATTCATGTACATCTTAACAAAAAGGAGTTTATTTAATTATTTTGTTATGAATATAGGGTATAGATTCAGTTTTTGCAGGCTGCTATATTTTTCATTTGAGTGAATGTGTTTCAAAGAGTTAATGTTACCTTAGAGCCGAGCGAGTGCTTGGGGCAGGTCCTGCTGGCTCACCGGGCTGTGGCAGCCCCAGTGCCCGCTCTGGCTGCTCCACCTCCCTGCGGTAGATGTGAAAGATGTGCTGTGCAGAGATAGCCCTGGTCGCTCTGGGAAACCAGGCACCCTGGCTAAAAATAGTCTCCTGTAAGTTAGCAGCTTTGCCAGTGGATACACAGGCATGAGAAGTTGATTTGGGTAAGAAGAGATTCCCAGGGTAGACTGGGAACTGGGGCTGTCTGGGAGGACACAGACAGATGACAAACATGGAGCAGTTTTAATGCTGATGTTGCCAGTCTATGGAGAGCTCGTTGTTGCATCCTTTAATTTTGCTAACCGCTGCATGTGTCCTTACGATCTCAGTCAAGGTCAGAATTTCATCCCACTAAATGCTTTACACGTGTATGAGGAAAAGCGTTTGTCTCAAACACCATTAAGTTTTAGCAAGCCAAGGACTAGGCGAGGAAAACAAAGAATGTTTGTGTCTTTACTCTGCTTGTGGGGAGTTAAGGTGAAGGAGGCTTCCTTGAGAGGATGAAAAATTACCATCAGAGGAACTCAGTAAATTTTCTGTGTTCAGGATATGAGCCTCCAGAGCAGTCCCCTGCTCCCCCTGTTCCCTTTGACCTGGCTTCCTCCCTGCCCTCTGCAAAGCTTTCTCTATCCCTCCTTCTTTCCACTTGTGCCCCTGAACCGAACTCATCCTGCTGCCAGGGTGAAGCTGTGCTCACCGGCGTTTTATGTGCTGGTACAGCCAGCTCTTTTTGTCAGCTGTGGAAGATATTCAGCTCGATCATCTGTGGTACAAGGACGAAAATAAAGACGGGGCTTGGGAAATGCAATAGATAAAGGCTTAAGTGGTCAGAATTTAAATCTTAAATTGCCAATTGCATGGCTGGCTAGAAAAAGGAGGCAGTAAACATGATGATTAAGTGGATCTTACTCAGAGTAAATTATAGCATTACTGAATGAAAGTCTTCTCTTTAACAGAGAAATCATTAAATGTTAAACTCAAACTATTATTTGCGTTTCATTGGGTAGACTTGCATGTGCAGAAATATCCATTTTAATTAGTTTTGAAAAGAAGTCTCGTGTACAGAGCCCTGCTTGGTAGGTATTTTTGTACTCTCTCTCAGTGAAGTCATTTTATACGATGATGATTTCCTCTAATTTTTAATTAACATGTCTAAGTTAGAGTTGGGGAAAATGATCAGTGTTTCATTAACTGCCTTACACTTGGAGATCTATGCAAACCTAATTGATATGGTTGCTACAGGGTACTTTGTCAAAATGAGCCATCCTGCCACTGCCTTTCTCCTCTCTTCAGTGAGGTGAATTTGAGTGAAAGGCATACTGCAACAGCATATTGTTTTATCGCTAAAAGGACAGACTATGGTGTGGTGTTATATATCTATGCAATGTTTCATCCAGAATATTTAAAAATATTTTATAGACTATGTATGGGAAGATCATTTCTTTATCACTGTTAGATAGTGCCCCCCCTTTGCAAAGAGCATATATAACAGTGCTTAGGAAAAGAAGTGAGAATATTTCTTGCTCCTTCTCTGGGAAGAGTTATTCGCTCAACTCTAAGCATCACAATTAAACGTATACTTGCTAGTCTGTAACAAATACCCCTGAATTCATAATGTTTAGTATCACAAATTATTAAAGCCTGTTGTTGACATTTAATGATTTATTTAACCGTATAAACAAATTAATTACAGTATCTCACTGGAAAAAATGGTTGAGATGTGTGGAGGCAGGATTCCCTGGTGCTAAAGGTGCTTTGTTTGTGAGGCCTCGGCCCTGGGCCTAGCTCTGCCACTATCCAGATTAATGACTGGGACTAAATCACTGGGTGCAACTGTTCATCTACTAAAGTAAGTTGGTTTGGGGGAGGAAGGGACCATTATTAGTCATAGTCATTAGTAAGTGAGTAATTCATACTAAAATTCACATTTCTTCACAGAAAGAATTGTCAGGCATTGGAACAGGCTGCCCAGGGAAGTGGTTGAGTTGCCATCCCTGGAGGCAAATTTAAAAGACGTGGAGACGTGGTGGTGAGGGATGTGGTTTAGTGGTGGACTTGGCAGTGTTAGGTTTACAGTTGGACTTGATGATCTTAAAGGTCTTTTCCAACTTAAATAATTCTGTAATTCTAAATGTTTTTTTGAGGGGTCTAGGTTAAGCTCTAGTTATTGTAGCTATAGAGTTTCTGTTGCCATACTGTGATAATGAGAAAGGATTTGAGAATAGCAAAGGTAAAAAAGAGTGGAAACCTAGCAACGTACTCAGTACTCTGCCCACAAATTATGCCACGAAACTGAGGTAGGGATTGTGAAGTCCAAGTAGAAATGCTGTCTCTGAACTTGCTTTATTTCAGGAAAAATAAGGTATTTTTATTGTTGTCTTATCATTGTGAGAAGAGCCAACTGCAATAGCAGCAATAGAGTTGATAGGTTATAAATAATTCAAATGTTTTTTTATGAAGCCATTATGAAAAGGAGAAAAAAACCTTAGTTTTCTTTACAAAGCGGTGAAAGTGGTTATAGTAATAAAATATACCTGGTTTCCTCTAAAGTTTTGGACTTAAATTTCTTGATCAAATTTCATCTTAAAATATGACATTCACATGAGATATTAAGGCACATGAGATTAATTTAAAAGTGGTTCATATGATATAGAATAGCAGAGTAATTGAGGTCGGAAGGGACATCTGGAGGTCATCTGGTCCAGCTTCCTGCTCCAAACAGGGCTTATGTCAAAAGTGAGATTAAGTTGTTAAGGGCCTGGTCCAGGCGTGTTTTGAGATCTCCAAGGACAGAAATTCCTCAGCCTTGCTGGGTGACCTGTCCTGGTACTTAACTACGCTCATGGTGAAAATATTTTTCCTTTCATATCCTACTGGAATTTACCCTCCAGCTTGTGGTTTTTCTTTGCTTATTCTCAGACTCCGGGAAGAGCCTGTCTCTGTTGTCTCTTTAGGCAGTGGAAGATGCTGCCCTTGGTCTTCTTTTCTCCTGTAGACAAATGGAGCTCCCTTAGCTTTCCTGCTCCTTCATGTGGTTCAGCTCTCTAACTGCGATCCTCTGCTGGACTCACTCCAGTTTGTCAATCTTTGTTGCAGCAGGATCCTAAAATGGATACAGTAATCTAGGTTTTTTTTTAATGTAGTTGTTGATAGGGACTTGCTGAACAACTATCGGGATGTTAGAGGTCTTAGTTTTTATGCCGAACTTGCTATGAGAAGCTGAATGTAACCTGGAAGGATGAGTTACATAAAACTTTGCAGCTTGTATTCCAGTTCTGAGGGAATCCCAGTTTGAAAGCAGAAAAGAGAATAGAAAACGCTTGGTTGTAATGGCAATATTAAGTACAAATTCTGAAGCTTCATTTTCCTGGCAAGGTGACAAAGCAGCGAGATAAGTGCGAGTATGTCTCTTGATTAGAGCCAGCACATTGCAAGCCCTCAAGCTGACGCCAACACTGGAGCCGTGTTAGTGCTGAGCGTGATGTAATGCAGGGAAAACTTCTCTTTTTTTAACCATTTCCAGTTCTGCAATTAGGAATGTAACCCATTGTGTTATGAGAAGAAAGTTTATTTTGCCTGGTAGGCTTTTAATGTTGGGTAACTATGGCAGTCGGAACACATGGTGTTTCCTTAAAAGCTGTGAATTCAAATGTTAGCACAGATATTCAAGGCTTACTGTAGAAAAAAGGATCTTGGGTGTTTACAACCCAAGGCAGGTCTGTCAGCTACAGAAGTTGGAGCATGTTTTCCACCAACTCGAATAGTCTGTTTGGGTCAAGTTCTGGAAAAAAACCCATCTTCCTCTGGGAAGCACTGGAGACTTAGTTCACAATTTTGTGAAAACTCATGACCTTTGTTTCTAGACTCTACTTCTAAATCCACTGCTAGTCAGTATTTCTGTATATTCAATCCCCGATGTGGGCACTGATGTGAGTTTTGCTGTTAAGTTTGTAGGTGACATGAAAACTGCTAAAATAATGAAGGTTGTTGCAAGGATAATCTGAAATCAGTGATTAGATGACAAAGTTTCAGCAAAATTCATTTTAATACAGCCAGATGAAGAGCAGTACATCAGGAAATCAATTTTAAAAAATTAAAATGTATGACTCTCAGGGTAGAAGGTTGCTTTGGGAAGTAGCAGTCCAGAAGTCAATGTGAAGTTATTGGGGGTAACTTGCTTAACATGTACTTAAACTGAATTGGTATTGCCAAGAGGGCTCACGAGGTTTGTTCTTGATGCTGAAATTCCTATATGTGTTTGTGAACCAAACTTGCTCTTTCTTCTGCAGAAAATAAGTTGGATTCTAATGGCAATTAGCCCAGGGAAGCAGAGACTAGTTAGAATAATTATTGCTGGAGGTGTAGGTGTAGGTTTATGAAGCCTAAGGCTAAACAAGAGGAGACAGATTAGAAACAGCTCTTTGGAGTCTGAGATGTGAATAATGTCTGGGCTTGAAAAGTTCTTGTATTCTTGGGGAGAACTTAATCAGCATTTTTTCATCCACACCATCATTTTTGTATGTATCTGCATTCATTGAATCCCCTCTCTACATTCTCTAATTTTATTAGGTGTGTTTGCCAAATGATCTTTTCCTTTTGGGAAAAGAAGAACAAAATGTTTAACCTAGCTCTCCAAGAGTAGCACTATGCTGGCTTATCCCAGAATCGCTGCTTTTGGAAACCTGGGATGGGGCTTCTGTCAGCTGGTTGTGGGTTGCCTGTAAAGGGAAGATCGAGTACAAGATGGGAAATTAACTTACCTCTGCCCCTGGAAGCTGTTGTGGAGTTCTGGTGCCCTCACCTCAGAAGTGTCCTCACTTCTAGAGGACATACTCGGAAGACAGAGGGTGAAGAGTGGAGGGGGTACTCACAAAAATGACCCAGATGCTGGAAAATAAGCTTTATGATGTGAGTTGTAGGGAGGCCAGTCATTAATCTTATACAAGAGAAGAGGTCAAGAGGTAATGTGATTGCTGTGTAGAAGTACTTAGATATGGTGAATATATTTGTCAGTAGGGGCCTTTTAATCTCCTATGCAAGGAAATGACATGATCCTATAGCTAAAGATTGAAGGTAGACAAGTTTAATCTAGAAATAAGTCATTATTACCTGGCTGTTCACATAAATAAATACTGGGACTCTTTACTAGAGGAAGATGTAGGAGCTGTATGTTCTTTGAAATGCAGGTAGCTGTTGAGTGATGTGCTTTAAGCATGTTTCTGAATTATATGTATTTGAGTCTGGAAGGGAAGGAGGGGAGGAAGCTGGACAGGAGGACCAGGTGATCCCCTCTAGCTTTGGACTCTGCATCCGAGATGCCTTCGTTTTATTCCCTTCATTTGAGGGCCATTTGAGTGGTGCTGTTTGAGTGTTCATAATGGCCGTAGATCTCAATCAAGATGATAATTGTCTGATACCTCAGAGCACTGACCTGCAAGAGATCAGGAGAAGATCCGTTTCCTCCTGGACACATGCTGGGCTGCAGTTGCTGTCCCACCTCAACCCCCCAACAAGTGTATGGTCGTTCAGGGAGCTGTTGGGAGCCACAGCCTGGGGTGGCACAGTGCCTGAGATAGTGGATGCAAAGAACCTAGATCTTTGGCTTACCACCTCTTTATGAAGAAAGCCTTTTTAAGAAATATGATTGTGTTTTTTGCTTTATGAGGGCTGTTTCATTGCGCCATTGAGGGACCATCTTCTCCTTACCACTGTGTCACAGGGAAGCATAATGACTGTGGGCATTTTGTCCCCATCCCTTCTTCCCAATAAAATAGTAAAATATCAAATTAATAATTTGGAATAAATCAGAACTTCATGTCTGTTTATGACACATAGACCTCCAGGAACAATCATAGGATCTTACACGAAATACAAATAATGTTAGGGTAAGTCAGGCTGCAAATACATTATAGGAGCAAGAACCTACCAACATTTTTGTGAATCTAAAAGCTAGACTACAAAATGCCCTAGAAGCTGTCTGAGGTGCCGATGTATAGAAATCTTTCACCTCATGATCATTCACTTCACAGTAAAAAGGAACCAGCACTGGGAAGCAAAACCATGTTTGTTTGTTTGTTCCCCCCCCCGCCCTGTTTTCTTTAGTTTCTTTTAGTTCAGGAAAGAATTACCTTGTCTGTGACCCTAGTAAATATTTATCTTGTAGCCTTTATTCACTGGAGTTCATTATGAATTTAGGCAGAAAACATTAAGCTTTTCTGATGGTTCTGTGATTCTATGATTTTGTGATCATTACCTGCTGTGAGGACTGCTATATCTTACTGTATTGAACATTACTGAAATTGTGGTTGTAGTTGCAATTTCTTCAAGAAATATCAATTTCCATGGATTTGCAGCTCAATTCTAAGCATTTTGGATAAGAAGCATTTAGCTATAGGCTGTTATTTAATTTTTAATTTCTGTCCTTTTCCTTTGGTGTTGAAAATAAAACTTTAAACAGCATCATCTTCTGCAAGTGTAAAATAAACAGATTGTCTTGGAGGCTTACTGATTTCTCCCCCTTTTTTTGCTCTTACCCATCCCCTTACCCCTCTTGTAGCTGAAGTGGGATGGACCATTTTCTCTAGTCTGTCAGTGTGAAATAACCACACGAGTCACTGCAAAGCCGAATGGTAATTAATAATTAAAGACAGACCCAGAGGAATATATCTATAATGCATTGATTTGTGGAGGAGGAGTATGTTAGTTGCTTTTTCTTTTATTTTAAAGAAAAGAAAGACTCAGCAGCTAGTCTTGATTTTTAGACACAAATCCATTTTTACAAACTTTGGACTAGATTTGTTTTTAGTCATAATGCCCATTCTGGGTATGTTGAATTTGTTATTCAGCCTGCAGATCTCTCAGTCCTTGTTCATATTGGCTGGTCATGCAGAGCCATAGCCTGTTAGTACCAGGATACCAGGATACTAAAACCAAAACAAAGGCTTGCCTAAGCTGTGATCAGAGATCCTGCACTTTTCCCTAAGCTATTTCTCTTAAGGCTCTGAGGAGTAAATATTTCTTAGGGACTAGCACTTCTCCACGTAGATTAACCTCCTGAGAAAATGGATGCTGCTTGAGTTGGATTGGAACCAAAGAACTGACCTGATGTGTTTGAGCACCTGTGTTCCCCCTCCTGGCTGATGCATTTCTCTGGTAGCACATTTAATGCCTTTTTATTTTATTCATGGGGAATTCACATTATTTCCAGGTCTCTGATGATTCTTGTTTATGCACTGTAGTCTTTCTCCTTTACATCCATACTCTGGACCTTTCTTTTATTCAAAAATTATTTGATTATCTCCCTGTTAATTAGCACAACTGATTAAGAGCAGTATGCGTTATGTTTCCTCCTTGCAAAAAGCACTTTAGGCTGCTTGTGTTGTGACTTGGGCAAGGGAGAGGGAAACCACAAAAAATGATTACATTAGGTAAAACGCTGCCTATTTGTTGTCACAGACATCAAGTTTTCCCCTTTTCTGGCCAAAGGAATATGGAGGGAACTTGATTTCTTTCCCTGCTGATAGGGAATCAATGCCCTTGAAATTGCACAGGTTTCTGTGGATAGAGCTCTGAGCTGGGCAGTTTGTGAATAAAGGCAGGAAATCTGTAGACTGAGTTCTAGTCATTACTGATGTTCTTTCATTAACGTCTCCCAGCACTGAACTTTAACGCTTATAATTTCTTCTTTCATATAGTAGTAATAACAATGCTGTATTAATTAACTGATACCGTAATGTGTTATGCTTGCTGGCTTTAAGTCTCTGAATGAAAGCTTGAGCTATTTTGATAAGTTTTTTTTCTTACATTTGTCACAAGAGTTTTTGTTGGCATACTATCCACACGTTTGACTGGTGAAAGTCAAATTTTAGCTAAAATAAACTTTTGTTTGGTTATTTTTGACACTGCTCTCCCTGAAGAATTGTCACTGTTCTCCCACTGGGAAAAAGATTGTTCATTGAAAAATTGGCAGGGAGGAACCTTGATCAGCTTTTGACATGCTTCTTTCTTTAGGAGATGGCTGAGTAATCTTGCATGAATGTTTTATTCATTTTATTGTGTCTAGAAAATAAACTGTGGCTTGGGCTGGACTGAAAGCAGCTTTTCCCTTCTATTTGCTGTTGAAAAATATGGGCCTACTGCCCTATGTAAGAAGATAATGGGATTGCTAGCAGTTGGAATATTCTTTCTGTGCTGTTTCAAAGTAGGGAAATAGGAGTTGAATGTTGTGTTAGATACAGGGATGGTATATTTTCCTGTGACCTTTAATCTGGAAATTTGTTGCAATATGTGTATTTATTTATTTTAAACAAATATAAATAGGTTATAATGGAGTGACATAATAGGTCTGGTGTTATTTACAGTAGTCTACCTCTGCTCACTTTCTTTTCTGCATTATAAGTGAACTTTTACTTCAATTAAGAAGTGTATACTTAGAGAGATCTTCAGGTGTGTAAGTTCCCATTACTGGGTTAAAAAAGTTTACATCATTAGGTATAACCATACCTGTTCTCATTCAGTAGTCTCATCCATTATAACTTGACATTTGAAGCCACAAATTTGTAAAGCTATGTGCATTTTGTGGAAAATATAGGTTGTTTGCTTTTCCTTTGCACAGAATGTGTGAGACTTTTGCAAGTACTGGTTTTATCAAGATCCTTCCTTTCATGAAAGAAATTTCAAGATCTGATTGACTTTTAATATGTTTAGAATGGGCGTAATACAGATTTCCATTGGTTGAAATAGGCTTTGGATCAGACTCAAACCAAAGGCATGGGTATGGAGGGTGGGGAGGGAGGAAGGAAACCACCTGTTTGCTAACAACATTGAGTTGAAAAATTGCCATTGGGTCTGGGCTGTATCCTCTGCACTCTGGTTATTGGTGCCTTTCTGTCATGGCATCAGTTAAGACTCAAACTCCAAACTCAAGAAAAACAATTTGCAAGAATTAAAAGGTTCAGATTATTTTTTTCTTTTTTTTTTTTCTTTTTTTTTTCTTTTTTTTTGGTGAGGGTGGGGGGATAAGGTTAATTCCATAAGAAAGACTACTGACTTGTAAACAGAGGAGGCTTTGCTGTAAGTTTCAGAAATAGAATATAAATAGAGATAGGCATTTACAATACAAATATAGAACAATCTGAAAAAAAAAGATTGGAAAATAAATAGCAGTTCCAGAGAGATGCTCGATATAATGAAGGACAACAGTAAACGTCATGTACCTGTACAGAAGTTTAAACTGTTTAACACTTTTAAGTTCTGTAATAACGTACCTTGATATGAAACACATCATAGTTACATGTGCCATTTTGAAGAAACAAAATTTGTTTGTAGTAGTTACAAAAACTAGTCTGCTGTACCTTCAGAGATGACATATAGTTGCATAAATTTCTTTGAACTCTTTCCTTGTATTTCTGGTCTTTTTTTTTAATGTAGAGGCAAGTGCAGGGGAAAAATGAATTTTTGGCCTACAGAAAATGTATACTTTTGGGGCAGAGTTTATGTTACATGTCAGACCAGAGATCTGTGATACAGAAGCACATAACTGTATCTCTGCAAAGGGGGATGCGTTGCTCTAAGTCTTGAGTACCGTGTGGTGCTAAGTGGTCTTGAACAGATGGAAGACTTGGGCCTTGGAGCATCATGGATTGGAAAAGATCTTTGAAGTTAGTGACACACAATTTATGTTTTGTCTGCTGATTCTGCTTCTGTTTGTCCTCTTTTTCTATGTTGTATTTATATGTTGTTTTCTGGACTTCATCTGCAACTCATTTAAGCATGAATTCATCTAGTCTTTCTGAGAGGCTCAAGCTGGAAGTGCAGGTCCTCTGTGTCATAAATCACTAGAAGTAGTACTTCCAAAGGACTAATCAGATCTAGATGGGCAAAACTGATCTCCAGAGGTATCTGTCCCTAGGGGCTGGTACATCCTAACATTAAATGGGATAAATCAGAGTGATACATCTTATTCTCCATTTCCCAACTGTAAAATACACAGTACTACTACCTTATGTTAAGGGGATGCAAGAAGCCTGAAATTACTGCATTTCTACAGAAAAGTGGGATGAGAAAGCTCAAGTGTTAGAGATAACTGCTCAGAAGTGTTCTAGGCATGAATTAAAAATATTTTTCTTCCAAGTCTTGTGCTGTTTAACTGTTGTGGCTCTTATATCTATGAAGACAGAAAAGAGTCGTTCTAGCATGAAGAAAGAAGTTCTTAAGCTATTTCTAAAACAATCTGGGATCACTGGAGGAGAGACCAAGCATGAAAAACATCAGTCCCTAAGGGGGAGAATTTTGTATTAAGAGTTTTTTACTGAAGCTGCTTTTCAGCCCTAGCTATAGCCTCCTAATGCTGACATATAAAAACTGTCTCCAAAGAATCTGTGGCAAGCCGAAGTCTCTGCTGGAGTAAAATAAAGAAATATAGGCCTCATTTATCAGGACCTACAATCTTTTCCTGCTTGTATCTGCTTGATCTGAAGGTCATTTAAAATGTATTAGAGGGTTAAGATTGGAATGCGAGGCTAATTTGAAACCTGGCTCTGAGATGATCAATTGTGTTAATATTCTTCATACTTGTTAAACTAAAGTGTAGTGTCTGTGTGACAGGACAGGATTAGTTAAGGATCCAAAATGATGTGGCATTGCCTGGCAAAGTAGCTGTTTCTTTCCACAGATAATGCTGTATAATTCCACTTAGCTTTGATGGCTCCATAGCTCTAAAAGTAATGAACACCTAGGGCAGAGCTGGGTGAGGAAACACAAAAAGCTGGCGAAAATTCAGTGCTCACAGATTGGAAACCTCCTTGTTTGGCTTTGGACTGAATGTGGAGAACTCTCCAGCGCTCCCCTGGCCCCTTCCAATGTTTTCTCTGACATATTTGGCGCCTGACCCATTTTCCCAACTGCTCCCAAGCCCTTTCTAATAGTCTCCTAACCCAGTTGGATGTTCCCTCAACTCTTTTACACCCTTTCCTTTGGCACGGATATGAAGTTCTGCCGCTTCAGGGAAAATGCTGAAGATGAATGTGCTTTCATCCTTCTTCCTTGCAAAGGGGGGGTCATTCCCAGTATTTTACAGTAGCTGAATTCTGTTAATGTCATTTGAGGTGTTCCAAATTTACTCTTAATGTGCCCTCAGGGGGCAGACGAGCTTGGCCTTGGAGTGGGAATGCTCCCCTTTCATAACACTCTGGGGTCAGTGTGTTGGTACTTTTGCTGAAATCAGTTATTTTAGCAAGGTAAGTAGGGATGAAACAGTTAAAATGTAAAGAGACCAACTTCCACCCAGTAAAATGTTGGTGAGGGGTTGGTATTGGGCCTAGTCTGTCCCTGTGCGAAGCTGCAGAGCAAATGGTCCTTGCTTGAGAGGCACTGGCACCCACCCGCCTTGGGAAATAGAGGACTTTTTTGAGACAGCACTTTAATAACATGCCCAGAACTGTTTTGTATTATTCCTGATTTACTAGGCAACCCCAGTCTTTAGTCTTTTGACTAAAATATTAATCATCACCGCTCTGTCACTATAATATAACTGCCTTGGTCTTTAGTGTGTTTGTCCTGGCGGTACTGGTTTCAGGTAGAGTGTGACATTATCCCTTTCTGTAGATCATGTGGGCATGTTTAAATTTCTCATTTATAAAGAAAAAACTCAGGTACCTACAGTATTCAGGAAATATAAAGTGCAGTCCTAATTCATTACAAGAATGGTATTAAACACTGTGACTCTTTTGCTGATCTTGATGCAGTGTCAAAGTCTTTGCTTCCATATACAGTGTTATAAAACCTCTTTGTGATAGGCAGTTAGGTCTTATTTGAACACCATAAGCCATTCTCAGAGATAATTAAATGTAATTTTGACGTCAGTGTAGGTTGATGCAACCTCTGATAAATACGATGTTATCTGGTAAAATGATATTTGATCCTGTGGTTCTGGTGAAGACAGAGCAGCTGTGAGGGAGAGTAACTGGTATGAACATATCTGCCAACAGCCCTGCGTCAGATGAACAGTCTTCCCAGCTTGTGGTATCCTCTACAGATGTTTCCATATGACTTGCATAATAATTTATTTTTTGAAATGAAGGGTGTAATTATTTTTGTATGGTAATGTTTTAACACAAACAAACAAAAAAACCCCTCTGGCTTTGAAAGAGGATTTAGTGATGCAGATTGGAAGCTCAATTGGAATTTTTATATTTTACTATTGGGCCGTAACAATGCATGACAGACTGGGAATATTTCACAAACAGCGCTTAAAATTTGATCTTTCTTTTCTGGTAGCAAATAGTTATATAATGTTGATGAGTAAGGTGAACTGCCTATCCATAATATTGCACTCATGAAAAGAGTAGTAGTTTATGCCGGAAGAGAGTAAGATGTTTTACTTATGTCTTCTCTGCATGTCAGCTCTGCTGCCTCTTGAATTTTTGTGGGAATGGAAAAGAATATTCAGACTATGGGTTTGCTTCTGCAGGAAGGATTGTTAATTCAATTTAGAATACGTTATTAGAGGAGATAAGTAAAACTAGTCTATATTTCAAAAAAAAAAACCTTACAATTATGAGTCAAGCCAGACTGGGGAAAAACAAATTTCTTGCTTCATGCTTTAGAAATGTATTCTCTTGGCATGTTTGTGGATGTGGTTTTAAGAGCTTATCAAATGCTATGTTAAATATTTAAAGCTAAAAAATACCATGGCTGTGTAGAAAAAGGCAGTGCTGGAGGTTTTTGTGTCAAAGGTGACATTCATTCAGGCTCTTAGAAAAAGAACAGAAAGTTTAATTGAACAACTAGCTAAAATGTTAC
The DNA here is from genome assembly GCF_036013475.1 of Columba livia. Taxonomy (NCBI): domain Eukaryota; kingdom Metazoa; phylum Chordata; class Aves; order Columbiformes; family Columbidae; genus Columba; species Columba livia. Next base: position 12,516,532 of record NC_088605.1, on the reverse strand, counting down.
ATACTTTTTCCTGAGCTGCAGATATAATCTAGAATTTTGGGTCCTGTAATTCTGTGGCCTTAAAATTGAGTTCCCATTTGCTTGAGTGAGTTCTGCAGGATACTCAGAAATCTAAGAGCTGCATCTAATGATTATAGAAATGAGCAGCAACATGAATATGTTACAGTACCAGCAGTCCAGGCTGGTTGACCGGTTTTACACATACTTTGATTTTCGAGGTCTGACCATTAATTTTTTAAAACACAATGGTCTCTGTCATTGTGCTGATGGGTCAGGCAGTACCACCTAGAAGCCTGTGCTTATCCAGGCAGCCAGCTGCTAAAAACTGAAGTAACAGCCCAACTGCCTGAGATGCTAAATGCTGAAAGCTGGAAAATAGATTTGGAAGACTCTTTATTGATATGTTTCCACCATAATTTTCTTAGGAGCTTGCATTGAAAATGTGACATCAGTTGTTGATAATGTGAAGAATTCCCTCTTTCTGAACTTGGACTGTAGGTTCCCAAAGGCAGTAGTTTGTCTTTCTGTTCTGTGTTTGTACAGTGCTAACAGAATATAATTCTGTTTTGTGCTAGATAGTGGATTAAATGTATTAGGTATCTTAAAGTTACTCCTCTGTATAAATGTTTGCAGGATCAATGTGTAAAGTGCTGTCGTTAACGTGGTTTTGAATCTGGAAGCTATCGCAGCCGCCACTTTCAAGAGTCAACTCCTATGGATAGAAATACTTCTTGTGGAATAGGAGTTCAGCCATTGTGTCTTGCTGTGAGTTATGAATAAATTCACTGTATGGAATTATTACTAATGCTTAAGACAAGTGCACTGGTCCAGTCAGTGACTTCATACACAGTAAGTTCTCGTTTCTCCCAATACAATTTAGTTGGGGGAAGTATAAATCTAATTCTTTGTCTTTTATGTTAAGTCATGGGTTGCTTTTATGAACTCTATTACCAGAGAGGAGTAGCAGCTTATACAGTGAATTCTTAATAGCTTTAGTAATGGTCTAAATGTCTTCTTTTTCACCTTTCATCATAACGCTGCAACAGAGTATATCTAAACACTCTCTTTCCATTTACAGTTCTCCCAGCATAATCAAATTATTATGAAGTTGTTAATAGTATTATGGCAGTTGGTCCATATAATAGACTTGTGGCAATATGACTTCAAATGAATAATCCCTTGGTTTTTACTGTTCTTGTAAGACCTTAGCATGGTGATTGAAGAGCCTGCTGCTGCAGAAGTGAAAATGGCTTGAGGGATTGGAGAAGTAGGTGGTTGCCTATAATTTGTTAGGGAGTTTTTTGATTATTAGTTGTCAAGAAAGTTTTGGAAGTACAGGGGGCGGTGGTGATGAATTAATAGTCTGTGCCTAGAACATCTTGATCTCTCTGAAATAGTTACAGTTTACAGTGAAATAGTTTAATAGCTGAAAAGGTGAGTTTAGCTGTGCTCCTGAACAAAACAGCAGCTTATGTTCCAGTCATACAGAGTATTAACTGCCTGTGTTCAAGTGACTCTCAGGAACGCTACTCTTGATTTCGGTGGGTTCATTCACATGAATTAAATTAAGCAGATGCAAAGAAATTTGCAGGAACTCGAGTCTGAGCAGGATGCTTTCCTGGTAGCTCTGGTGGCCCTGAAGTATTTACAGCATGCTCTCACCTTCTAATAAACTTAGGAAAACACACAAACTTGCAATCATACTTGCAATTATACATTTGAAAGTATGAGTTTTTTGCTCATCTGAATAGATACCAAAAGAAATTTACTTCAAATAAAAAATGGCAGGGGTCAAATAAAGCCTGATCATTAAGAATCTCCATGTAGATAGAAAGAGAGAGAGCTCTGTTAAGAATGGACCATGAAAGAAAACATCAGAGAGGGAGCATGGGAAAAAAAAGAAAAAAGAAAATATTTTTTCCATAAGTCAGTGTTTATCAAAAAGAGAAAGATCTTAGCAAGTCCTTCGCAATAAAGGAAAATAAAGATAAAACATAAACACCATGGAAAGTGATTGATCTAGAATTTATTCCTTTTTCCTTTCTCTCCTCTCTTAGCTGACATGGTGATGAAAAGAGAGGATTAAAATGGGCTTCTTTAAAGCCAAAACTTTATTAGGAAATGATTAAAAGCACATTGTATCTCTTAAAGTGAAGTTTTGCTCTTTTTGGTCCAGCCTTGCTGCAAAGCATTTTCAGAAGAAAGCAAAAGAAAAGGAGAGGGGAAAACCAGATCATCCTAACTTTAATTATTCATGGATAATAATATCTGTGGAGTTTTCAGTTTGTTTTCCCTGTCTGTCATTCACTGAAAACCCAGTGCACTCCTGCAGACAGGTCCACATCTAGAAAGGATTTTTGGTCAGATACGACTACACCCCAGAGAACAATTTGGAGCTGTAAGTACCATAACAGTGAGAATCCACCCACGCAGGAACGCAGTTGTGGAAGCAGGTGAATGGCATGGGCTTGGGAGAATCAAAATTCTCTCTGTGTCCCCTGTCCCCCATCTTAAAAACAAATAAACAGCCTCCTCAAAAACCCAAACAAAAAAACAACCAACCCCCTAAAAACAACCAACCCAAACCAAACAACAAAAAACCCCAAACCTGACATTCACAGTCTACCAGCCTAGACAAGTTGACCAGAATTAGAGTTTTTACTGCCACTGAAAAGTTACTTCCAGTGCACATTGCATATGAATTTTGGAATCCTAAGGAATTTGTCTCCCATACTTTGGCTGATATAGACAAATACTGGCCAACTCTGGCTTTATGAAGAGATTAGTGGCTTTGGTAAAGCAGCATGTAACAAAGCACTTATTTTGTGACAAAAGCTAAAAGCTTTCATTTTCCTTTTTCTCTTTTATTTTATATCTGTATGGTGTGACACAGCTGGCATGTGCCTATCGTGTAGTATCAAAATAAAACAATTTATTGGAAAGAAAAGGGTGAAAATATTGTCTTCTGAATTCTATGCAGGGAGCCTGACAAGGAACTAGAAGTATGAGGCTCTGTTTATTCGAATGTTTCTGAAGGGAGGTGAAACTGCAGTGCTGGGATCAAAGCAAGCTGTAGAAGGGCTATCAGAAAGCTGTGAGGTGCAGCAAGGGCTGCTCCAAAGAGAAGTCTGTCATGCCCAAATACTGAGCCAAGGGGTCTGTACCAGACTTCTGTGTCTTTGCTTTGGGCCAAAATATGTATGAATTTTTACTTATATTTACTTAAAACCCCCAAATAAGCAAAATTCTTGTAATAGAATCGTTTCAGTTGGAAGAGACCCTTGGGATCAGAGAGTCCAACCATAACCTAACCTAACTCTAGCACTAAGCCATGTCCCTAAGAACCTCGCCTAAATGCCTTTTAAACTCCTCCAGGGATGGTGACTCCACTACTTCCCTGGGCAGCCTGTTCCAGTGCCCAACAAACCTTTCCGTATTTCCTAACATCCAATCTAAACCTCCCCTGGTGCAACTTGAGGCCATTTCCCCTTGTCCTATCACTTGCTACTTGGGAGAAGAGACCAACACCCTCCATGCTACAACCTCCTTTCAGGTAGTTGCAGACAGTGATAAGGTCTCCCCTCAGCCTCCTTTTCTCCAGACTGAACAGCCCCAGTTCCCTCAGCCGCTCCTCATCACACTTGTGCTCCAGACCCCTCACCAGCTTCGTTGCCTCCTCTGCACTCTCTCTAGTACCTCAGTGTGCTTATGATGAGTGACCAAAAAACGAACACAGGATTCAAGGTGGGGCCTCACAGGATTGCAGGTAGAATGGACTTGGTAGTAAACACAGTTTGAGGAAATCTGGGAAGAAGGAATGCCTAAGGACTCTTGTTTCAGGGCTGTGAAAGCAGAAGGGATACATACCTGAGTTGTATTTGACCAGAAGCACTGTCAGGTGTTCCTAGATCCCTTGCACACGATGGTGAATTACTGTTGCCACCTCCATTGATGTACCCTGGGGACTAACTCAAAGAACTGTGACTGAATTTGGGACGTAATGGTTTAAAATGGTTTCACAAGTCTCATAAAACAAGAGATTGGATGGACTAGGAGATTTCTAGGTAACCCTGTAAATCCATTTTTAATAAATAATCTGGGAAATCTAATTCTCCTCCATTGCCTGCATTTATTTTAGCTATAAAATAATAACATGAAAAAACCTATATTTATTTTAGGTGGCCATGACTGATGGTAGTATGAGCTGGTTAAGAACCATCCCCTTGCTCATTGCTCAGTAGCTGTTGTGCTTCAGGCGTCTCCCCATCTATGGGCCACCCAAGCGCTTTCACTGGGACAGCAGTGTGTGCGAACCATTGGCTTCTGTCCAACCCGTAAAGTGCTTGTAATTATGGAGACCCATTGAAATGAAATCAGTGAAACAGGGCTCTGCTCTTACAAATGACGCACAGAATCCAGAGATCCTGAAGACCTTTGCATTTTTATTGTGAAATAACTCCTCCTGTTCTTTGGATCTGCTTATTAATTGGGAAAAAAACCACTGTTCTGGTTAGCAGGATCACTGTTTAGACTGAAAGGATACCCACAAACCAGAGGACAATACTGTAACATCTGTTAAATAGCTGACCTACATTTTCTGGATATTGGGAGGAGATCCGCTGGCATAGCTGAAATAGTGGTCAGCCTCCTGGCAGCCTCATACTTCTTAGGTTGTGACAGGAATCTGCTAATAGGGCTTAGGAATTCAAAGATGGCTCATTATGGCTTTGTTTTTCCTAAGTCATTGTCCATACTCTTGAAATACAAAATAAGGTATTTTAATTTTTAAATAAATTTACCAGTCAGGTTGGGAAATACTGATATCTGTTTCTCAGAGCTATGGCTCGGATTAAGGCACCAATCCTGCAGCATAAATAAGATGTTTTGCTGCCTATAGCTGCTCCCCAGTGCAGTTTGCGATTACCTGGAAACCATTCATTTGACATGTGTGAACCAGCAGTAGCTTTCTGAGTTGGTGTGGGCATCCCCTAGATGAGCTATGGCCAGCAAGTGGCACAGTGAGCCCACCCGCGTTCCTGATAGTCTTTAACTCTGAGGACAGATGCTGTGGTACAGAAATGGCTTATCTGGAAGGTGCGTTGTTGATGCTTCCATACAGGTAAAGTCCAAAGCAGGTGAACTGAGAGTAACCCAGTAGCACCTTCTGTGTGCGATAATAACCAGTTTAATTCAGGAATGAAACATCGGGCTTGCTCTATGGCAACGTGGCTCCAACATACATTACTGAAAATCATCTGAATTTTAAAAGTTGTGGTTGTATGATGTGCAAGGATGAGAAAAGTTGGCTTACTAAGTTCAGGACTCAATCTCTGGTTCTGCATGAATGTAAGGAAACAAAGGGTAATCTTTTATGCCTTTTGATGTTTATTTTTGTGCACCAAATATGCGTTCTTGTATCTCTTTTAAAAACCTCCCAGGTCAAGTTTTGTGGCCTAAGAGGGATTTCAGTTGTTAGAAAAGCACAGTCTGAAACATTTCCCTAAATAATTGGAGCCAATAGGTGCTCCCAGTAGTGAAGTTTCTTTCTTTTTCTGCTTAATTGCAAGCACCAGCAGAAAGCTGTAGTTAAGACACTGACAACAGAATAAATAGCTGACCCGATGAAGCGTGCTTGAGCTGTAGCCAGGAATCTCATCAGTAGATACTTTCCCCTTTTGGAAATGGTTCTTTCTCTTGGCTTTGTAAGCCTTGTGGTAACACATTTAAAAGTAAAAGGTGGTTTTGTTTTTTTTCTTGCTTTATTTTAAACCAAGCTTTGATTTTTATAAAATCATAAAATTCTAATGAAGTGGTCTGGTAGATTGTGCCTCTTTTGAGAATAGTAAAGAATAATACTATTTGTAAATTATGGGTTGGTTCTGCTTTTACTTATATCAGTATACATCCAGGAATACTTGTTGTGAATTTATTAGGCTTAGATAACCCTGAGACTGGTATTATAGGTCAGTTCTGCAGAACGTTGTGTTATTTCCAAAGCACCACGTATGTAACACCCATGGTCTGGAATTCTCTTCTCTCACAAGCTCCAGTGCACAGAGACTGCAGCATAAATGGTCTGAATAATCAAAGTGAATGCCCACAGTTGCTGTTTGCTGGAGACTTCACCTGGTGGTCAGGAGCAGAGCAAGTGGCAGCTAAATAAGAGCATGCTCCCAACTTTTGGGGGCTGCTGTTGACCCTGCATTAAAGGAGGACAACAGTGGTGCAAGGAACCCCAAGTTCCTCCCATTTTGCCTCTGTGGGGTTGCTATGGGGACCTGGGTATAACAACCACTAATACGGACTGGCAGCAAGTGAAGGAAATCTGTTTTAAATGATCTCAGTATAAACCATGGCATTCAGCTTGATACACCAGTCATGGACCAGAGCTTTCTGTTGTTTGACTGGTGAATTTGTTGGACATTGAGTGCGTGGAACGTGTTTCTTGCTGACTCGTCTCATAGGCTGAAGATGGTTTGTGGCTAAAATTGTTTGTCTATTTTGTTGGCTGTTGGTGTTATAGATGAGTAATTACAGAGCACAGAGCTGATTCTTGAAGGCAAAAAAAGAAAAGTGATACTTCTGGGAATGAAAAATAACATGAAAGCTCCATTTCTGATCTTGTAGGAAAGACAAGAGCTCATTTTCTGCCTGAATTTGGTATCTGGAAAATCAAAGTTAATCACCATTGTTTAGCACTTGGAATTAAAAAAGAAAAAAGTGCCTGTCCAAGACAGTTGCCTCCTAAATTTCAGCAGGCAACCAGATTGGTTCATCCTGCTGAGATAGTCATACAAATTACTTGGGGGCTGTCATGCGGTGGGGGGATTTCTGTGACAGTTCCAACTCCACCGCTCATGTGCAAAGGGCAATCTTTCACTAAGTCACCAGGTTGGCAGAAAGCTTTGAGTGCTGAAATCGCTCTTCTCAGAAAGAGAAAGGAAAAAGCTGAGTCTAAAAGCAAAACTGCTATTAAGTAAAAATAAAGTGAAATACATTTCAGATTTTCAGGAGGCTCACTTTAGTGTTCACCAGAATAATGCCGCCCATGATCTACTTCTGTTTGTTATATCAGTTTACATATATAAATATATTTATTCTCGTTTTCATTTAGGTGATCCTGATCCTTACCAAGTATTATCACACTGACATGGGGAAAGTGCTGGAGAGCTCTTTGTGGAGGTAAGTCCTTTACTTTTTTTTCCTATAATCTCTTCCACCACCTTGTCCTTCAGAACAGATCTGTCTCTTTTCCGTTTCCTAACTGTTGCTGAGATGAGTTGGTATGATGCTAACAGAGGAAGATTATCCAGATTATCAGCTCTTACTCCCGTTTTCCTTAAATGCAGTTCCTGCATTTCAATAATAGAGAGTTTGAAATGACTTTTAGCAGTAGAGACAAACAATGATAGAGATTATAAAGTATCTTTTTGATGCCACTTTGCAAGATGCCATTCTTTTAATTTTCTCAGAAATTTCACATCAAAACTACTTTAAAACTTTGAAATACTTATTATGTTGGGATATGTATATTGTGAGTTCTTATTGCTCTTGAGTTCTGTATTGAGGTTAGTAAATCCTGGTTTGGAAGCAGTTACAATTGGATTAAATATAATACCAGTGAAGATTTTATTGTGTCTTAGACAACTGGGAATGTGTAGTAATCTAAATAAACTTTTGAATTGATTCTCATTTTCTTAACATTCATGAACTACGATATCGCTGTGGTTGTTGCCTGTGTCTGTACAAATTGCACACTTGGGTGTATATCAGCACAAACCCAGGTCTGGGGTAAGCCTATGTTATACTGGTCATACTGGTTATCTTCTCAAGAGCTGATTTTGTTTTGCTAAGTGGGATTTTTGTGTTCTAGTTTTCTGTATATCTGTATAAATCTTCCACCACAAATTTTTGCTAGGCCTACACTTCAAAAGTGGAAGTATTTCACTGTTACCAATAAATACAATATTGTTCCAGTGTTTGCTATGCTAGTTTTCTTGGATTATCTGTATCAGTAGAAATATTCTTGAAATATTCTACTGGGATACCTAAATAATTGTTACAAATGAGAGGGGACTTACTTGAGGAGACTTACGTGATATTTTTATGTAGCCTATAAGCTTCACGTCTAGAAACAAATTGGTTATCCAATACCTTGTGGCTTTGGTACCTGTAAACTTCATATTGTCCCAAGAGCTTATATGGGGACTCACCCTTCATCTGTGTGAGCAAAGAGCTTTATAGAGACAATCCCAGGAAAGGAATGGGCAAGGGAATAGGGAGTGGGAACAGTCTGTGACCAGGCCATGCTGTATACCAACCTCGTTACTTGTTTTGAATGAGGCTGCATTCACAGAATCACAGAATGTTAGGGACTGGAAGGGACCTCTAAAGATCATCTAGCCCAGTCCCCCTGCAGGAGCAGGAACACCTAGATTGGGTTACACAAGAAGGTGTTCAGGTGGGTTTTGAATGTCTCCAGAGAAGGAGACTCCACAACCTCCCTGGGCAGCCTGTTCCAGTGTCTGTCACCCTCACTGAGAAGAAGTTTCTTCTCAAATTTAAGTGGAACCTCCTGTGTTCCAGTTTGTGCCCATTACCCCTTGTCTTACCATTGGTTGTCACTGAGAAGAGCCTGGCTCCATCCTTGTGACACTCACCCTTTATATATATTTATAAACATTAATGAGGTCACCCCTCAGTCTCCTCCAAGCTGTAGAGACCCAGCTCCCTCAGCCTTTCCTCATAAGGGAGATGCTCCACTCCCTTAATCATCTTTGTTGCCCTGTGCTGGACTCTCTCCAGCAGTTCCCTGTCCTTCTGGAACTGAGGGGCCCAGAACTGGACACAATATTCCAGGTGTGGTCTCACCAGGGCAGAGTAGAGGGAAAGGAGAACCTCTCTGGACCTACTAACCACCCCCCTTCTAACACACCCCAGGATGCCATTGGCCTTCCTGGCCACAAGGGCACAGTGCTGGCTCATGGTCATCCTGCTGTCCACCAGGACCCCCAAGTTCCCTTTCCCCTACACTGCTCCCTAACAGCTCATTCCCCAACTTATACTGGAACCTGGGGTTGTTCCTACCCAGATGCAATACTCTACACTTGCCCTTGTTATATTTCTTTAAATTTTTCCCTGCCCAACTCTCCAGCCTGTTCAGGTCTTGTTGGATGGTAGTGAGAGCGTTGTTTTGGCCTTGTGGGATTTCTCATAGTGACAATATATCTTTGCAACTCCTTGTTGTCAGACTAGTAGCTGAGTAGTGCCATCTGGCCAGGGACGGTGGTCCAGGCAGCACAAGGATATTTTCAAGTAAATAAAAGAAGTCTAGTCATGAAAAGGGAGTGTTCAGGAAAGAGAGTAAGATCAAATGAAAAGGAAGACTATTTAGTATTGGCTCAGGACTGGCTTTTTTAGGGCTATGATGGTTCATTTGTAGTTATCCTTTAAACTTAGAAGATGTGAAATTAATTGCACATTTGTTTCTGTTTTAATTTTTGTCCAACATCTTGTACAAAGAAGGCAACCAAATGGCAATTTGGATTCTCCCGTAATTGCGTAAGCACACGTTGCTTTCCCGTTGTGTGCCCCTGGCCTATACACCATGTGCAATTTGTTCCAAGTTTTGCTATCCATGCTTCAGTATCATCTGTCATGGAAGTCTGTTAAACTTATTCAGTCAGACTCTTCAAAATAAACTCTCTATTCTTTCAAAATAAACATAAACCAGGCTTCAGATAATGTTGCTTTCTTTTGAGAACATAAACACTTTAAACAAGGTCATTCAGACTTTGCTGCCAGCTGGTGTAAAGAAGAACTGGTGTGAACTGCATTCAAATAAAATTTATGCTAGTGTGCATCATAGGGAAATCAGGCCCTTTCACTTACAAGTAATAGATGTACCAGATGCTTTGGTTGTTTATAAAACTAGGATGGAGAAGCTGAAAGGAAGCAAGTGTTTAAGATTAGCACTTGGGCCAGGGGTGGTAGCTACTCCACCCCTGTATCTGTCCTGGGCTCAGCTCCCCTTGCTGCCTCTGCCCGCTGAGGTGTGAAACGGGACACGGGCCGTCAGACTGCGGGAGCTGCAGCGCCTGCTTCTGGAAAAGCACAAATGAGACTTACTGGTGCAAAAATACCGAACAGTGCCCCTCTCTGTTGAGATGGAGCTTGTTGTTTGTACTGAATAAAATAAAATTAAATACTGAATGAAGCTGTCCCTGTTTTCCTCTGTGTAAAATAGTTGGGTGTAAATTGGTGAGACTCCATGTTTGCCGATGGAGCCAGGGTGTTGTACTTGCGTTGGGAGCCTGCCCAGAAGGCACAATGTATATATATTTTTTAAACTTTTTTGTTTGATTTTCTTTTCCATTCCTCTCATTTGCATCAGAACAAATATACAGCAAAACAGGTGTGAAAAATATAGTGTTTTGGCTTTTTTTAGGAATGGATGCTGTCTGTTATTTTCCTGAGTCAGTCCAGTGTTTTCAGTGTTTTTCTTCTTCCTGGCTAGATCATACCAGACATTTGATGTTCTCTAAATGAAAATAAATTTGTTTTATAACCTGAGCAGTCCCCACCAGGTTAATTTTTTTTAATGTTGTTAATCTCCCACTTTTATCTTGCTAATCAGTAAATATTGTCCCAGCTTGACATTTATCAGTTCTTTTGTTTCTTGCAACTGCGCCTTTTGATCTAAAACATCTATCCTCTTCACCTCTCTCTTCTTTTTCTCCCATCACTCAAAATAATTGTGGTGTGTGGGTTTTTTTCAGTTGATTTGGTTTTTTTTTCTTCCTCCTCCTTACTTAGTGGAACGGAGGATGAGATGGGAAGAATGACTCAGTAGTCCAGTGATGCTCATTTGTTCTCAGTGACCTTGGAATTGCAGTAAGACTTACGGGATTGGGAGGCATGACTTTTAATTACCTTGGAATATTTTCATTGTTGAATAAATAGGGAAAATGGTGCTGGAAAATGAAAGTTTTAACAACTTTTTACTAGTAGCAGCCATGCCTGGTTACACTGAAGAGGTGGAGGCGTAAATCTCAGTGGAAGCATGCAGTTAGAAAACACCAGGGGGTGCTTCTCTAGTCAGCTGTTTCTGATACTTTGCTAATTTGCTTATTAAGTAATTGTTAAGATTGGGGTAAATTGTATAGTGATTTGACTCACTACAAGGAAGGTAAATAAACAGAGATGACATTGTTCCCTCTTGAAAGCAAATTAGAATAACTTATTGGGAAGGAACAGAGGATTGTTTTTAGGTTTATTTTTAAAGTTTCTAAGCTGCGGTACATATTGGGAATATGGGTGTTTGCCATGTTAGGCCCCATTAGCATAAGGAAAAACTGATGCTGTGACTAAAACTTAAAATTCAGGTGCTAAATTTATCTTCACAAATTGTGTGTATATTGAAGATACTTTGCATGCTAGCGCTGTTCCTGTCAGAGTCCACACACAGTCTTTATCCAGCATGTTTACAGTAGGTAGGACCTGAATCAAACCGACCATGTAGTATAAAAGATACTAGAGTATGTGTTTTTATGTTTTGTGGATCAGTTTGTGCATAAATGTATAGATGCAAATGTATTACAGCCACAGGTACCCACTTGCATATGTTGCATACCTGCAGCTTTAGATGTTTGTACTTGAATCTTAAAATCAAATATTTTAACTGTGAATCAGTAGTCACTAAGGAATTATTGCTAATACTTATCTGCACAGCTGAGTTAATTAATCCTAATAATGTCTCTTGGAAAAATATGTCTATTATTATTCCATTTGTTACACGGGGCAACTGAGATGGTAGCCAATGGCTGAAGGTTATGCAGTGACTCACTGGTGTATGGCCATGGAATTGGCTTCCAAGCCTGTGCTTAGGTTGGTTCAGAGTCCTGTTTCTCGTACACACAGTGTCTTCCCCTTCTTAACTTGATCTAAGCAATGAATAATAGGTGCTAATGATGATACCTAATAAAGTTTTGATTGCATATCATTGAGCTGTAATGATGCGGTCGCACTGAAGCAACTTGCTGTATAATTGCCATTGTTCCAGTGGCATCACCATATCGTTATTGCTTCACCACAGCAAAACAAACGACATTATTTGACATTAATGGCACTGTTAACTCCTCTTAGCATTGCATGGTGATCCCTAGGTAGGCCTGTTTTCAGAAATGTAGGGATATTTTGCCCCATGTTGTCCATTGGCTGTCAGGAACGGTCAATGAACGGTGACCATATGGCGCTTTGGGCATTTACACGAAGGTGTGTGCCTACACTGATACCACAAAGGGCAGGAGATGCTTCTAAGGTAGGTGCAGTGAACAACACATCACTCTGGAAAGTAAGATTTCCAGACCCTGCTTGGCTCACAGAGTGTGAGAAAATGAGTATAGGCATTTCTTTCCAAACTCTTTGAACTTGTAGGTGAAACTCATTTCACCTGTTTCCTGAAATTAATTTAAAAAGCAAACAAAAAAAAACCCCAATATAGAGTCTGGTGCCCCAGTGAAATTCTTTCTTGATATGAAGTGCTGCTTGATAAGTGAGCAACTGAATTCTGCAGCAACTTCCAGATGGTCTTACGCTGTGGTTCTGCTTTGAAAAGTGACTTTGTAGCAGTGGCCCCAAGGGATAGAGTTATTGAGTCTGTGATTTCCATATCAAATTTGCTCTATTTGCAAGCAAAAACAAAGGAGAAATAGCTTTCTAATTATTAGCCCAGCAAACTCAGCTTGTGATCTGATGTCTGACTGTGCTCTCTCTGGCTAATGCATCATCCTGAGTAATGCAGGTTCTGCAATCAAATTAGACTGCCTTCAGTTACACCTGTGTAACTCTTTTGTCCTCCCATTATATCCTTATTTACACTGGTTCCACTGTGGAAAAATTTTGGACAGTATTGTTGAGAAGGTAGTCCTGCAATTAGAATTTTATTTCATTATTGAACAACAGATTTTTATGCTCTCTTTGATCATATTTCCATATACACCTAATAGCATTACAAAGACTTTCATTATCTTTGCTGCAATTTCTGTCTTGCTAATATTCTACAGTGTATCATTATGAGTCAAATTGTGCAGGAGAGTCTCTATTTTAAATTTATTTTGAGCATTTGAAATGGGCTGTAAAACCACAGTTAGAAAGTGAATGTAGTGGATTCCAGCACATGACACACATAATAAAACATTGCTCAAGTAAGAAAAATACGTAAAAGACAAGGAAATTAAAGGAATGTCTTGACAACCTTTGAAAGTGTAAGATATTGCAGAGATAGTTATTGATATTTTTAATGAGCAGTGGTATTGATTTAGGGACCTAAAGGGTGCCGATGTTGCAATGTGCTATAATGGACACATGACACACCATAGTCTTTCTGAAGACCAAGACCTATCCTATTGGCAATAACCTTGCTGTTACCTTGGTGCTGCCTTCATCCTGACACATTTTGGCTGTAGCTTTTGGCTATTCAGTAAAGGAGGGAATGTTGGTCAGGGATGCTGGCAACTGTTCTTTGAGAAAGTTGTGATGTGTAGGCCCCTCTGAATAAGGTGTTTCTTAAATGTCTGTCTATGGGAACAAGACTGAATGAGGTCATTTTATGTCTCTGTTACCATAAGGGCGTTTTTTGTATATTGAGATGTCTAGTACGTGTGAAGGTTTGAACTGAAAAAAAATAGATCCACAAGCAAGTAAAAGCTACCAGAGAAATCTATCCAAATACTGAATATTGTTGTGCATAGACGAGAGTACTCTGTCATAAGTTCTCTTCCAAGTCTTTGGAATCTTGGATTGGTGATGATGATTTTGAGTGTTTATATGTTTTTAAACTAGTTTGTGAATACACAAAGAATATATGACATATGGATTAAGATCCAGTTGGAAAGCTGTGATTTAAATGGTTAGGAAAAGGCTCTTGCTTGCAGTATGCTTGTCTATTGGAGCTGGTTGCAACATGGCTGCTGAGCATGTTAAATACGTCTTGGAGTGCAGGGATTTTGTTCTTGACAGGTTGGTTCTCTTTGGTGGTGGGTGGTGTGTTGATGTCTTTGTTTGTTTGTTTTTAATTTGTTTCGTTTTGTATTCCTTTTTCCCCCCTTTCTTTAATCCTTCTTCTGGAATAGGAATTAAATAATTATGAGATGCAACTCATAGAAAGAACGAAGAAAGAATAACCATTTATTTAAAATGGTTTAAGAGTCTTGTACCATCATTTGAGTAACCTGAACCTAAGTCAAAGAATTTCTGATTGCTTTAACTGGAACTGGTATCCTAAATATTTTTTGTAGGCACAAGATGCATGGGAATTGTACTGTAACACTGCATACAGGTTGGCATTTGAAGTTAATTCCTTTTGGCTGGGACTGATGGTGATAGAATAAACAATCTTTCCTACTCAAAACCCATCCAGGGCGGTAGCAGCAGGAAGTTCAGAAAAGCTACTTTGCTGGTGTTTCCTCAGGTCTTACTGTGTAAGCACCCCCACAAGAAATGATCATTTATCTTGCTAGCCTCAGCAGACAGGTTTAAGATGAGGAATCGAGAAACAACGTCCTTCTATGCATTAATCCTCTGTGGGCTTTGTAATTTTGTGTTTGTGTTGTTTCTGCCCTCTCTCCCATCATAGAAGAGGGAAGCTTGCATTGGTACAGCCCATCATCCACTTCTATATGATCTAACAGAGAACTGCAGTCTTGGAGCTTGGACTGCGTCGTGATTCCTCTGTACTAAATTCATATAAAAACAGCTGAGCCATCAGTTTTTAGCTAATCAGAAGTACTTTGCTGCATTGTCATCCATTAACTCCTGCTGTCAGCAGGCCAGCACAGCAGGGGGGTGTGGGGCCCGTAACCTGGGGGCAAATGGAATGACACTTTATAAATATTAAGAAATGTTTCCTTTGCCACTTTGCAAAATGGAATAAATAAGAAACCACAATCAAAGCAGCTAGTTTCATTTCTCCTCACATTTTATGACGATGAATGAGGTATAAAAAACTGAATAGGATATTTAAAAAAAATGGAGGGGGAGTCATGGTGTAGCAGAGCATCTGGTAGAGATGACATTGCAACTAGTGACGCTACTGGTTCCAACTTCAGCCTGGTGTGTGACCTTGTTTTGAAAAGCCTGCTGTTCCTGTGCTTTCGGCCGCTTGGTCTTTGCCTCATGTGTTTCTTTGGAATGGAAGTGATCTGGAGAACTGAGTGTACAAGCTCAGTGGGACTCCAATTAGTGTTGGGGTTGTAATGCTGCAGCAATATGAAAGAGCTGTAAGGTTTTAGGGGTGTTTTGTTTCCTTAAAGTTTACAGCTTGAGCCTGAGTACAGGAGACCATCAGAGAGCATCAACATACCATAAGACCTATCGGAAAACACCTGTAGTCTTAGTCTACAACGCAACTAATGATGAAGTGACTTTTCTCAGCTGCTATTTTGAAAGTGCTGTTTTGAAACCCCCCCTATTGCTTCTCTTCACGTGGGGCACCGTGTGTCACTGGTATGGTATATGGCGTGCAAACAGCTTTGCTTATTTCTGTAGTGTGTGCACTCTGCTCTGTTGCATCCCTCGTGAACTGATGGCAAATTAGTTCGGTTGTTGGGTCTGGATGAATGAACAGCTGTATAGTTAATTATGCAGAATGGTATAGAAAAATGTAGTGTTAATGTTTTATACTCTCATTATCCCTGCAGTATGGAATACGTTTTTCAGTGTGAAAATAACAAAGGCAATATTTCCCACATAATTTATTTATTAGGAACTGTGTATTGTTAGGCAGCTTTCTCTGTTTGAATTTGGAAGGGATTAGGACAATTAAAAACGCAATACAGGGTATTTTTTGAAATGCAAATACAATCCCATGTGCTGAAGAACTTAGGAACTTGGGTAGTTAACAAAAATTAAACCCATTTTACAGTAAGATTGAAATGCCTTGATTCTTTTTGATGTACTGAAAAACTGAAGGTTAGTTGCAAGTTTTTCCTTCTTTTCCCTGCAGCCTCTCATTGAAGAGATGACAGATAATTAGTCAATTAGTCAATTGAAGTTTTGTCCCAGCTAAGTGTGTGGATGTTTGTGTTGTGTGTGTTTTGTTTGTGTTTTGTTTTGTTTTAATTATATTTGGTTATGTCCCTTCCTACTTCTGCTTCCCCTTTTTCCTCTTTGGCATAATTTCCTTTTATTGCATATAGAGCAGGGATAGCAATGTATTTCACTGCAACAAATGGCCATTCTTGAGCTAACCTTCAAAAAAGATATTTCACTTTCGCACCTTTTTCTTTTCTCTTGCTAGCCGTTGCCTTCCCTCTTTCATATGACTGGGTTTCTGTCTCTACCAGGCCTGACTTGTACAGTCCCGACTGGAGAAGCTGCTTTTTGGATGAACTGTTAAGTGCCTACCAGGCCTAACATCTCAGCTCCAAGGCTGCATTTTGGAGCTTCTCGAGGGCTTTTCCATAGTAGTTGCTTTGACAGACTGGAGATACTTCCATGACCTGTGACCATATTTGATCCCAGTTTTCTATCATAGGATCTGGGGTGGGAAATACCTGTTATCACCTATTTGTGGAAAAACACCTGTCTGTTAATTTCTTTTGAATCTGGGATGTCCTTTCTTCACCAAATGGATATTGTTTTTCTTGAAGAGGGTGTGTGCAGTTCAAGTTATGCCCCTTGATGAAAAGACATTGCAGTATCTGTGAAATACAGTCACCTCTGGGCAATAGCCAGGGAAACAAGAAAAGCAGACATGGAGTAAAGTGTGCGTTCTTAACATCAAAAAGATTAACAATTCAGCTCAAAATTATCTACATTGTTCAACCTTCTGATATCCAGTCTTTCAAGTTTTCCTTTCTGGCAGGAAGGGGATGTATGGCTGTGCTTTCTGCATGATTCATATAGTTTTCTGTAACTCTAATCCATCCTCAGGATCGCTGGCTGTTCTGAAGAGTTCAACAAAAAATGTTAACTCATGGGAGAGAAGATTATTTTAAATTTTACTCTCTTCCAAGAATTTGAGGCTTATCAGTGGTTTATCTTAATTCTTACCATATGCTGTCCACTCCTTAATTTTGTAATATCTCTTTGGGTTAGAGTGTATATGGAAAAATCATTGTGCTGTTCTGAACTACACTGGCTAGAGTTTGAGATTTTTCTGCTTTTACCCTACCCCAGGCAGTGTCTGTGCTAAAAACTGGTCTCTCAGGTTTCAGTAGTTTTTAATTTGCTTTTTCTTCAGCCTGATAAGTAAAATTAGAAGCACAGTAATATTTCCTTTTTTAGCTTCATTTAAAAATAATTGGAAGCAATATATACATGTGATGGAGTTTTGTATGTGTGATGATTTCAGGTGCTTAATGCTTACGCTCTAGGTGCTATTTTGCTGAAATATTCAGCTTAGTTCACACCGCTCTGTGCTAATGGGAAGGATACATTGGGAAAATATGATTTCCCTGCACTGTAAGAAGGCAGCACTTTCTGGCAAAGTGCAGAAGGCCAGAGTGAAAACTCTCATGCCTCGACTTTGCATATGGCCTCAGGTAAATATATTAATCTGTCAGTGTTGCGGAGTTAAATGCATCCAAGAAGTGCATTTAAATAAAATTAAAGGGGGAAAGAAAGTTAATTATTTAAAGATCAGAAAAGTATGTTATGAGTATGCTGCATAAAGTACCCTGACTTTGTACCTATCAGAGTGTTACGTTAACAGGTCACAGATAGAAGAGACCTTGACTCCTTGCTTAAACGTCCGTCAGGCACCACATCTCTTCATGTGCACTTGTAGGTGAGATGCAGAGTTGTTTTCCAAAAATTTCCCAACGATGTTTGAACTTAGCTTCTTAAAAGGCACGGTAACATTTGTGAAGTGCTTAAATAAGCAAATTTAGGTAAATATCTTTATCCTGATTTCCATGTTAACTGGAAGTCTTGGTCTTCATGCTTCCGAATGGTTGAGTTTTTATAAAACTTTTTGAGATTTCATCTTAGGAATTGATACATGTTGATATTACAGTACACATTATTATTTCTTTTTTTTTTTTCTTTAATATATTTGGTCAGGCTGGGAGTAGGATATAAGTTTTCTCATTCTCAGTTGACCACTTCAATGTGTGCTTTACTGGGAAGTTTCTTCTGTGTTGCTTTCATTCAGAGAATAATTTTGGTTGCAAGGCTGCTCTGGTGGCCACAAAGTACAGAAGTCAGTTGGGTTGCTCATGACCTTGTCCTGTCCAGTTCTGAAAACCTCCCAGGATGGAGATCCCACAGCTTGGCTGGGCAACCTCTGCGCATGCTTTGCTGCTGTCATTGCGAGAGGTTACAGCAAATGGAATTTTCCATCTCGCAGCTTGTGCTTTGTCGTCTATCATCTTTTTACTGTGTACCCTGGCCCTGTCTTGCTTTTAACCTCCCTTTTGGTACTGGAAGACTGAAATTGAATTCCCTGTTAGCCTCTCTTCCCAGACTAACCAAGCCCAGCTCCCTCAGCCGTTCCTTGTCCATTATGTGCTCCAGTTCCCTTGCCGTGTTAGTGACCCTCCATTGGACTCACACCAGATTGCTGATCTCTCTCTTCTATGAAGTGACACAAAATTATTTTATCCTGCTTGTAGAAGTGGGATGATCTGTCCTCTGGAGATCATTCTCTGCTGCTCTCCCCACATAAAATAGGCTATGCAAATGGTTTGGAGTAGTTACCTTATTTACCTGATTATAAAAATAAGTGTGAAAATCCCTAAATGCCAAAATCATTGACAGTGGAAATTCAATTCTTTAAAAATTACTTAGACAAACAAGTCAGTTTGTTACATTTTGAAAAATATAACCTTGGCCTTTAAAAACATCACATTGGGTTTGCCTCTCAGTGTAAGAACACTGGGGATGCCAGCATTAACTTTTTGTCCTCGCTTTTGTTGTGCAGTATGAATTCTTCATGGGTTTTGATTTACTTGCTGGTACATTATTTATGACATCTCCTGGCTGCAGCCACTATAATCCACAAACCAAAGCCAAGCCTATTGTTTTCTAGTCATAGAATTGTAGTTTGTTGTGGAGCAACTCCCAGGTAATTAGGCAAGATGTGCTGTAATTGGCTGTAACATGGGCTCCTCTAAATAAAGCATTAATCAGACTGAATGACAGGTTAAAGTTTTTGGTTTTTTTCTTTTGAAGATTTGTCTATCACTGGTGAACATTATCGTGGCCAGAAATGTTAAGCAGATTGATCTTGCCAGGAGAGAAAGGAAAATTAGAAGAGTTTTTGATGGCAAGAATTCATGTACTAATCTTAGTATGTGTGTAAAGCTAAAGTCTTCTTCAAAGAGTGCACTTCATACAACAGTTTTATTGCTATTGTATTTATGCAGTTTTGGACAATTTTGAGTCCTCTTTAGTCTGACCTATACTTCTGTAGATACATATTATTGATTGACAGAGTTTCAATGGTCAAGCATAGATACCTGAAATCACTGGAGTAAAAACTGCTGATTGCTTTAAAAAGTGATTATGAACTGAGAAAAAGTTCTAAGAGACTATAAATCTACTATATTTTGCCTTTTGGCATCTTCCTATCAAAGCTGGATTCTTTTATGCAGTATGTGATGGATACTGGTTAACTGGAAACCATGCAAAGGGAATGGCATGAAATTCAGTGTTAGCTCTGAAAACCAGAATATACAGTTGCCACCCCAAAATCTTTGAGAAGCTAATGGATTTGCCTCAGTTCATGCACCAAACTTGTGAAACAGTCCTTGCCACAAGAACCTTTAGGACTGGGGAAGTGTCCCATTGAAGGCTGGTCCCTTGAACGCACAATTTTGCTGTAGTGTTTTGTTAGGAGAGAAATTAAAGAATAAAAGGCAGAAAGTGGGTGATCTCACTTTGGGGTGGGAGGAAAGCAGTGTCAGTTATATACAGGTTAGATTATTCTGAGTAAAAACTGTGGGCTTGAAAGACCTTGGGCTTCCTCCATGCATCTGATGTTGGTTTGGAGAAGCAAGTGGAGAGAACTGATGTTTTAGAACAAAGTCTTCTCAGTATCCTGACCTATTCTGTGCTCTGTTCCAAGGAAGGATCTTTGAGTTTCATCCGTCATCACTCGTTTTGTCACTTACTGTTGTGGGCAGAAGATTTTGAGGAAGCACACTGGAGACCAAGTGGCTCTGGAGCAGATTTTTGGCCCCTGCTTTCTTTCTGTGTTTGACAGCAAATCACAAGAGTCCCAGTGTTGAACTGAGTCCTTCTCCCCCTGCCAGCCTTAACTCAATCCTGCACTCACAGCTGAATGGCAGCAAGATGGCTGGTTGCAGAAAGGCTGTAGTTTCTACGTGTTACAGTTTGCTTACAACACCTGGCTTAGCTGTGTGTCGAAAACAAGCAAGTGGATCAGTCCCACCTCTGCTTAAGTATGTGCATACAAAAAAATAAGAGATCAATTGTCACCAGCTGTCTGGGGCCATAGCTCAGAATTTGGCCAGTGGTTGGGTGCACACTTGGCATGGCATCTGGCACTCTCATACTTTATTTTAAATCAGCATGTGGCTCACCCAGCCTAAGGAGCTGCTAAAATTGGACTGTGCTGTTAAGGTGTCTTGTAAGGCTGACCAAAGCCATCAGCAGTGCTTCCTTCATTGTAAATGCACTTTAACTGTATTTGTTCATGTGCTGAATAAATTAACCCAATACTTCCATAAATGATAAGTAATTGCAGATAACCAACGTAGTTTACAGAAAGCGGGTCTTCAAACCTTGCTACTTACTTGGCACTCCTTGAAGTTTTTCCATCTGAATACTCAGACTGGGGGGTATCCAAAATTATTATAGTCTTTGAAATTAAATGGTGACACGTCCATGAAAAAACACACTTGATAAACAAAGAAAAATATATTATTCACCAAGTTTTTTGTTTTAGTTACTGAGCACCCAGAATTCTTGGGATCAGGTAAGGATGACAACTATTTTGTTTATGCAATAGAACTAGAAGTATTACCAAAAATAAATTTAGAAGTTGAACTGGTTTGGTTGATC